>NC_056743.1:1152699665-1153017165 GCF_019279795.1 Protopterus annectens | reverse complement strand
TACATATATATATATATATATATATATTTATATATATATATGTATGTATGTATATAAATATATATATATATACATATATATATATATATATATATATATACATATATATATATATGTGTGTGTGTGTGTGTGTGTGTATGTGTGTGTGTGTGTGTGTGTATATATATATATATATGTATATATATGTAAATATGTATATATATGTATATATTTATATATATATATATATATATATATATATATATATATGTGTATATATGTATATATGTATGGGTCTACTTTGATTCACTGAAAACTCATTTCACTGAATTTTATTTCACCCTCAAAACATCACTGAAAGCTCAAATCATTGAAAACTAAATTCACTGAATCACATTTCACTGAATGTAAGTACTATTGGGAAATAAAATGTATATGCCCTTTTCCCAACTGTAGTGCAATCCTGGAGTTAATATATATATATATATATATATATATATATATATATATATATATATATATATATATATAGTTAGGGGTGTGGTGTGAGTGTTTTGAAATTAAGTGAAATGAGTTTTCAGTGAATAAGTAGAACCATAAATATATATATATATATATATATATATATATATATATCTATAGGTTCATAGGTTCATACTAGGCTATCTGCCCTACGGCATTTATAAGCCTAGCCAGAGTGTGTTTGGCTTTCGCCGCCCATTTTAAATTAATTTTGCTATCCCCTTTTTCGAGGTTAGTATACTGTGCCTCTGTCTAACAGTGACACAGAAGTGATACCCGGGGTAAACCTATGATCTCCCATCCACTCATCAAGATTCCTCTTGAAGAGAGTCAATGAGGGACTCTGCCTAACCTGGACTGGGATTTTATTCCAGAGTGAAGGGAGCCTCTGGGTTATGAATCTGTCCCTCCAGCATGTCCTGTTTATTTCAGTGCTGAGGTTCAAGTCTCACGAGCGCGTAGCTCGATGGGATTTGGATTTTCTGAGGTGCAGCATGTCCATTAATTCCGGGTTGGACATGGCTTTATACGTCAGGCACTGATCGCCTCTGAGCAGGCGGTATGCCACTGAGTAGAACTGGAGTTTCTTTAACCGGGCAGCATATGGCATCTGTTTGAGCCCTTTGATCCTCTTGGTGAGGTACTTTTGGGGTTTTTCCAGTTGCTGCAGGTGTCTGGTAAGGTACATCCCAAAAGGGGCATTGTACTCAATTATGGGCCTGATGAGGGATGAGTAAAGAGGCACGATGACCTACCCTGATCTAGATGTGAATCCCTTCATGATTAGGTGGGCTATATAAAATGTTTTTCTAACCACTTTGGCCACGTGGTTGTCAAATGAGAGATTGCTATCAACTTGAGTCCCCAGGTCCCTAATTACTTCTTCTGTACTTAATGGATTACCACCTATGTGGTAATTTGTGGGCACTTTGTTTTGCCAAAGGGATGACTATACACTTTTGGCGTTTAGCTTGAGGCCATGGCTCTGGCACCAGTTGTCTGTTTCTATGAGGCCCTTTTGGAGGATGCTTGTGTCGGCTGGAGAGTTGATTATGGCGCCCAGTTTACAGTCATCTGTGAACTTGGTCAGCCACAGTCCTTCCATGTTTGCCTGTACCACCGAGAAATATATACCGAACAAGAGAGGTCCCAGGACTGAGCCTTGTGGGACGCCACTTGTAACTGGTTTGGAGTCTGACATGGCTCCAGCAATTCTAACCATGTGGGTTCTGTCCTTGAGCCAATTTGCAACCCATCTAGTGACATAGGGGTTTATATTTAAGCTGGTGAGCTTATCTATAATACCCGAGTGGGGTATTGTATCAAAGGCTTTTGCAAGGTCCAGGTAGGCTGTGTGGACCGCCTTCCCCTCGTCAATGGCCTTGGTGACTGTTTCAAAGAAATCAACCAGGTTTAAGAGGCAGGATCTGCCCTTAACAAAGCTGAACTGGGTAGGATCCAGTGTCTGTACGTCCCCAATATCTTTATTTATGAGGTCCATGATGATCCTTTCCATAGCTTTGCAGACCAAGCTAGTCAGGCTTATGGGGCGATAGTTTCCAGGATCCATTGAGGCACCACCTTTGTGAAGAGGGACAACTGTTGCTGTACGCCACTCTTTGGGTACATATCCTTTAGTAAGGCTGAGATGGTTTCACATCTAGATCAAGAGAGGTAATCGTGCCCCTTTATTCATCCCTCATCAGGCCTATCATAGAATACAATGCCCCTTTTGGGATGTACCTTACCCGACACCTGCAGCAATTAGAAAGACCCCAAAAGTATCTCACCAAGAGGATCAAGGGTCTCAAACAGATGCCATATGCTGCTCGGTTAAAAAAACTCCAGCTCTACTCAGTTGCATACCGCCTACTTCGAGGCGATCTATGCCTGACATACAAAGCTATGTCAAATCCAGAATTAATGGACATGCTCCACTTCAGTAAATCTAAATCCCTTAGAGCCGCACCTCGAGGGACTTGAACCTCAGCACAGAAATAAATAGAACTTGCTGGAGGGACAGTTTCATAACCCAGAGGCTCCCTTCGCTCTGGAATAGAATTCCAGTTCATGTGAGGCAGAGCACCTCAATGAATCTCTTCAAGAAGAATCTCGATAAGTGGATGGGGGATCGTAGGTTTGTCCCAGGGATTACTCCCGTGTCACTATTAGACAGAGGCACAGTAAACTAAACCTTAAAAAGGGCACAGTATACTCAAATCAAGGGGTGGTGTAAGCCATACAGAATCGGGCTAGGCTTATAATTGCCCCAGGGCAGATAGCCTAGTATGAACCTATGAACCTATGAACCTATTGAACAGTAGGTTTATGTTTGGGTTTAGCTCTTCTTGGAGTTCATGTAGAACGCAGCCCGGGACACCGTCTGGTCCCATTGATGCTGTGTTTTTTGCTTTGGAGAGGGTGGCTCTTACCTGAGCATCTGAGATGTCAGGGGGGCAGCACTCTGCTGGGATAGATATTCGCCCTTTTGGTGGGGGGGGGGGAGTTTGCGCTGAACCTGTCAGCCAGGATGTTGGCGATGTCTGTGGGTTCGGTGTATTTTTTGTCATTTTGGACTAATTCTGAGCATATCTGGGAATTCCCACCCAGGTTCCTAACATAACTAAAGAAAGCCTTGTGATTATCCTTAGTGTCCTGTGCAATTTTTCTCTTGAAGCTGGCCTTAGACGATTTTATGAGTGCCCGTAGTTTTTTGCTAATACTGATCAGAGATGCCTTCGCCTTTTGGGATTTTGCTCTATCATGTAGTAGCTTCCTCCTTCTATTGTATAGTTTGTTTATAGCTGGGGTCCACCAGACAGGACGTCTGCCTTTGGAGGATTGGGTCTTGGTTTTATTTGGGATTGCATGATCCATGCATTCCTGAAGGTG
This sequence comes from Protopterus annectens, assembly GCF_019279795.1. Classification (NCBI taxonomy): domain Eukaryota; kingdom Metazoa; phylum Chordata; order Ceratodontiformes; family Protopteridae; genus Protopterus; species Protopterus annectens. The sequence continues at coordinate 1,153,013,772 of NC_056743.1, read as the reverse complement.
TTCATAGAATGCATTTATAAAGGATTCTGCGGTCTGGGCCGTATTTTCCACAGGCCCGGGGGCTTTGAAGGATTCCACCTCGGTTTTGAGGAGTGTGAAATTTGCTTTAGAGAAGTTTTTTACTGTGGTTTTCTGGGCAGGGGGTGGGGTCGGGTTGTGAATATCCAGTGAGATTAGTTTATGGTGTGATCTTACCAGTGAGGGATACACTTCTGGTCTGGAGCATAGAGTCCCCATGTTGGTGATGATCATGTCCAGTATGTTTTCCCCTCTTGTGGGAGTGGCAACAAGTTGTTCCATAGCATTTGAGTTTATAAATTCTAGGAACCTTTGGGCTAGGGTGTTGGAGCTAGAGTAATGCTCCCAGTCTATGTTTGGGTAGTTGAAGTCGCCCAATATATTGGTGTTTGGAGAGAACTTCATATTTTCCAGTGTTCTCAGGAAGGCCGAGTGGGGTTCCTGGGTTTGAGAGGGTGGTCTGTAGCAGGCTATAAACTGGAAGGCAGTTTTACCCACTGTTAGTTGCACATGGATAGTCTCTGATGCTTCGTGCTGTGCCACCAACCTGCAGGTGTGGGTATCTTTGACGAATATTGATACTCCCCAACTTTTGTGGTTCGGTCCAAGTTTTGGGGCCAAAAAGCATGGTATGAGGTATAACCTGGTAGTGCTGGGGTGCTCTCGGGAGCCTTGAACCAGGTTTCTGTTACTGCACAGATATCGATGTTCTTCATGCTAAGGAGAGTTTCGAGTGCGCGCATCTTGAGGTTTAGAATTCTGGCGTTGAGTAGCATTACTCTTAGTTTCTTATCCCTTGTGATACCTATGGAGGTGGGTTTGTCTTTTGAGCCTTGCCTAAAAAAGGCACTATGGGGGTAGCAAGATCCTTTGCCAATATCCGAAAGCCCAGGGGTGACAGGTGCAAGCCATCCCTAGTGAAGCATCGTGGCCTGTCGAGCATGTCATCCCAGGCTGACAGGCATTGGCTCCCCTTTGAATGACACCAATATTTAAGCCAATTGTTGAAATTGATCATCTTGTCTTCATATTGTGGCATCATTCATGGTGAGGGTAAGATGCTACTCAAGGTCAGGGTCATACCGGCCTGGGCTACATGCTCAGAGAGCTCCTCTATGTCTCTTTTCATGTAGTCCAGGGAGGTACGTTTCAGGTCATTCACACCAGCATGGACAATGACCGAGTCATATTTGTACTTGCCTTGGACTGACCTGAGTGCGTGTGTTATGTGGTGGATCCTAGCGCCCGACAGGCAGCTCACTGTGACCTTCTCCTTGTTCAGCCTGGTGAGCAGGACGTCAGTGTGCCTGATGATAGAGTCACCTATTACAAGTGTATCAGGTGTGTTGTCTTAAGGGCTGTGAGTGTTCGGCACACTGGCTTTGTGAGCTATGTGTTGCACATGTTTTGTTTTGGGGTAGCGGTTGCTTGGGTGTCTGCTTTGGAGGTCTCTGCTGCTTAGGCAGATTTTTATTTAGAGCCTCCGAGTATGTTTTTGTGTGTTTATGTGTTTGGTTTGCTGTCGTGGTAGGTCTATGTGAGACTGGAATTGTAGTGAGTGTGGTTTCCTTCTCCTCCTGACTGGTTACGCCAGTACTGAGTTGAGAGAGCTTAGCCTCCAGTTTGGCTATATGGTTGCATCTCTCACATGTGTTGGAATTTGTTGGGAGGAGGAGAGGGTTGTCTGTGTACATGAGGCAGTTGTAACATTGCCTCAAGATTCCCAGATTCACCAGCTGGACCAGAGAGGAGATTGACAACTGACATTTGGACATGCTAGAATAGTATTGGGAATTCCTTTATAATTGAAAAAAGGGCCAATGGGGAACAAGGTACTCAAGGGGAGTTTGCGAGGGTGTAGTACTTTTAATTTTTTAGTGCTGACTTAGTGAGCAAGTGCCAGGTAACATAAATGCAATGTGTTACAGGTAACTTAAATGCAAAAACGACAAACAGTAACTTTCTTTTAAGTGAAACAAGGAAATAAGTACAGTAAGCAATGCAGATATCACTAGGGATCCACAGAAGCACTGAAAAGCCACGTTTTAGGTGTAATTAGCATTTCAGGGAAATAACAAGCAATCAAACAACAAGCATACAAACAACGCTAGATTCAGCAGGCCTGGATCTAGTCTATGCTACAGCAAACAAGGTGTACCAATTTCAGTAAGAAACCGTTCAAATATGCAGGCACTATAAGCCTTTAATCAGAAATTCCCAGCTCAGAAGGGCAGAGTCCAGCCTCTCCTCCCACAACAGTGCAGACCACGAACCTTCTTAATGTAAAATAACTGGCCTGAAGCCCAAGTGCTTAAACCAGAACTAATACACTTTTAGAATAACAGACACTGAGCCCTCAATCAGCAGTTCCCAACTTAGAAGGATGTAAGCTACCTGTTCTGCCACCACAGTGCAGGCCACAAACCTTCCTAATGTAAAACAACTGGTCTGAAGCCCAAGTGCTTAATCCAAAAGACTTAGACTGATAGCTACACTTTAATCAAGTTACTACCAAGCAGTAATAAATACAATTGAATACTTTAAATAATGCCTGGATTAGTGCTCAAGTTTTATATATATATATATATATATATATATATATATATATATATATACATACACACAACTCTCTCTTTCTTTGCACACACACACATATAAATATATATGCATACACACAATATATACGTGTGTGTGTGTGTGTGTGTGTGTGTGTGTGTGTGTGTATATATACATATATATATATATATATATATTTATATATATATATATATATATATATATATACACACACACACACGTATGTGTGTAGTTTTATATATATATATATATATATATATGTGTGTGTGTGTGTATGTACATACATATATATATATATATATATGTGTGTGTGTGTGCGTGTGCGTATATATATATATATATATATATATATATATATATATATATATGCACACATATAGACATATCCCCGGATTCATGAAGCTCGGTGCAAGCCGGTGTAAGGCCTGCGCCGGCCGTGCGGCATATAAATGGTGTAGTAGCGCCATATGCATATTAATGAAGGTGCGCCGCTACCACATCCACGTGCATAGGACACGTGCGCGAGTGCATGGGGCATTACTAAGCTGCGCCCGGAGGTGTGTCAATGTCGGCTGGAGATGAGCAACCTAAACTGCTGAATATTATAGCCCGCCTGCAATAGTAATCGCACCTATCAGTGTCCGTGGATAATGAAACGTATGCAAAGCATGCAAGACAGTTCCCGGCCACACAAAATGGAGAACCAAACAGAAATGCACGCAACATAATATAAGTTTCCGTCCATGGAACAAATGATATTTAAAATCGTGTGTCCATAATGTACTGCACTGTCAGAAGTTATACCCAGTGGAAGTGAAGCGCATCATGTCAGCGCGCCGCCAATACATACGTCTAGCCCCATGGGTATGGTCACCAGCAGTCCCACAGTGGTAGTGATAGTACACAGCAGGGCAGTTGTGGCTATATAACAACCGTAAAGAAACCTGACAGTCCAAATTGTATACCAAACACACACAAACATATGTATATTAAAATGTGCTATACACATGAACAGGAACGTAACCGTCACATACACATAGGATGCTATATGCGGAACCGGGATATTGAAAAGTAGAGCCAATGCATGCAAATGCAATACGCAACAACCCCAGTATAGCACATAACCCGCACCCATGTCCGAATGTCCACCAAATCCAGCTACCAGCCTTGCGCATCCGTACACCTGCACATAGCGAGTATTCCCCATATGTAGTAGGAAGTATCGTCCTAGGCAGTGTCCAGATTGCAAATATGTATCCCACGATTGTAAACATCCCATCACAGGTACATAAATCCAAATGCCTGTGCGTTAATGTTACGGCAAAATGGGTGTACATCCCACGTGGGATAAGTAACCTGTTGAAACCTCAGAGTTGTTTACACACCACGGTGTCCATTACTGTACACATCTGGACAAAACATGCATGTGTAGTCACGGTACTGTTCAGTTTCTACACAGACATGCAACTCATACTATGCAGGATGGAACAGCTGTCCACCATGCAGGTCACCCCACTAGAGTTGCCACCTGTTCAGATGGCCAAGGTGGGACATCCCTTGTAGATATGTGAGAATTTGCAGGATAAAACATACCCCCGGCCAGTGCAAAGGACAGAATTACACGTGTATGCCAAGATAAAAGCTTATGCCATAGCATCTGAATAGCTTATGCTATCCCAAATAATAGTTATGTGTACCAGACACAAAATACCTGTATCATGCAACTTGTACAGAAAATAAGAAATATATTATTGTCTTAAAATCACAGGACATTTGCCATGTCTTACGTGTCATCGCAGGACACAACTGTCCAAAGTGGGACCTCCCCTCGCAAAGAGGAACAAGTGGTAACCCTACTCCCCACTGAATTATCAACAGTATATATTCAACTCAATCACATACCAACACCACCTCTCAACCTATTACAGCAACAAAACCTGGACAAAGCCTAAAAGGATGGGTGGACAAATAGGGACAGATGTAATTACTGCTCTCACAAGCTTCGAAAGTTCACTGAATAATAGTATGTACATAAGCAGGAAATGTTGTGAAGGATGTGGGGTAGTCCCCAGTATTTCAGAGGTCCATACATATATACTGTAACTAACCGTCACATATGTTGACTGTACTACTGCATACCCGTAGTTAATTCATAGTTACGTCATGTGCAAAATAATAACCCTCGTAAGAATGAATACAGGAAATAGTCAAATGTGAATGGGAACACCACTCACCGTGGATTATGTATTGTAACCACCCCCACCCATATTATGTATTGCCAACATCATAAGCTGCTGACAGGTGCCCAAACACCTGTGTCTGTAAACAGATTAAATGTTTAAAATGGACAATCCCTGTCCATGTGCTTTGTCTGACATTTGAACACGGTCAGGGCAGTTCCGTTCACCAGTCGGACAAGCCTAAACCCAGATCACCACATGAACACCCTGACAATTAAAGACCTGTATGTGTCAGGAATATAAGCCTTTGGGTTCTCAATATCCCTGCAGTGATGAAATATGCAGCTTGGGTCCAGAGCAGTAGGGAATAGGGAATGTGTAACATGTAGTACCGCATTTTTCCCAGCAGGAGAATGGATGCCTGTGACGTAAGTGAAGCGGTGAGGCATATGTTAATGTAGCTATGTACTATGGGTATGCATATAAATGAGTCAGAACACCAAACATATACTGGTTACAGCATCCGGCCGACGTGAATGCAGTCCCGGTTGAACAACGACTACAGCACATATAATGTGAAAGTGTAATGAATGCGTCTGTGCTGTACAGACAGTTAAATATGTAAAGGTGAACGTGTGTTTCACAAACGTCTGTTAACCGGATTACAGATAATTATTGGTACTGTCACAAGTAATAAAGCCCACGTAAGCACAAAGACTTAGTAAACATATGTAACCCACAATAAGGATATGTATGCGCTCCCGCGCGTAACCCACAATAAGGAAATGCAAGTGCGCCTGTGCGTATGTGATCCACTCACAGCATAGTAAATGAATGCTGTTTCCCCCACGTTAGTTATACATGGCTCAAACCCGTTAACCTCGTAAAGTATGAAACCGGACGAAGCCATGCAAACTACCAGTACAAATAGGGACAAACCCCAGATATGTGCCAGAACAAACATAGAAAGTGGATAGAATAACGGGTGTGTCAGTAGCATGGATTCTCTGAAGGGTATGCAGTCGTAACCTGAGCTGCTTGCCAGAAATCCCCACCGTAAGTCTCAAATGAAATGCCACTACATTGCCAGATAGACACAGGTGTATGTAAAACACAGCGAAGATAAAGGGGCAAGCAGCTGTACACTCTGCGACAATCTGTATAGTGGAAAGGTATGGTATGGATATAGATATATGTGTATACACATAATCCACAGACGTAAACCAAAGCAAGTTATGAAATGAGGATTGTACATGTATATATGTATACACAACAGACTTATGTCCCATAGATATGACATATGTACATAAATAGGCGACGTTATATCTAATATGGGTAGACAAACAGACATGCAGGAAAGGTGAATAAACCGCAGCATTCAAAAACATTGGCCAGAAAGTGACAGTCCAGCAAGTTCTACACTTTAAACATGCAGATAGGTGTCCATTGCAGGACTCCATAAATTGAATCATACATAGTGTCAACCGACATTGACGCAAAAGAAGTGACCGCAGCAAATACAAAATAGCTGTACATGCAACAGTATCAGGTGCAAGGGTGATGACACATGTGTCGATAGAATGTATGACGTACGAACTGATATCCGGAGAGTGGGGAGTGCATATAAGTGTCTCCACACTTCAGTAACGCACACATTAAACATGTGTAATGGGTACTGTAGAGGGTTGTCAGGTATGGGAATCATGGGTATGCAGAAATGGGCCTAGGTGTTGTTTGGCAGGGATTTCGTAGGCCCGCCCCGTGGGAGTGATGTGGGTATAGCACACGCCTATATTCTCAATAATGGGGCAAACCATCCACTGGATATTGCGGAAACCATTTTGGCAATATGTAGGGCCCTATATCATTGTCATGTAGGCGATTATCATGGATGGACATGCGTACGACCAAGATGGTACCCATAACTGGCAAACTGTCAGAATAACACAGCTACACTAAGGCATAGTACATGAAATACAAATATGGACTATATTAGATATACCCCAGACAAAGTCAGAACGTTGTAAGAATACTGGCGTACCCATGAATACGGATGTTATGAGTGTTACTAATCATGTAATGGAAATATCAGTCACTATTATCTACCGCACATTCCGTAATGCCTTGCCAGCAGTTTACCAGAAAGGCACATCACTATGACAAATGTAACAAGGTCAAACGTCAGGGCGTTTACCCATAATGTGTACAGGTTAGGGGTATGAAGGTAACCTGTCCAAAATACATGTACAGAACTAGTGATACTAGGTGGACAGATGAGAAGAAAGACATCAGGACAAATGAGAAAACATGTACAAGTCACACGCATGTACACCGACAAATGTGAATGACAACGTATGCCCTGTGAATATCAATGTGGAAGGTTAATAGACAAAAACGTAATGCGTCCCTCAGGGTGTCATGAAGTGTCACTGTAACAATGTCCAGTCCCCCAGACACGTACGTGAGCTCTGCCACTGACGGAAAGCGCAAATACCAGCGCACACATACGGTACATGATAGACCAATTAGTGCGGATAAGCAGCTGTTGGCCTGTGTGAGGAATACAGCTGTCTGGGTGGGTGTGTCCTGCAATATAAATGTAATGGCATGTGGCCTGTGATGCCGCCATACAGTGTGTGTATTGGTGTCAGAAAGTTGATATTTTGTTACAGACACATACTCCGCAACTGTACAGATTTACGATGAATTTGCAGAGTTCTGCCTCATATGTTTGGTGTGTTCCACGTAACAGTAACATTCTGGCACTTCCATGATAACTGAAGACATGAAATAATGACAAACATGTGCGTAAGACACCAAATCCGACAGAAAAGCCATACTAATGCAAAACCTATTATTGTGTCAACTATTTACGTTTGTAAGAGCAACATATCAATACTGCCCCTATGTGTCCCACTATCAGATAAGGCCTTGTCCAGCAACTTGCTCTAGGAGGTGGAGTGGTATGAACAGAAACAGATACATGTGTGAGGAAACAGCAATATCGACTGCAAGATAACGCAGAAGGTATGAAATGCGCTGCAGTAGGACATGCAGTACTGTCCGCAGGTATGTGCTGACATGTCAAATGACACAGCAGTCTACATGAAGAACCTTTAGGGCTGTCACCTTTACAAATGATGATACTGGGACATACCCACAGCCATGCACACAGCACAAATAGACATACACACATCAAAACTAGGCCATGATACATGAAGCCTCCGGCGTGTACGAGTACAGTGAGAGTACAGCAAGGATAGATGTCTGCCAAGATACACAGCAAACGCCTGTAAGGGCGTGTAACACCACCCGTAACACAGACGTTGCATGGACAATGTTGGGAGTTGCAACATATCCCATTGGTATGTGAAAGCTATGCAAATATGCGATACATGAAACAGTCAGCTGTCCATGCAAGAGCAGGGTTATGGGCAGAAAATAGATTTTATATATATATATATATATATAGAGAGAGAGAGATACAGACATACATACACACATGTGGCAGGGCTGGTAATCGAACCTACACATGACTACCCTATCACACTACAGCATGATACATTTACAGAACACGCTAACAAGACTACTAAACACAGCAGACACACAGGCATTCTACTAGGTGCGTGTCAACATCCGCAAAGACAAAGACGGCAGCAGGATACATCTGTGTTGCGAAGCATCTAAAAGCATAACTTGAGTCCCCAGGCAGACGGGAGCATGCACACACACACACACACACACACACACACACACACACACACACACACACACACACATCTGGCAGGCCTGGGAATCGAACCTACACCTAACTACCCTATCACACTACAGCATGACGCATTTACAGAACGCGCTACCGAGACTACTGAACACAGCACTCCCACAGGCATACTTCTAGGTGGGTGACATCATCTGCAAAGGCAAAGACGCCGATAGGGAATGTATGTGTTGTGAGGCATCTAAAACCATTACTGTGTCCCCAGGCAGCTGGAAACACATGCACACACACACACACACACACACACACACACACACACACACTTGGAAGGGCCGGGAGTTGAACACACACCTACCTACTCTAACACACTACAGCATTACGCATTTACAGAACGCGCTACCAAGATTACTGAACACAGCACTCTCAGAGGCATACTTCTAGGTGGGTGACATCATCCGCAAAGGCAAAGATGCCGATAGGGAATGTATGTGTTGTGAGGCATCTAAAAGCATTACTGTGTCCCCAGGCAGCTGGAAACACATGCACACACTCACACACACACTTGGAAGGGCCGGGAGTTGAACACACACCTACCTACTCTAACACACTACAGCATTACGCATTTACAGAACGCGCTACCGAGATTACTGAACACAGCACTCTCAGAGGCATACTTCTAGGTGGGTGACATCATCCGCAAAGGCAAAGACGCTGATAGGGAATGTATGTGTTGTGAGGCATCTAAAAGCATTACTGTGTCCCCAGGCAGCTGGAAACACATGCACACACACACACACACACACACACACACACACACACATGGAAGGGCCAGGAGTTGAACACACACCTACCTACTCTAACACACTACAGCATTACGCATTTACAGAACGTGCTACCGAGATTACTGAACACAGCACTCTCAGAGGCATACTTCTAGGTGGGTAACATCATCCGCAAAGGCAAAGACGCCGATAGGGAATGTATGTGTTGTGAGGCATCTAAAAGCAGTACTGTGTCCCCAGGCAGCTGGAAACACACGCACACACACACACACACACACACACACACACACACACACACACACACTTGGAAGGGCCGGGAGTTGAACACACACCTACCTACTCTAACACACTACAGCATTACGCATTTACAGAACGTGCTACCGAGATTACTGAACACAGCACTCTCAGAGGCATACTTCTAGGTGGGTGACATCATCCGCAAAGGCAAAGATGCCGATAGGGAATGTATGTGTTGTGAGGCATCTAAAAGCATTACTGTGTCCCCAGGCAGCTGGAAACACACACACACACACACACACACACACACACACACACACACCTGGAAGGGCCGGGAGTTGAACATACACCTACCTACTCTAACACACTACAGCATTACGCATTTACAGAACGCTACCGGGATTACTGAACACAGCACTCCCAGAGGCATACTTCTAGGTGGGTGACATCATCCGCAAAGGCAAAGATGCCGATAGGGAATGTTTAGAGAGTGAGCAGTCTGAAAGCATATTACCGTCCCAAGGTAAACGTACACAAACACGCCAGTGCTGTCAACGGGCCAACTAAATATCTACGGAGCACAACAACACTGAATAGACACGGGATGCACCACAGACAGTACACCCTTCGAGAGAGCAACAAGTGTGTTCAATGTAGGCATCCATCGTGACATTGAAATTGGACATCTGGTGCCTGGATGACCACCATGGCTATACAGGATGTCAATGGCCATGCCCACACGCTTAGTATCACACGTCTGTTTGGAATGTACTGTGTGTCCATCTACACAATGGCGTACTGGGCATGCTCACACACTTAGCTGTTGCAAAGGGCCATCTTGCATGCACATGGAGTCTAATCACGGAGGGGCGCAGTGTGGAATGTACTGTGTGTCCATCTACACAATGGCGTACTGGGCATGCTCACACACTTAGCTGTTGCAAAGGGTCATCTTGCATGCACACGGAGTCTAATCACAGAGGGGCGCAATGTGGAATGTACTGTGTGTCCATCTACACAACGGTGTACTGGGCATGCTCACACACTTAGCTGTTGCAAAGGGCCATCTTGCATGCACACGGAGTCTAATCACGGAGGAGCGCAGTGTTGAATGTACTGTGTGTCCATCTACACAATGGCGTACTGGGCATGCTCACACACTTAGCTGTTGCAAAGGGCCATCTTGCATGCACATGGAGTCTAATCATGGAGGGGCGCAGTATGGAATGTACTGTGTGTCTATCTACACAACGGCATACTGGGCATGCTCACACACTTAGCAGTTGCAAAGGGCAATCTTGCATGCAGATGGAGTGTACACACAGAAGGGCACAGTAAGGTTTAACTGCCCTCACGCACAGGGCGGTCACACATGCAGTGACCTGTACACACACAGCTGCCATCACAGCTGTCACAGGTGCAGGTCACACACGTACACACTGCAGTGTACACTGTAGCTGTCAAGTCAGCACCATGTCTTTGGTGCAGCACTACACAGCCTTACGGTCCCACAACACCATGTGACACATGACCACTGGGCTGTACAGCGGTGTACACTTCTAGGTGGGTAACATCATCTGCAAAGGCAAAGACGCCGATAGGGAATGTATGTGTTGTGAGGCATCTAAAAGCAGTACTGTGTCCCCAGGCAGCTGGAAACACACGCACACACACACACACACACACACACACACACACACACGCACACACACACACACACACACTTGGAAGGGCCGGGAGTTGAACACACACCTACCTACTCTAACACACTACAGCATTACGCATTTATAGAATGCGCTACCGAGATTACTGAACACAGCACTCTCAGAGGCATACTTCTAGGTGGGTGACATACCAACAGGGATCCAACAGGTGTTATGCATTGCAATGATACCAGTATACATGAACAGGTCAGCTCAAGACATACCATGGCTCTTACACAGCTGTGACACCTGACTGTTGCTGTACACCAATGAACACACGTCTGGGTAAGTCATACATGTGATTGTGTGGATGTGTGCACGGACTGCACACACAACACATACATACATGGCCTTTGATGTACCTCGTGCATAACACTGGCCTAATCAATGCTACACATGCGAATTGAAGGTGGGCCCATGTCTGTTGAATGCTCACACTACAGGGGGTAGCAGTGTTGACCAGGACACATACCCTTGTACTGGTCGCCTGTGACACCCGTGATATCATACCGCAGTCCATGTGTTATGTATGTCAACACACTTCCAACAATAGCAATGCATACAAACATGGCAACAGGAGACACATGTGACATCTGTACTGTGCATGCAGCAAACATGCATGTGCAGTGGCCGATGTCCGTAACATAGTTGCACCTACCTACGACATGCAGACGCAATGCAGACCCATCACTGACATCTGTATATGGTGACATACAAACAGCACGTATGGAGGGATGTGTGTACATAATGTGATGAACCACCTGTCTAGATGTATGTGTGCAGGGGGTGGCTCACAGTTGTGTCACACACCATCCTATCATGCCATGTGCTAACTGTACGCTATGTCGCTGTTACGTGACGGTGCTGACATAATGTATACACAGCGGTCAGGTGTTAACAACTATATGTCATATGGCACCTGTAACACCTACAACCTCCCGTGTGTATATAGCAGCACATTTGCCAGATATAGCATTGGTACACATAATGCAATCAATACCGCTGCATGTCCAGCAAACTTGTCATCATATGGCTGGTGTATCATTCCCAGCTCTGCCATGTGTGTCCGAATGTGTGACCAGGGATGCCACATATCGCGGGGAATATGTCCCAGTTGCTACACATCCCTGTACACCATTGTAGAGAACTGTACATACGTCAGTGTGGGAAGCATGACGTTCGCCGATGATGTGCATCCGTATACACATGTGTGGTCACCACAGTGTGTGTGTCTGTATGTATGTCTGGTGCTTGGTGTGAGTGTGTATGCTAATATACGGTGGGAAATTATCACTGGCCCCACGTGATGACTAACCCGTAATGGTGGTGCATTGCACAACCCTGTTGATGCCATAGGTCCCAGCCATACTGGCTACCTGTGCATGTCCCTTCTCTGTGACACTTTGTGTGGGTGCATAGTACTGTGAGGGTGATGACCACACAGGCAAGGGTCCCTAGCTGCACACTATGGGGTGTGCGTTATAGTGGTGTACACCCCATGACTGTGGCCATGTTCACGTACTGTTATGGGTCCTACTGCTGCACAGTGTGGCCTCCAGCTACCAAGTGACACCTCACATCATCATTGGCCAGGCCGCTGTGTACAACCCCTGCACCATGTCACCATACCTGTAATGTGTCCTGCTATGTATGTCACGTCTCTGTCCAGTGTAGCCTGTGGCACCGACCACATGCGTCAGGTACAGTATATGTGTGGACATCTGTGTCATGTTTGTGTGTCCAACAGTCAGGATGAGGGAACATGTAGCATGCTGATATTGCCAGACGTGCCTGTGTGTACTCCACAGTTACACGTGGGGGACTGCAAACACTGCTACCTGTAGGCACATGCAAGTACACCATAGGAGGGAACCAGGGTATCACAAGCAACATGGTGCTACAGATGTAATTGAGACACATACCGTGAACACATCACAATGCATGCTGCACCTGCACTACATGGTGTGACTGGTGCATGTCGACAGTACACAACCTATGTCACATACACAACTCAGTATTCACACAAAACCACTGCAACATACACATCCCTCACTATGCATACACAGGTATTACATACACCTCTCACTATGCTGTTCACCCTGTGCATCAGAATATTTGTGCATAACCCTGCACCGATGGTGTGGGTGACAGGGATGCGGCACAGGCTTCATCATATGCACAGGGTGATATGTTTGCCAGGGGCATAGGCTGCACACAACCACTGCAACATACACATCCCTCACTATGCATACACAGGTATTACATACACCTCTCACTATGCTGTTCACCCTGTGCATCAGAATATTTGTGCATAACCCTGCACCGATGGTGTGGATGACAGGGATGCGGCACAGGCTTCATCATATGCACAAGGTGATATGTTTGCCAGGGGCATAGGCTGCACCAATGGATAACATCATGTGTGTGTGTGTAAGGGCTGATGAGTTGACTGGACATATATGTGCAGAATGCATGTGGATGTTGTGGAGCCCTACAGTTGTGTTTGCTGTGTGCGCGTATGTTTGTACACAGTTCTGCCATTTGTGATGCCTACATGGGGTATAATTGACAGCCTCCAGATTGTACAGTGCAGGTTGTACAGCTCACTGTGTCTGTCCACGGCCACATGACCTGTGCCTGCCTGGGGTTGCACGGGCACTACCAGGTGGAGGTACAGAGTGGCTACTGTCTGACGACACATGTCCGTTGGAAAAGTGTCCTCGCTGAGACCATACAGGGCCACGTCCACGTGGCCTGCTGTGTCCTGGTGTTGACAGCGCAGCAGCAGCTGCACTGCTACTGCTACCAGCATTATGGGAGCGGGCATGTGAGGTGGCACAGTCATGTCGACCTACACTAGGTGGTGTTGCTGGCCTACGTCCACGTGGCCTATGCCTCACTCCTACCAGGTGTTCCAGCACAGACAGCTCCTGCTCACGGATTGCCATGCCTCGGTCTAGGATTCTGACCATTTCACCTAGTTGCCTATCCAGAACATTAGCAATCTGCTGTTGAGCATTTGCCAATGCCTGGATGTTGTCATTTAGGGTATGGATAGCAGCCCTCTGAAGCCTCTGCCCTTCTCTGTTCTGCCGTTCAGCATGTGCCTGTGCCGCCATTACAGTCTGGAACATGCGTCTGGTGATACAAGCTGCTGTGCTCTGTCCTGCAGGTGCATGTCTGCCAGAGGTCCTCCTACGAGCAGCACCGGCCACATGCATGTGTGGCACATCTGCAGTCATTACTCTGACACCATGGTGTGTAGACACACCTTCTGTAGCCACCACATGTTCCTGTTCTATGCCAACAGACGCTGACTGTCCTTCCTCTATGGCCACCGGTGATGCGGTATGTGTTGGCAGCAGAACTGTGTGCGGGGAAGAGGGGGACATAGCTGGGATGGTAACCATTGGCACAGATTCATCCCCTGACAACCCTGCCTGTACCTCATGCATATGTTTATTACCGCTAGTATCTGTGGGGACACTAACATCAGATGGACCGCATGAGGGTAACGCACCTACATCACCTGTGAATGCAAAAAAATACTGTAAAGTACAATAGACACAGACACACAGACACACACAGACACACACACACACACACACACACACACACACACACACACACACACACACACACAGACACACACACACACAGACACACCATGCATGTGATTTGTCAGATGGCATGCAGTATGCCTGCGATAGAGCAGACGGCATGCAGCTCAGACATTAATAGTGTTAGTAAGCATACCTCCCTGGGGTGCACGCTACAGCAAGCAGGTGTCATATCAGTAGTCATGCATTTTACACAATTATGGTAGTATGCATGCATCTCCGTGATACACCATGTGGGCCAGAACAGGATAACAGTACACATGTCTGACATGACCCTGACATGTAATTTGCTGACATGTGCATTAACATGCATACATGTTTGACACAATGGTGTCCTGACACATGTACAGCATCATAATGGGCTTCACATTGCAGTGTTGTGTGTATGCCCTACAGATAGAATGCATGGTTAGCAAATGTGCATGAGCACGGGAGGGTAGTGTGAGCCATCTACATTGCTATACAGTGTGAAGTACAGACACTGTGCCATTGCATGGCAACATGAGGCATGAATGTTGCTGTAGAATGCATAATATGTACACATTGCATAGCCATAACTGCAACACAGTCGTGATGTTCGACAGATCGTATATGGTAGACTTCAGTGACACCTCCAGTAGCTGTGCACAGGCTTTTAGGTTGTCCACTGTACCACATCAACTGTATAATCGGTCAACTAAGGCTATAATTGGACCATGTGTGGACAATGTGCAACAGGGTGTATACACATCCCATGTACTGTGTGGCTACATGTCTCTGGCCATCCCCCATGGCCATGTGTGCACATGTGGTGGCCAATTGTGTGTGATGGGCATCTTCTCCACATGTCTGTGTGGTCCCATATGACATACACCCATACATGTCAGATATGTCACATTCCACAGGTCTATGCAGACAACGGGTTGTAAGTTTGGTATGTGGGGTATAAGTCATGTGATAGTGTGACAATATTGCAGACAGAACACTACATGTCTGGGACATGTCAGGTGGCACATCACAATGTGTGCACCCAATGCAAGGGCATATGACACAATGGTGACACTTGTGGGCTGCCCATATCACAGCTCACTGTGTGGTACTGTGTGCGTACCACACATGTTATTCCAATGCATACTACATATGCCTCCATTGTAGAACACCTCCACCGTTGTATGCACAGCTGACCACACATGTCGCAATGACAAGTACTGTGGTTTCAAGTCTGTGTATCATTACGTTTGCATATATTGCACATGGGTGGCGTGTGTGAATGCATGGTGGTGCGACCTGCATATCGTGACTGGAACAAACATCAGGTGTGCAAGTGTTAACTGGCCACATGGCAAATAGATCTACACTGTAACATGCCTGATACTGATGACAGTCTCACCTGCAATGGACCCATGTCTGTGCGGCACGCCAGAGGTACCTGTATAGGGGTGACACACCAGTATGAACATTATCCATGACTGTATGACAGCCACAGGTTGCACTGTGCATGTGCACACATTCACCTGTGTAATAGCATATAGTATGCACATGTGTGCATACACAACGTAGCATACTGTACTATGCAGCATGTGTGTCCACATACCAGGCATATGTTGTTACTTTACAGTATGTACAGTGACACATGCAACTACATGGGATATAATAGCCATATGTGCATTACTGACTTACCAGGCAACTCCAGGCTCATTGGTTGGGAGACACCCACCTCCACGATGGCAGCTAGTGTTTCTGGATGCTGTTCCCTGGGTGTCCCCAGACTGGCCAGTAGCTCCTCGGTGTGTGTGAGTGGGGGCTGGGTTGGTGGCCCACCACCTGTTCCACCTTGTTCCCTGGCGATTGCAGTGGCATGCTGTTTTGCATGTCGTATCAGGTCCATGCAGTGTCTGCGTACCTGCTGGTTAGTGCGGTTATGGCCACCCACATCGTTCACCCTCCTGCGTAGATCCTGCCACAGGTCATCCCGCTGCTGGGCATGCTGTGGCATATGGCTGAACAACAAGTCATAGTTGTCATGGAGCTGTGGGATGAGGACATCATCCTCCTGGCGGGTGTATGCTGGGAGGCGTGTATGGGGCATTATCTGTAAAACATAATGATGGTGACAGGTCACAGTTTCAGAGATGTACAGAGATACTGCTGCACATACATTTCTATGACATCTACTGCATCTGCACAGTTATCTTTGCAAAGCACCATGACACTGACATGACTGACGTATTTGTACATGTCACACCCATTATGCATTGGATATCACCACCATATATGTGTGTCACCTCATTACAGTGTTCATACTCCATGTAAATGCTGTCTTGCTGTGGGCATATTTGCCTGCACTTGTGTTCTTACCTATCTGCACATGCCTCAATGTGTCCACGGTACCACTGTTGACCTGGATGCTGTGTATATGTCACATATCAACACAGACACAGCCGGAATGGACTTGAGCAGTGACAATGCACACATAAGCATGGACACCTGTACATGCATGTCTTTTGCCATATACATCTACACAGCACTGTACAACTGTTCAACATCCTGACACGGATCACCTGTATTACACATGTGATAGACATGGGACAATGGATAGTCAGACGACATTCGCAGGGATGGTCATCAAGCATAGCATGTGCGGGCACGGTTTCCATGCTGTTACAGACGGCCATTGTGCCACCGCAAGCTGCATCAGTGCCACATTACTGATCCAGTCAGTTGATAGCACATCTACCATGTGAAGGAACAACCAAGCTGAGAACAGTCCACCAAATAAATAAATAACGAGCACAGCCTCCTGTCTCAGACAAAAATGCACCAGCACGACACCAAAAAGTAAAAGCACAAAGTTTAATCCAGTTGGTAAAAACACACTTGCGGTTAAGCGCTTTCATCCACCAGGGACTTCTTCAGAACACTGAATGAAACTGCAAAATGCCTTAAATACAGTTAAACAACACTTAATTAAAAGATCACATGTTTCTTATTAGTAATTTAAAGTGCTAGTGCCGAAAATTGTGCCAGTGCATAAGGACAATATTCCATTAAAACAACAGTTCAGTTAATCATTAGATGTATTATAAAAACAGCTAGTCAAACAACAGTTTATGACTTGCGATTGTCTAAAACTGGTTTGATAGAGATGTGTTCGTTTATACCAGGGTGAGTGGAGGCATTTAATTTAACCTGCCACCTCACCTCCTTTTCACTCACTAGTTTTTTAACATCCCCACCCCTAACGTTAGGTCTAACTACCTCTAAAATACCAAAGGTAAAATTAGAACAATCCTTGCTATCTTTTAAATGCTTCCATAGAGCATTATTCTCATCCTGTTTCCTTATACTGTACTGATGATCGTAAATCCTATTACGCAGACATCTGGTAGTTTTTCCTACATAAAAACAGGGGCAGCGGGTACAAACGGCTAGGTAAATCTGGTTAGAAGATCTACAGTTCCCTTTTTGAAAAAATACCTTAGTATTGTTAAAATTCTCTATTCTCTAAAATTCTGGGGGACAACCAGGTGTGGCACATGTTTACAGTGCCAATACATTACGGCAGTGCAGGTAGTTACCTTAGAGAATTTTAACAATACTAAGGTATTTTTTCAAAAAGGGAACTGTAGATCTTCTAACCTGATTTACCTAGCCGCTTACCCCCTGTTTTATGTAGGAAAAACTACCAGATGTCTGCGTAATAGGATTTACGATCATCAGTACAGTACAAGGAAACAGGATGAGAATAATGCTCTATGGAAGCATTTAAAAGATAGCAAGGATTGTTCTAATTTTACCTTTGGTATTTTAGAGGTAGTCAGACCTAACGTTAGGAGTGGGGATGTTAAAAAACTAGTGAGTGATGAGGAGGTGGCAGGTTAAATTAAATGCCTCCACTCACCCTGGTATAAACGAACACATCTCTATCAAACCAGTTTTAGACAATCGCTAGTCATAAACTGTTGTTTGACTAGCTGTTTTTATAATACATCTAATGATTAACTGAACTGTTGTTTTAATGGAATATTGTCCTTATGCACTGGCACAATTTTCGGCACTAGCACTTTAAATTACTAATAAGAAACATGTGATCTTTTAATTAAGTGTTGTTTAACTGTATTTAAGGCATTTTGCAGTTTCATTCAGTGTTCTGAAGAAGTCCCTGATGATTTAACCGCAAGTGTGTTTTTACCAACTGGATTAAACTTTGTGCTTTTACTTTTTGGTGTCGTGCTGGTGCATTTTTGTCTGAGGACATCTACCATGTGGCCATCACACCATGTATGACTGGGATGACATCTGCAGCTTTGATGGACAGGGTTGCATGGTATGGCGGGAGTATGTCACATATATGGCACAGGGATCTGTCCAGCCTGTGGTGATCCTAGTATTAGGATGGTGGCTGTCCATGACATATGTCATATAGATCAGGATATGGACATGTAGCATGTCCATCATCGTGGTGTAGCAAATGTCCTTCTGCAAGGTAGACGGCATGCTGCATAGTGGAGGTGTGGATTGTGAAGGCTGTTATCGCACATCCATGCATAGCCATTAACCCTTACAGGTGGTATGTGATCCAATATTGGTCACCACAGTGCTTTATATGCCTGCCCAGTGATCTCCGTGCTCATGGATGGCACCCTGACATGACATGGGTACCTCAGATGACTACCCAAGGGGCCTGGAGACGTCACCATGTCAGGGGTGCACTGCACAGCACCAGCCCTTACACAGTGTCCATAATGTTGACCACAGCCTAGGTAGCAGTTTATGGGTACAGGGATGTTCACCTAGCGGTGACACTGCTGGTATCATCCATCAGACTGTGCACATATGTCACACACCTCACACACACAGCCCATTCTGTATGTTGTTCACAACACTGACACAGCTAAACTGATAGGTCATGGCCATTCACAGCCTTACATACACAGATGCCTAACATTTGTGTGTGTGGTATGGGCTACAATGAGGGTGGGGTACAACACATTAACCCTGTTCTACTGTATCTGGCACAGATGTGCTGTGCACATGTCACTCTTGCACCTTTTGTAGTTGTGGGTCTGTCAACAGGCCACTGGTGGAACACACCTGTGACATGCAAAGGTATTTGTAATCAAATATCTGTGCTATCTTGTACATCTGTACTGCTAACATCTACAGTGCTAATGGTTCATGGACATGCACACCATACTCAGCAGGGTTATAGTGCGGTGCCACCCTAAATGACTGTCATCACCTCTTGTGGGTTGATATTATCCAACACCCTATCTGTATTGTATGGTCATGCTAGGCACTTGTTCAGGACATGTGAGCATGTCATGAGCTACTGATTACTATAGCGCCCATTCCACACCATTTCCCACAGGTACACTGGCTGTCCTACACTTCCCAGCTTGCTTAAGGTACGACAGCTGTTGTACACATGTAACACATATATCCTGTGGGACATGGTTGTATATGCAGGCATGTCCAACTGTCACATACCAGTGCTACTGCCTGTCTATATGAGGGATATGTCGTACATGTGGCAATAGAGCAATTCTCTCATGTACACATTCAATGCTCACTTCCCAACATACGGCACTGCAGCCTGTGGGGGATGCACGTCTGCAGCCGTGCTGGGCCCATAGCTCTCAGGTGTACCTCATTACGGGGAACGTACCTCATTTGGGGTTCTAAAAGGTGCATGTTCCTCAAAGTTCCACATTGGAAGGGTCTGTCACACATTAATTGTTGTACATAGTTTACCTGCTAGCCATGGCTAGATAGATGAGAATCATATTAATTCATTGGAATATCTGTTTTATATGTAAGACCAGCCTATTTTAGCCATCATATGCCCTTCCTAGTTGACGATGTTAGTAAGCCAGTTGTAAATGTTCCACATTTCGCCCATTTGTCACACTGTATGAGGGCTAAGGTTCCTCATTTTGGGGACAGGAGGCTGACAGCTATGGCTGGGGGTAATGCTGTCACCAACCCTGACTGCACCTGACAGTCATTTGGGGATGTGTAACATTTGCAACACACCCCACCCATCACATAGTCTCACATAATCTACACCACTGGCCACACCTACGAGGACAACCTGTGCAGTACATCTCCATACTCACTGTAGGCACCAGAGGTAGCCCCCATCATGGAAGACAACATCACCAACTTATAGCCCACAGACTCATGTGTGCCCACCACATACAGCCAATAGTGTGTTATAACATTCACAACACACCAGTCATAGCTGACTCTGTAGGGTGTCACACTGCAGTTCCACACAGCAGGCTACACAAGGCGTTAGTCGCTTACATCTTGCTGTCGGGTAACTGCTTCTGCAACATAACCTATGCACCCATGCCACACCTCACCAGGTACGATATGATTGTCATTCACCATGTTAGTGTGACTGCCCTGTGATGCCACTTCACAGACTACGTGTGCAGGGACATGCAATAGCTCACCAGTCTTATAGCCCTGAGGGTGTGGGCCTAGCCCTGGGGAGCATTTTGCATTCGTCAGGACACGATACTACTGTACAGTGACCGACTGTGTCACTGCAACAGTTGCCTATGCTCCTATTGTCATTCCACAGGCATGTGGTATCTGTCCGCTATGACTGTCCTGGTCAAACACAATGCTGTGGCACAGATGACTTGCACCTGTCGGCCCTGGGAGTACAGCTCACATGCTAGGCTCTTGCTACTTCTATACTGCCTGTCCTGCACAGTTTCCAATAACTGTCACCGGCAGGGCGGTAACTGGCATGCGCAACATGGGGTCATGTGACACATTGCTTGCATCTTCCCCTGTGACGCACGCAGGCAAGGCACACCTTATAATGCACCACTCCAACATCTCTGCAGTGACTGGGACCTGCCTGTAGGCTCTGCAGAGCACACCTGCAATGACAGGTTATAGACGGACCATACCTTCCAGGCACTTACCTGGACCGGCACACCCACAGCTGAGGGGTTCCCATATCCCACTATGTTTTGCACACATCCTGGCAAGTTGCTTAGCACAATGCATCAGAGGTGCTCCACGTGCAACTAACTGTGTCCAGGACCGCTATACACATTGTAACAAGCGACAGAGTCAACATCATACCCCATGGGTAACATACCTTCTATGGTGGTATAGTGGACAGTGGGCCTCAGCTACTACTGATGTGTGACTGACACTACCCCACACTTCACTGAGATAGCCACTCATGTACCGATACATCCATGAGTCATACCCTCCACTCTGCTGGATCAATACATACACACCACCTCCAAGACCTACATTACCCATGGCATGAACACTACCACCATGTGACTGGTGTTACACACCTGGGGTTATCCCCTCATTGGTGGATTCCGAACATATGCTAATCTACCGTGTTAGCCACATCCCGGAAACACACCCATCACAGCATACACAGTACATGTGTACTACTACACCTACTACAGACGTCTGCTGACAGCGGTTGTTAACATCATGAGACCCGTGCAGATGGACAATGCACATACAAATGCTAACACATACCCCAGTGCACTTAATTAGCATGTACACAACTGCATGGATCATGCTATTCCACACAGAGCCATGATGGTACACACCAGATAACAGATGCCACTCTGGTGGTCATGTTCCACGGACATATTATGTACAGCAACAGGTGTAGGCTGTTGCACAGTGGTGTACATTCCCATGTGTGGGGTGGCTCACTGGTCAGCCGTGGTGGGGCCACAGGGTCCCTCATCACATACTCCAAGACTAGCTACGTAAACATGACTGCCACACATTCCGGGGTGTACCACCAGGCATTATGGTGGTATGTCAGTATTCAATGGCAACACCCACATCTGCTGTCACATACAACAGTCACTCGGGAACATTGCTATTGGTATTGTTGGCAACATGCTGGAGGATGGATTCAATGCTGACAGTACACCCTCTCACTCACTACAGGGCCGCAATCCATACATGAACATTGTGGTGTCCCTGTGGTCACACCTACACAGTACTGACCTACACTCTATGTGTCCTGGGACACTGGCCCCATGTCACCTTCCAACGTCCCAGGCTGTGATGTCCACCAACCTCCGAATTACATGTCTCACCACTAGGCCACCATATTCAGTAATAGCCTTGTTTCAGACATTGTAGACCCTGAATGGCACACAGCAGCATTTATCACACTACACACAGGTGGCACCACATTGCATGAGTGGGACTATAGTCCTACACACCTGACTGGACTGATCTGCATGGCTATGGGGCACATCATCAAGGACGTCATTCTCAGAGACATTGTTGGTCTCCCGTCCTCTGCTGCCACCCGGGTTGGGCTTGTTAAGGCCAGAGCATGGCCCCTACACATGGTGGACTCCTTTCATACAGTTACCAGGGCAGTTGCTGATGGTACGGGATTCCACACATCCTACATTGTCCTCTCATTGCCTTTCAGCACCATTCCCCATTCTGGTATTGACAACATACACATCCACCTGCACATCATACCCTGTGTCTCAGGATGTTATGCTATGTGGCTCATGGACAGGACACACAGTGAGGCCAGCATACCATAGTACCTACTACATGTCAGGTACTTTGGCATACCACGGTCCTCAGTCATAGGACCCCTCATGTTAAGTATATGCTTCCCTGCAGAACAGGCTGGCACAGGGGACTTTCCCTGCCTAACTTTAGAACCCCTACATACCAAGCGCCATGATTGCTCCACCAGCTGATACTGACTACAACCATACAGATGTCGCTGTGACAGATAAATAATATGACTATCATGGCATCAAGCTGCATGACACAAGGTGCATGCACATCACCTTTGCATTACACCATTCACCCACTGACTATCACATGGATGGTGGTCCCCTACATACATATCACATTGTACATGTTTGCAGTACACACATATGTTGCACCCATTCCTGTGGTTACCGTATTGCCACTGTGGCGTGGATATCCTCCTACGTGGCCACACCTATCTGTACTGGGTGTGTAACTGGTACATAGGCACCCATTGTACCTCTGAACTCAAGACATCTACACACATTCAAGGGTACACCACCCCATTTAGGGTGTACCTTACACAACAGCTACAGCTTTACATGCCACAACATTAACACGCCATGATGTTTACTGAGCTCCGACAGTTTCAATATGCGGCTGCACTACAGACACCACATCTGTACACATTTACATACTACATACTCAGGGGTGACCTCTGCTGATCAGACAGGGCCCATGTCCACAACATTATTGATGGATATACTCCTCATACGCAACATAAGCAGAGGCCACTCTGAGCAACATGCTCATGGATATGTGCACACACGCCACAATGAGTGGGATGTGCTTTTGGGTTACATTCCCAAACAGGACACTCACCATGCTGTGGAACATAAGTCCTCTGTACATCACGCAGGGACACTCAGTAGCACTGTTCATGTGATACCTCCCTTGGTGGTTGGGAGACACATGTAGGCCTGGGATCACTGCAGTGGCTGTACTGTGCAGTGGTGCAGGTGACACCTGGCTCTGCTCTTCACAGGACACTACCCTGGAGAGGTGCCACTAGTGTGAACACTGTAGTTGTGCTTACACATGGACTTGACAGACTGCATAGTACCCCACTATGCACCTGTGCAGCTATTACTTGTCCTTTGTGCATGGTTACTTGGTAGCCCTTCCATTTAGATTAGCTATCATGCTATTACTATGTCCCATACCTACAGGTCATATGTATCCTGTTATTGTACATACCAATAGACGATACCTGTGGTATGCATGATATGCCTGTTATACTGTGTTGAATATCTGTCATATGTACCTATAATACTATACATTACACATATTTCACATAGTATCCCATAATGCAAAGCATACTTGCTCAGCGGGACCACCTTACATATGTCATTAACGTTATTTGCCCATACACATGCGTGCTGTGACAGTATATCAACATATACTATCCCCTGCTATGGCACGTCCTTGTTGGACATACCCTACCACTGATGGCAGGTTGTATGGCATTGTTCTGTTTAATGGCCTCATGTAGCATCCCTTCTGGTGTCTGTGCTATGTACCTTGTGTCCCACTGCTGGACGCACAGATTCTACAAGCGTTAGTATGCTCAGCAAGACATCACTACATAAATACCTTTCCCCACTTTATGCATTGCGGACACGTTTAATTAATGCAAACCAGGCTATACATACAGTAAAACTAATTAATACAGATCATGCTATACATAACCTTACATATCGGGTGTTCTACATATCTTGTCGTTGTTATGGCATTTCGTTTCTATCTCTCTCACAGTGTTTCAACTGTTTTTCGGTATGAGCATACGGTTTGAATGTCTGGCAAGTCATCCTTATATAGGTCGATACCTGAAACATGTGGATTCTTCCCACCAATTGGTGTTCCTGAGTGACTAATTACTTGCATATCAGCTGTGCAGCTACTCCATTTGCCAATTACGCGGCGACAGTGGGTTATAATTTGTGGCAAAAATCTACTCCTTTCTTGAGGTTCACATCCACTATTGGTTTCAATAGTATTAATTATATTGGCAATAGGTTGTACAAGGACCAAGCAAATCAGTGTTTTGTTTCTACTATATGCAGAAAGGACACATTCTCCATCACATATCTCCATTTTGACAGCCGCCACCCTTTTCATCAAAAGAAGTCAGTAGTAAAAGACAAATGGTGAGTGAGGCTTTCCCATCTAATTTTTGATGACAATACTTTTGAAAAAAAGAATACAGCAATTGTTTGCAATGTTTATTGAACATGAATACCCCACCTATTTACTCAGAAACATTAGAGCAAACATTAAAGCTGATGTGGTACGTCAGCATTATGGTAGATTTACACCTACTTTACGGATTAAACCAAGCATTACAAACAATGTGGGGGAGACTACTGAGGACAGGAAGAGTAAGAGTGTGTTTGATTCATTCACCCCCATTTTTTTCTGAATGTTCAGCAAAGATGTTTTTGGTTACATTAACATAGAGAGGCTGAACTGGGACTTTTTTTTTCTGACGAGGTAAAGAAGATTTTAGGAACTGCCCCAATGATAGTATATTCTAAAGGAAAGAACATTAAGATCTGTTAGAATTACCCAAAAGTTGTATAAAATCTATGGTCAGTAATGGTTCCTTGCATAAATGTGGGTCCTGCAAAATATGCATATATATATATATATATATATATATATATATATATATATATATATATAGAGGGCCCATACATTGCAGTTAAAAATTTTAACAGAAGTATCCCGTGTCCAGGGAGATGCGACTACAACAGCACACACATAGTATACTCAGCTATCTGCAGCTCCTGCAACCCCTTTTACATATGTAAAACTATCAGAAAAGTTAAGGAGAGGATCCATAAACATATGTAAGACATAAAGAAAAGGAAACCTACCAATTCCTTATTTAGATATACTTTGGATTGTCAAAATACAAAAACTTCCTTTTAAATATAGACAGGATAATTGTGACACACTTTAGTGGGGACTTCGGCACACAATTTGAGTTTAAAGAACTAACTTGGCAACTCAGACTTAATGCAGCTGCTGCTCCAGGCATTAATGTTGCAGTTTCTCTTTCTAGTGTTTTAAAGATGAAAGCAATTTTAGTGTGATTTTTTACTTCAATTTCAACATGTTTTTTAGTGTGCAACTGTGCATTTGATTGTGTATTTCATTATTTAGTCTATGTAACACAACTAGATGCTTCAGGTCTGGTTCTTTAAGGAATTGCACTTGGTAGTTGAGTGACATCATAATGTATTCTTCTAATTCAAAATTGATTGGATTAATTATTTGTATGTAAATTTTTTTAATGGCAGACTGTAACTCTGAAGTCTTCATGTTTGTAAGACAAAAGCACTCAGTCTGTGGTTTTATTACATTAAAATTTGTTGAAGTGTGTTGAAGATCACTGTGGAGTGTTTATTCCACTTTTTGTTTTTTATTTTTGTCAGTTGTTAGCTTATTGAAGTTTGAATTTTACACCAGGTAAATGCATATATATTCCAGCCCTTTTTGGGACAGTTTAGTATTAGTTTATAAGCAGTTAACATTATCCATCTTGCACTTATCAGCAAACTTACTCAACCACACTTGACGGATATGGGCATGGAAGTCCGGAAAATAAATTCCAAACAGGACAGGGGGATTAGCACTGATCCCTGAAGTATACCACTAGTTACAATTTTGCCTTTAGAAAGGATAGCAATGACTTTCATTACATTGGATCTGTTAGCCAGTTTGCAGTCCAACAGACAATGTAGGGTTTTTTACAATATGGTTGTCTAACTTTTCAACAATACCAGCATGAAGGACAGTGTCAAAATCTTGGCCAGGTCAAGACAAGCAGTGTGCACAGATTGATCACTGTCCACAGCCTCTTTAACCATTACAAATATGTTTACTAGATAGATGAGGCAGGACCTGTCCTTCACAAAAACAGACTGAATGGGGTCTAGGTCAGGTAAGTTGCCTATGTCTGCATAACTGAGTTCTGCTATGACACATTCTATGGCTTTACATATGAGGCTGATAGGCCTATAATTATCTTGATTTGTATAGTGGCTGTCTTCTAGGTGTCAGGGACAGCCCTATGGATAGTCTGATGTTGAACAGTTTAGGTAGAGGCTCAGATAGTGCATAACTGGCACTGAAGAGATTGTACCCTGATTTGTTATGTGACCCCATGGAAATATTATTTTTATCCGTTGTGATTCTAAGACTTGTTCAAAGGTGATAACAGCGGAAGCTAAATTTTCAGAGATAGTAGGCTTAGCAATGTGGGTAGATGGGTTAAAATTAGCACTAAATATGTCTGCTAATATATTGGATGTATCTTTGGGAATGGAATGTGTGATATTATTATGGATGAACTCAATGTATTGTTGAACATTATTCCTTAATTCCCTCAATAACTGAAAAAAAACTTCAAGTTTCCTTAGGTATGTGTAGTGATCTTAAGTTCATAATGTGCTTTGTGTTTTCATATAATGCTGTTTAAGTTCCTTGCTGGCATGTTTTACTATGGTCTTGAGGTAGAGGGATGGGGATTTCTTACTACTTTTCATTATTTTCCTTTTATTATATATTTTGCTAATATGGGGTTTCCACCAAAGAGTTGTATTCCTGAATTTACAGTTATATTTAAAGAAAAATTGTACAGACAATTCTATGCAGCTGTTTAGTTGCTGGTAGAAATTGGCGGACAATGTGCCAGTCCTCTCAGTTTGGTCTGGTTGGCAATTTTGTGTAGGTCCTCCACAGGTTGAAGAAGAGATGCTCTGGAGAAGTCCCTGAAGATTGTTTCACTTGTTGGTGGTGGGGTGGTACCATTAAGCTTGACAAAGAAGGCAACTGCTAGCAAATTTGAAAAACAAAAATGGCCTGTATATTTGTAAAAGGTAATTTTATATTCCAGTCCCCAAAAAGGGTAATGCTAAAGACAGCTCAAATTACCAAAGAGTTACAATTCTCGTACATGCTACCAAGATAATGCCAGGGATTCTGCAAACTAGAATCCAACAGTATATGGTCTGAGAACTGCCAGATTTACAAGCTGGTTTTAGAGGTGGGGAGGAAGCACCAGAAGTCATATTACCAACTTTCACTGGTACAGGAGAAAGCAAAGAGTCCCAGAAAAATAATTACTTCTGTCTTTCAACTACTGTAAAGCCTTTGATTTTGTGGGCCATAACAAACTGTGGCAAGTTCTTACAGCATGGAGACACTTGGTCAGGTTGTTTGTGTCTTGAGGAGTCTGTATGCAGTACAAAAATGAGCAGTTAGAAATAGGTTTGAAATAGATTACTTCAAGATTGGGAAAGGAGCGTGACAAGTTTGTATATTGTCATCCTTCTTATTTACTATATACATGATTATGTCGTATGAAATGCTTTCTATAACCTCCATAATGTAATGGAATCATAATTGCAAGGGGAAATATTAACAACCTCAGATGTGCAAATGATACCAGTCTATTGAAGTTGAAGAGCCTGTTGATTGTGTAAGTAGAAATAGTAAAAACTATATTGCTATTCAGAAAAAAAAATACATATTTTCACATATATTTACCAGTTCTATGCAAGTAGATGGGAAGAAGTGGAAGCAGAGGCATATTTTATTTTCTTGGGTTTAAAGATGTTTGCAGGTAGTGATTTCAGCCATGAACTTAAAACACTTGCTGCTTGAAAGGAAAGCTACAGCAAATCTGGATAAAGTTTTAAGAACAAAGATATCATATTGCCAACAAAGGTACATATACTGAAACTATGTTTTTCCAAGTAAAAACATATGGCCGTGAGAGATGGACTATAAGCAAGACTGTATAAAGTAAAACAAATGTTTTTGAGCTGTGGTGTTGAAAAATAATTTGATCTGGTGCAGTCCATGCAATTCTCAAAGGTAAGTCAATAATTAAGAAAATAAATCCAGATTGTTCATTGAGAGGTGCAATAATAAAACTAAAATTCAAATACAAGAGGAAGGGTAGGATTCACTAGAGAATATACTGATACTGGAAAAGATCAAAGGTTAAAGAAAGAAGGGGATCCAACGTGTAAGATGGATCAACAAAATTGCTAAATTAAAGAATATATATTTGTGGGACGTTAAGTAGTTGTTGACAAGCAGGTCTGGTGTACTAATGTCCTAGAAGTCACAAAGAATCAGACTCAAACAGAAATCCCCAACTTACAGTTTTAGACATTTTTGTGCCCTCTGTAATGGCTGTGTGTTGAACATGGTTTGGTATACTCTCATGACATTTTCAGAGTGATACATTGATATCATTACCTGTAAATACCTTTAAACTATAGTCTTATCATCAGAGGCAAGGTGTATTTTGTATCTTGAATTGTAATAAATTAATGTTAATATAATTGTATGTCACATTTAAAAAGAATAAACATATAATTTTTATGCCAAAATATATACTTTTTACAGGCCTGATGTCACAGCAGACTGATTTCATGTCTTCATTTCCCTGGATTTCCAGATGCTTATGCAACAAATAATTATGGAAATGTTGTCACAGTTCATATGTAAATAAGCCTGTATCATGTAACAACTTCTTTAAAGGAGTTTTTACCCAGCACAAAAAGGGCAGTTATGGCCCAGAGCTATAGTCATACTGGAATATAGATTAGCAGCTATTTTCTCTCCATTTTTAAAAATACAGATCTTTATTTGAATGTGTTTCCAGAACTGCAAGAATGTTTTTCTATCAAACCTAGTCACCGAAGTGCATGCATCTTGACCTTTTACTTTGTTTTACTGTATCCCATAAAATAATCCAGTAATGTCCTAATCCATTTACTTGTGACCATTTTCAAGAAGATTGTGCCTGAACTGCTGGATATTGGCTGTTTTTGCCCCCCCCCCCATCTCCAGAATAGTTCCATGAAATTTTTGGGGAACAGTACATTAGGGCAGCATCAAAGACATAAAATTCATCCTACATTTTATAAAAAGAAAAAAAAAAACATTTGTAGTGTCATTTTATGCCACAGCAAAAATGAAAACATCACTTTTGTACATAAAATATGTTATTTAGCCAGTGTCCTAAAAACACTATGTATTTCTAATTTCTGATGACCACTCTGACCTAAATGTTTCCATTCATACACATATTAATATATGTATTTTATTTTTAGATATTTGGGAATGCTCAGAACAAGAAACCTGCTTTATACAACACATTTCATGAGCTAATGGCTATAAGCACAGGCACACAGGGCACTCTACAATATGTGCATGTCCGTTGAAGGAAGTTAAATATCCTTTTTTTCCTAAAGCATTTAAAATGACAGAAAATACATTTTCAGAGAGAAATATTACTTACTTGTGCTTTTTCAAAGGAATACACTACTGATTTGATTCAAGCGTATACCAAGTTTGTCAGCTAATACAAATATCACATGTGCATGGTTGCTGTGAATTGAATGGGGAAAAAGTTGGGGGAGTGAAGAAATGCCAATGTAGACAAAGTAGTATGACTATAAGTTCAAGACTTATCAAACTATATGAAAATATCTGCAAATTTCTCAGAAAAAAATGCATCATGATTCTAAGCTAAGTAATACACACAATTGTTAATTTCAGATGCAAACAAATTTGCACAGTCTTACCTTCTGTTAATGCTTGGCTATGTATATAAGACTAAACTAGCAAGCACAAATTTAGCAACAATGAATTCCATGTTTTGGGGAAATATAGATGATATATACTTCTGATGTAATTAAGTCAAAATAGCTATCCTGCATAGCAAAAGAGAATGCAGTATGCAAGGCTGCCTTTGTCAAATGCATGTAAAATCCCACTTTCAGTATAAATGCATAAAAGGCTGTATGCCAGTCTCTACTAAAGAGTTACTAGTAAAGGTTTCAGGGGATTATTGTAAGAGATGTGGTACAACGTGCACCCAAAACAGTTATTGCCTCATTAGGGATTTAAAACCAGCTCAACTGTTGAATCTGCCCTACATCATTGCTCCCATCAAGTTGAGGAGTTTGAGGCATGACATTTCCACTGACAAAAAAGTTGCCTCTTTTGGAGAAATGTATGATTTTTACTTCTGATGTGATCATGAACTCAATACAGAAACACATTCTGGATCACTGCTGCATTCCTCAACCTAAACATAAGCATATACCAATTTCTAATGGAAACTGATTATACTTTTATATGTGTCTATGCATAAAAGGTAATGTATATATATATATATATACATTTCCCTTTAAAATTTCTTAGTAAAACTTCAAAGAATTAGAATTGGCTACTTGGGTATAAAATATATTCAAGACTGCTATTCTGTCCTTAGTGATTTAAATACAACTCTCTCTGGGATTCATTATGGACAGCAACTGTGAATGATGAACAACCATGTACATGATATATGCAATTCATAAATACAATGACTGAGCAGGGAAAACTGGGCAATATAGTTGCTAGCAACATATGCTAATTGCAAAATGATGACATGGCATTGAGTAACAGTGTAAAAGTGAGGGACTTTTATAGAGATGAGGGAATGCAATATATCAGCACAGTTCAGAAACATTAAAAAAAATCTGCAGTTTGAAGTGCCACAGCCAGTGAATTTGACCTCCAGAAAATTGTGGTGTTACACACCAAGAAAAGAGCAAGTGTGTATATGCAACAGTCTGTAATTGCCTCTAGTAGCCACAATGTTGAGTGCTATTAGCATCGGAGAGGCCATGTCATCTGATATCAACATTTCATGGCCATCATGGCACTGATATAACTGTATTCTGAGTGAACAGAGTCACTATGCAGGAGCTAGTTGACATGTGTCACCCCTGTGATGTCCAGATAATATCCCACTGAACTACCAACAAATAATGTGACATCCCTTACTATCCTGGGTCAGTAACTAAGGAGCTTCACTCTTCACTACTGACTCCAATGTGAGACTGTCACTTCAACAGGAATAATATTTCACAATTTTCCCCTAAGAGTACAACAGGAACATGCTCTATTGCCTGGGACTGGACTGTACACTTCTGTCCATCTTTAATGTAACTCCTTATTACACACTTCAGAGCAATGTGTTACACTTTAAGAGCTCTGATACACTCACACTTAAAAAAATTAAATCTCACACATCCAAACACTTCTGGGAAAGCCTGACATAGATTTCCAGCTGTGTCTCTTCGCCAAAATAATATTGTAATGCTGCCACCAATCAGTGTCTCTTCATGCCCTTCTAAAGGAGTGTCCAATTATGAAAATTAAATATTAAAACATATAGTAGCAAATGACCTAAGCAGCCAGGCTTTTGGAGTAGCCCTGGGAATTATCAAAGCAAGTATAAGCAGCCTCAAATCACCAAAGAAAAACACCGATTGACCAGCCACAATGTAAGTTAATACAAATATTTAATAATGAGCAAAATGATTAAATAAATAAAAAACAGTAATTTCCAATAAACAAACAGAACTCAATCAATAGAAAATGAAAGCAATAATGTAGGTCAGAAATCCAACATTCAGAAAAACTCTTAACTGATTTAACTAATTTTCCCATTGGACTAAATAACATTGTCCCTAATCTAAACTAAATTACTACAACAAAGCAAAGGCAGGATTACAGTTCTTGGTGAGTCCTTTTTGGGTATCCACTGCACAGTTCAACTGACAACTGTAACTGACACCTGACTTCCATAACTAACAACAGTAACTGACTGTTAACTGTCTTCAGCAGGCTCTTTTATAGACTAGCCTGTCACAAATATTCTGGTTCTAATTTTCAATTCATATTTTTAAATTCAACCAATAGCTGTTTTCTAAAAGTTCCTTCCTGTCTTTCAGCTTCTGACAGTAACACATAGCAACTATTGACATTCTGATGGCATCATCTGCTGATTAGCTGAATCTGAGCCAGTTTTCCTTTAGAATCTCTCTTCACAAACATGCACAGTTAGAAATGTAAAAGGACACTGTTCAAGTCTTTAAAACATTCTGCACAAACAGATTATAAATCAATATGTAGGAACTTATTTACAATATCATAACTAGTCATGCTGGCATAATAATAAACAGGTTAATCTGAAATTATATAAGAACTTCAGCCAGACATGCTAGCACAGATGACACTGTCTAATTTCCTCACAACCCATCTGCAGGTAGGTGTAAGTCATAGAAAAACTATCCCAGTGAAAACAAAGGTATGAGTGACTTCCTTGATGCCATGATGCAGCACATGTGGTTTTTTCATACCACACTGGAAATAACCAACACCATGCATGACTTTTAAAATATAAATTCCCTTCCTTCTCTGCATCAATATCACCTGCACAAGGAATATTAGGGACCATAACTACAAGTTGCAGATGGTAGGCTCTAGGCTCTATCAATTGCCGTACTACCTCACCTTCCAGCCCTCCCTTAGGAGTCCACTTTCTATACAACAAACCTTCCTTCTCTACCCCAATATCACCTGCACAAGGAATATTAGGGACTACAGCTAGAAGTGGCAGATGGTAGGCTCTAGGCTCTACCAACTGCCGTACTACCTCACCTTCTAGCCTACCTCCAGGAGTCCACCCTTTATACAACAAACCTTTGTTCCTGTATACAGACTCTCCTCTTCCTTGAGCCTTAGGTGCTTCCTTAGCCATTTCCCTCAAGCTTTGTAATGTAGGGTCTGTAAGTTGAGCCTGTCTCAACTCTACATTTCTGACCCTCCCAAGCTTCCCTTCTGCAGGAAGCTTAGTAACTTCTGACAGCTGTTCCTTACTGTTAATCTGAGAACTATCACTCAGCTCCATCCTTGTAGTCACCATGTCCAAGGGAACAGCAGTACCTATCAGCAGCTGTGGTTCACTTTCAGATTTACTGCTACAGAATAACTCCTTCTTTGAAACAGCCACCATACCAGTCCCAGCTTCAGGTATGAGATCTGTCTGAGTCTTCCCCAGGCTACTGGACCTACATGCCTTTCTCCAAGCTTGATTGCATGTCAGTGCATGCACACAAGGCACTGCATCATCACGGTCATTCCCTATCAGGACATCTGCAGGAATATTCTCAAACGCATGCTCCCCTTCCACAGGAAGCCTAACAACTTCTGACAGTTGTACCTCACTATCAATCTGAGTACTATAACTCACTTCCATCCTTGCATTCACCATGTCCAAGGGAACATTAGTAGCTACCAGCAGCTGTGGCTCACTTTCAGAAGTACTGCTACATGGTAGCTCCTTCTCTGAAACAGCCACCACACCAGTCCCAGCTTCAGGTATGAGATCCGTCTGGGGCTCCCCTAGGCTACTGGACTTACATGCCTGTCTCCAAGCTTCACTGCATGTCCCTGCATGTACACAAAGTACTACACCATCAAAGCCATTCCCTATCAGGACGTCTGCATGAATATCCTCAAACACTCCTACCTGCATGCTTCCTCTTCCATCCCCCCATTCAAAATGAACCCTAGCCAAAGGTATTTGAGTGGGGTCCCTCACAAAGCTCGGACTGGAATGGACTGCCAAAGCAAGTATTGCTCTTCTCTAACCAATGCAGGCCTCACAATGGTTATATTAGAAGCTGTGTCTCTCTTAGCAGTAACCTGTTTACCATCTACTGAGATAGGATACAAATGCTGGTGATAGATTGGCATCCCTGTTGTTTCCAAACAACTTACTGCTGACAGTTTATCATCACCACTTGCTGGCTCCTTCACCTTCTGTTTCTCACCTTTCTCAATGGATCTTTGACTATTATGTGGCCCCTCTGGTTACACATGAAACATCTAATCCCCAACCGTGTACTTGCCTAGTAGTTTCCCCTGTTAATGGAGTACTCTGTTGTAATGGTTTAGACTGCCCCCATGGGTTCCCTTATGTCCATGTGCAGCATTGAATATCCCTTTCTTATGCATTGGTGATCTTTTTGCTAAGTAGAGATCCCCTTTTCTCCCCAATTCCTCCATAGAGTTACACTCTCTGTCTGTTAACCAGATTCTCATGTCATCAGGCAAAGTGTTTGGGGCTTGTTCCCTCACCAAAAGGTCTGCCAGTCTCTCAGAAATGGTGACCTGACACCTACTCACCCATCTGTGAAAGCAAGTAATTATATCAGCAATATAATCACGTAGACTTTCATCTGCCTTGCGTCTGTGTTCATGGCATTTTTTTCTATAAGCTTCAGGTGTTAGTTTAAAACAATCTAGAAGACAGTTCTTAATGTTAACATAATTCAAACAATCTACATCAGACAATTTTGACATAGCTTGAACAGCTTTACCATTTAGTAAGGGAGTCAGGAGCTGAACCCAGAGCTCATGGTCACCATAATACTGTCTACATACCCTCTCCAATATATGAATAAAATTATCAAAGTCATCACCATCCCTGTATTAAGGAAAAAGCTTGCTGACCTTTACAGATTCTGAGGTCCATTTGTTCCCTTCCCCATCACCTCCATGACCCTCTTGAAAGGTAAGAAGCTCCACTTCATGCCAGTGCTATCTCTCATTTTGCTTGGTTTCCAAACATCGCATTCTTTCTTCGGTTTCTAAATGTTTGGCCTCCAGTTCATATTGACGCTGCTTCTCCTTAGCCTCCAGATGTTGCATTCTCTCCTTGGCCTCCAGTTCATATTGGTGCTGCTTCTCCCTTTCTTCCAGCTCCAGTTGTTTGGCCTTCAGGTGCAGTCTCTATAACTCCAGATGGATTTTCAGGTCCCCTGAAGAAAAGGTGGACTGTCCTGTCTCGGCAGGCTGCACATCCCCAATACTGAACTGGATATCATCCAAATGGCTGGTCTGAGCTGAAGCTACAACTAAGGCTGAAATCATTGCATCCTTAGTTAGGTTGGCATGCACCAGTCCTCTGGCTCCACACTCCTTGGCCAACCAGTTCTTTGTCAGTTTACTATAGTCTTCTGCTGACATCTTTGCCCTGCTATCCCTGACTAACTACAAATAAATAAAATTGTGGTGAGCTGAAATTCTGCATGCCTATTTTGTGGCTATCGAGAGTGCACACCCTAATGACAACTACTCACAGGCTACTGAAGTCCAGTTAAAAATCCCACACAGCTGGCACCAATTAATGTGACATTCAAATAATATCCCACTGAACTGCCACCAAATAATGTGATATCCCTTACTATCCTAGGTCAGTAACTAAGGAGCTTCAATCTACACTACTGACTCCAGTGTAAGACTGTCACTTAAACAGGAGTAATATTTCACAATTGTTTCCTAACAGCACAACAGGAACACACTGTATAGCCTGGGACTGTATTGCGTACTTCTGTCCACGCCTAATGTAACTCCTTACACACTTCTGAGCAATGTGTCTCAGTTTAAGACCTCTGATACACTCAAACTTAAATTAAATCTCACACATCCAAACTCTTCTGAGAAAGCCTGACACAGATTTCCATCTGTGTCCCTTCCCCAAATAATATGGTAATGCTGCCACCAGTCAGAGTGTCTTCATGCCCTTCTAAATGGGTGTCCAATTATAAAAATTAAATATTAAAACAAATAGTAGCAAATGACCTAAGCAGCCAGGCTTTCAGAGTGGCCCTGGGAATTATCAAACCAACTATAAGCACCCTCAAATCACCAAAGAAAAGCACTGATTGACCAGCCACAATGTAAGTTAATACAAATATTTAATAATGAGCAAAATGATTAAATAAATATAAAAAAGTAATTTCCAATAAACAAACAGAACTCAGACACCAGGAAAATGAAATCAATACTGTAGGATAGAAATCCAACATTCAGAAAAACTCATTAACTGATTAGTTATAATTTTCCTATCTGACTAAAGAACTCTGTCCCTGATCTAAACTAAATTATTACAACAGAGCAAAGGCATGCTTACAGTTTTTGGTGAGTCATTTTTGGGTATCCACTGAATTGTTCAACTGACTTCTGTAGCTGACAACTGTAACTGACTGTTAACTATCTTCAGCAGGCTCTGTTATAGACTAGGCTAACTGTCCCAAATATTCCGGTTCTAATTTTCATTTCTTATTTTTAAATTCAACCAACAGCTGTTTTCTAAAAGTTTCTTCATGTTTTTCAGCTTCTGACCATAACACATAGCAACTGTCAACATTCCCATGACATAATCTGCTGATCAGCTGAATCTGAGCCTGTTTGCCTTTAGAATCTCTCTTCCCAAATATGCACAGTTAGAACTGTAGAAGGACACTGTTCAAGTCTTTAAAACATTATGCACAGACAGATTATAAATCAACATGTAAGAACTTATTTACAATATCATAGCTAGTCATGCTGGCATAATAATACACAGGTTAATCTGAAATTATATACAGAGCTTCAGCCAGACATGCTAGTACAGATGACAGTGTCCAGTTTCCTCACACCCCATCTGCAGGCCCATGTAAGTCATAGAAAAACTATCCCAGTGAATACTATGGTATGAGTGGCTTCCTTGATGCCATGATGCAGCATATGTGGTTTCTTCATACCACACTGGAAATAACCAACACCATGCATGACTTTTAAAATATAATTTTACTGAATGAAATATAGGCCCCACTTTGTCAGTTGAGAAGAACATACATGAAGCATAAAGGCTGCCACTGTATCAACTCTCATGTGGTCTGTAATGCACAATATATAATCTAAAGTGTGTCCACAAGTCAATCAGGCATTACCATGACTCCCACATATGGCAAATTGTGACTTGTATCAACAATTTGCAAGACTTGACTTCCCCAAGGGTGTCTTATTTTTGATGCTGGATATGCCCTGCACCCATGGTTGATGATAACAGTCAAAAATTCACACAACATGACAGAGAGTGGATACATTTATGCCCTGCCACAAACCCAAGTCATTGTTGAAAATTTGATTGGGCTGGTGAAGATATGGGCTGGCCAGTTATATGGTGCCCTACAGCATGAATGTGGCATTTGTAAAAAGATATTCTCATTATGTTCAGTGTTATAGAACATGATGTTGAGGGAACAATTGCAGCAGAGAGGGCACATGCAGGAAGAATGTTTTCCACCACACAAGGCAGTGGATGGTGAGATAGTTGAAGAATTAGTGGAGGACCCAGCCACAAGGGATGAGCTGCTAGATGAAGGTAGGTGCATTCCATTGACTGGATGGGGGATCTGGACTGCACATTCCCAGTATCGAACAAACACTCCATGCTTTCAGATCATGCCAGCTGGTTGTCACCATCATTGTCAGACTCATTTTCAGCATTAGGCAGTGGGAATATCAATAGTGGGGAATCCAGACCTGCGAAGACATCAGATTAACACAACTACATCGAGTAATACTAATCAACTTTTACTTTATTCCCAGCATAGGAGAAATAACTATGGCAGATAGTATTAGAATGTAAAAAGATAGATCTTGTCTTGCTTTGACTTGTTCAGATACTGCTTATGTTCCCACATAAAAGAGAAAACTCATTTTACTAATATACACAAAACTATACCACTCAGCAGTGTGAATTTGCCAGAAGAATACTGATAAGTATCTGAAGCATCTGCAGTGGAGATTCTAGGCCCATGATACACCATAGTCTTGTAGTTTAATTCACAATTGTACCAGGACTGTGTACTATTGTCAGATTTGAGCCTTTGTCACTTATCCCTTCTTATTTTCCATGAAAAGTATCACTGGTAAATTTCTGCATAGTCTGATGCCTTAAACTTTAGTAGAAGTTCAGTAATGAGAGAATTGTCTCTGTTCCAGTTTATGCTTCAGTACTTTTATATTTGCTTATCATTTACGTGCTTAAATTTGCATTCTCTGCCTCATCCACCACCATCACGTTAATCTGAAGTTTCTGAAAGAGATCCAGTATTGGCTTTATTTGATTAGATGTCTCTCAAGCTAGCCTGCTTGTTCCTTGAAAAATATTTCCCAACTCTCCCACTCCCTTTGCTGTTGTGCTTTTATAAGGCTGTGTCTCTGGCCTCCTCCCATTATGGTAATCTGATTTCCAAACCTCCTCCCTTCTCCATTGCTATTGACTGTTGTATCAGCTATTTATGTAGTCTTTCCACCCATTGTTTTCCATAGATCCATGATACTGACTGCCCAACCAGCAAACCAGAATTGCTCTTGAGTAAACTTTCTTTACTATATATTGTCTTCTGCTCATTTTCATATAGCTCAGCAAGTGTTGGAGTCCTAGCTTGCATTTCAGAAGTGTTTACTTGTATCCAGTGGCATCTAGGCAAAGTTAAGTACTTTTGATTGCTAAATGGCACTTGCTTAAATGGACACTCACAGAGATTTTTTTTGTTTTGATTCTTTTCTTTGTTTACATTTTCAGTCTGGCTTTCTGAGCATGCCCCAGCTTTGGCTGTGGGGATTGGGGGATGGGTGCTTACAGGAAGTTTCAATGGTCTTAGTTAAATTCCATCTCAAATTGCAGTTGTACTCACAACCCCTCTCACTGAGTCATTCATCAGTTTCACCTGTACTTCATATCCTTAGAGAAAAGTAGCCTTTCAGGAATTTTATGACCTACTTGCTGCTATCTTGCAGGAAAGCATATGAACAATTCATAGTTAAAACACTGGTAAAAAGAGTTTTCTGTTTATTTCATTTCATGTTTTATTTTTGTGCAAATTTCTGAATGCTAGCTAAGTACTATGATTTTATGTATGACTGCCACTTGTTCTGCAGAAAACATCAGACTGATGCAAGTTTTGAACAGTAGTAGAAGCAGTCCTTTTTTTGGTTCTCTGAATGCTAGCCAAGTGTCACAATGGGGGCAGTACGGCAACCTGTGATAGTTATAAATTCTGAGATTGCCTTACTATGGAGTAAGTGGAATACATCAACAGACTGTTAAGATTTAATATGAAGGCACACCCATTCACGCATGTCCCGCGGTCGAGTGGCCTCCGAAAGACATGCGTGAATGGGCGTGCCTTCACTGAAGGTTGGGTCTCGGGCTGGCAACTCGGCCCCATAAAAATCTACTGCCAATCATTAGTGGACCGGAGTTCCACTGTGGCGACCCCTAACCGGG
The DNA here is from genome assembly GCF_019279795.1 of Protopterus annectens. NCBI lineage: Eukaryota > Metazoa > Chordata > Ceratodontiformes > Protopteridae > Protopterus > Protopterus annectens. Next base: position 1,152,973,400 of record NC_056743.1, on the reverse strand, counting down.
AAAAGTTGAAAAGACAAACAAACTGTTAAGATTTAGTATGAATTCACTAACTGTACTGTTTTGACTATACTGATCGACAATGCCTTTATTTTCATGGCATTGCTAAACTGTGGAATACCCTACCTCACACTATCACCCAGCTACACTCTACCAAAACTTTCAAATCCACACTGAAAGAACACTATCTCAAAAACCACATATGTCACTGTAATCCCATGGCTAAACCACCTTAAACATACTGTTAGGTACTACCCCCAACAAATACTTTAACTGCTCACTGTTTTCTTCCTCTCTGCTTGTCTTTGTATTATGGTATAATCTTTCACTGTTTTTTTTCCTATACAATTTTAACTTCTACACTCCTAATTGTACTTCTATGAATGTATAAATAGAATGACTTCATTACATCACTGGACTGAGAAATGTTCTTATTTAGCTCTGCTACCATTGTAAATACTATTGCAACTCTGCTACTGTTGTATTATGTATATAATGGTGTTTGATTATCTCTCTAAATACTGATGTTTTTATAAAATCACTGTATTGTTGGAGCTTTTCTCCCCAGGCCTCCACTGGAAATGGGCCACTCAACCCATTGGACTTTCCCAGCCAACAAATGTCAATAAATAAATAATAAATTATACTAAGAAGAATAAATAAAGGAAACAAAGAGCTGCACATTTAAAATAAGCTTTTTGATGAGTTCATAAAAAGTAAACATGGAGTCTTACTTAACCATTCCCACCACAAACACACGCACAAAAATGTAATAATCTTTAATAACCTTATTGCTTCTCAGTGATCAGAGAATGAAAGCTTTGACAGGAACTGAATATTGTTAATAGTGGTCACCAAAGGAAGTGAAAACAGGGCGGCATAAAGTAAATTGAAATGAGGAGTAGGGATGATGACGATGATGATGTGGTAAGTGGGTGGTGACAACTGGGAAGTATCAGGTTGTTTCTTTCTATCAGAATTTTAGACTTTGGGACTGTCCCTTTAAGTTATTTTGAGTGATCCTTTTTGTTTCCTGTTTTTATTTGGGCATTTCACTGTATGTTTTGTAAAAAAAAGAAAATGTACTTCCTCTGACTGGTTCTACTGTAAGACTGTCTTGAAATTGCCTTCAGCAATGGATTTTCACCTAGTTGTTTAAATGGTTTGTGGTAGCATTGCACTTGTGGGACTCTTTTACTCTGGTTTTACATTAGGAGGACTAGATTTATTCACATTGTGGCAAGAAGTGTTTGCCTGGTCTATGTGAGTTGGGAAATACACAAAAGGACTCATTGTCTAGTCATTTTATTGGCCAGAGGGCCGATTAGTTTGTTTTCTGTTTTTTCTGTGCTGTTATAATTTTTGTGCATTTGTGTGGTTAGCAGTGATCTATTCAGCAGCAAACACCTAAAAAGCAAATTTTCAATGTAGACTGGTCCACAAAACTGTACCCTGTAAATCAACAATATAGAGTAAATATCTTGTGTGCCCACAAGGTTAGAGCAGCTAGTTGGATGCCAAGTGGCAATACTTACACCTTTTGTAGAATTCAGTATTATGTAAACATTAAAGTTAGTAGAATCCAGTTCTGTTTAGCATAATCTGCCCCAACAAAGCACCCTTAATAGCCTTCTAACCCCAATACACCCCCCCCCCCCTTGCAGCTCACCAGTCAAAGGACTGAACATTATGGATATGCAATTCCCTAACTTCTCCTTAGCCAGCTTAGTGGATATTGGCATCTTGAGACAATGTAGTAATTGTTTCATGTTCACAGACAGACACTTAATGCTTAAAGAAGCAAACTCAGTATGGGAGAGATATAGTTACAAAATGACACTGGAGGCTACATTCTTGCATACAAGTACAGATCATGTTGTCCAAACCACACACTGAACACCCACCTTACATAACACACAACATACACAAAGGCAAAGATATGCTGAGGCACTTAAAAGCAATCTTCCTACACAACAAAGATTGCCTAGACCATATGTTGTCAAATCTATGCCACGGCAAGCCCAAAGGCATTTAGAAAAAAACTACACATAACACCACACATACTGTCACTCTCAGCGGATCCCCATAAGCACTTAAGCAAGCAAGCAAACACACTTCGCAGGACTGTCACTAAAGGGGGCACCATTGTCAGATATACTAATGCCCCTCTAACCAGGCTGAACAAGGAGAAGATCTCTGGAGCCAGGATCCACTAAATCATGCATGCACTCAAGTTATTACAGTACAGGTACCAGTATGATTCCATCATAGTCCATGTAGGTGTAAATCACCTCAGCTGTACCTCCCTGGGCTACATGAAGAGAAACTTTAAGGGGCTTTCAGACTATGTGTCTCAAGCTGGCATGAGCTTAGCACTGAGCAGTGTATTACCATCACCGAGGATGATGTCACAATACAAGCAGAAAATTATTGATTTCAACAACTGACTGTCTTTCTGGTGTTATTCTAAGGGGATAAAGTATTTGTCAACTTGGGAGGACATGGGTAACATACTACATTGCTTTGCCAAGAATAGTCTGCACCTTTCACCTCTAGCTCTTTGAATGTTGGATAAAACATTATCCACCCCATAGTGCCTTTTTTAGACAATGGCAAATTGACAAACCTACTGACATAGCAAAATCAACTCAACTAAACCTAAAAGTGTTACTGCTCAATGCCAGGAGCCTAAATAAAAAACTATACTCCCTCCAAGCCCTCTTCACACTCGAGAATATAGACATCTGTGCAGTTACTGAGACATAGTTTTAAGTGTCAGACAGCACCCCAGTAGTGCACGGTTTCAATGCCTTCCACACTTTTAGACCAGCAGCTGCACAGACAAAGGTTAAGGAGGACATGTCTCAATATGCATCAGTAACAAGCATACCTCTAGGGTGGTCAAATGAGATGATGTGCTAGAGTTCCTCCACGTGCAAATCACCATAAACTAAATCCTGTACCATGTCCTAGCCACCTATAGGTCCCAAGAAGCTCACAATGCATACTTGGACCTAATGGAGACACTTACCATCCAGCCTAACACCTTACTTATGGGAGATTTCAATTACCCCTGTATAGACTGGCAATCCTATACGACCTCAAATCTACAGGCATAGAGTGAAACAAACTTTGGACCAAATAGGGAATATACCCACTAGAGTCTCCAACATACTGGACCTCATGCCCACAAATATGGGAGAATGCTGCAGGTAATGGCAAACCATAAAGCTGTCTTTCAAAATCAAAATAAACTCTGTAATCCCATTTAAACCAGTAACAGTTAAGAAATATTTCAAGGGAAATTACCTTTTAGTAAGTGATGGTTTGTCAAAATGTAATGCTTCTCCAAATCCTGGGAACACAGCAGGCTATGCTGAATTGCTCTCAGAAACTTTATATAATCATGTCAACGGCTGCATAGAGGATGCTGTACCTACCAGAAGTAAGCCCAGGGTTAACCTCAGGAACAATCCACCCTGGTGGTATTGCAAATAAACAGGATATACAACAAAAGTAAAAAAATTATGGAAAAAAATCAAGAAGGGTAATTCCCATAAAGATAAAAAAACTCCCTCATCATACTAAATAGGCAACTAAGAGGGCTAATTAGGTCAAGCAAAGCCAAATTTGAGGTTAAGATAGCCTCCTATGTGAAAGATAACCATAAGGCTTTCTTCAGCTACATCATAAACCTCAAGGGCAGCACACAGCATTGTGCTGAAATGGTGGTTAATAGTGTTGGATTTATCAAGCTTGGTGACATAGCAAACCTGTAGGTGGACAAATTCCTTACCGACTTTACCCCCCTCTCACTCTGAACCACTCCCCCAAAATACTCTCAAACATAACTCCTCAAACTATAACTAGGGAGCATGTACAGGCTATGCTCACTAAAGCCAAGAATGCAGCATCAGTGGGCCCCAGTAACATCCTAGGTTGCCTCCAGATCAGTCTAAAATATGACTTATCAGGACCACTGGAGTTATTATTTAACTATAGTCTTAAAACAGGTTTTGTGTCATGTGAATGGAGGACTGTGATGATCTTTCCCCTTCATAATGGAGGATCTTCAACAAATCCAGAGAATTACAGACCCATTAGTCTGACTAGTCTTATTTGCAAAGCCATGGAAAGAATTATCAGGGAAATTATCAACAAGGGCATAAGGAGGCTTCCAGACACTGGATTCATCCCAGTCTGGTTTTGTGAAAGGAAGGTCATGTTTACTGAATATGGTAGACTTCTTTGTAAAGGTCACTAAGGCAATGGATGTGGGGAAAACAGTGCATATTGCCTACTTAGATCAGGCTAAAGTATTTGATATAATACCCTACTCGGGCATTGTTAAGAAATTTATGGAATTAGGTATAAACCTCTTTATAACATGCTGGATAGCTAGATGGCTCAGCAATAAGACCCAGGTGGTTAATCAGTAAGGCTTCCATAAGGAGGCCAGTCACCAGTTGAGTCCAGCAGGGATCTGTGCTGAGCCCACTCCTCTTTGGCATCTACTTATCGGATGTCAAAATCAATGTCAAAGGCCTCTGGCTAACCAACTTTGTAGATGATTGCAAACTGGGAGCAGTCACTGAATCCTCCCAAGATGAGAACACCCTTCAGGAAGGTCAAACACTTGGTGCCAAAGCTATGGCTTAAAACTCAGTATCAATAAATATATTTATAGCACCTTTTGGGAATTCAGCCACTCCAGTAACTGTGTCATCAATAAAACACCCCTAAAAGATGAATCACTAGTCAGGGATTTTGGAACTCATATAGACAGTAATCTAGCCTTCGACTAGCATGTGTCCAAAGTAGTAAGAAAATCCTTCTATGTTGTGCAACTTATAAGCAAGGGCATGGCATCAAGGTCCAGAGAGGCCATCATACCACTGTACCTGGCCCTCATCAGACCCATCATAGAGTGTAATGCCCCCTTCAGTATGTACCCGATCAGACAAATGCAACAACTGGAAAATCCACAATGGTTGTTTCCAAAAGAATACAGGGAGTAAACATAATGTCCTGCACTTATTGTCTCAAAGTCATGTCCATTTACTCAGTATCATACAGACTTCTGAGAGGTGATCATTGCCTGTCATACAAGGCATTCTTGGACCCTGTTTCGCTGAATGTCTTGCACATACACAAAATGCACAGCATCAGAACTAATACTTTAAAAAACCTAAATTTTGCTTGTGACATAAATAGGATGTGTTGGAGAGACAGAAATGTTTGTCAGAAAATTTCCATTCTCTGGAATAGGCTCCCCTTCCATGTTAAGCAAAGTTCCTCCCGATCCTTATTTAAGTGCAACTTGGACCAATGGATGGGTGATCTGAAGTTTTCCTTGGTCTGGCACCTATGCCTTTGATGGACAGAGGCAGTCAGTAAATAATACCCTATATAAATCAAATCTGTGGATCACATTTGGATTGCACAATTTAAGCTTATTAGGGCAATAGTGGTTGTAGGCTTGGTATACACCTATGAACCTATGGTATAGCAGCTTGCTGTGGGATAATGATGAGTCTAATCCCCATGCAGAGAGGTAAGAAGGTCCACTGTCTAGAGTCCTACAAATGTAAACAAACAAATAAATAAATAAACGTATGTGCCTTTCCTAGCAAGGTACTATGCCATGTGGAGAAAGAATAAACAGTAAGTATACAGATAAGGATAAATTTGATATGCAACACCATATGATGTGTTGGTTACATGCTTGTAATTATAGTTAATATAATGCCGTGGCGGTATGGCATTAGCGTTGTTACCTCACAGTAAGAGGTTCTCCCGTTCAATTCTTGACGTGGCTTGGGAGTGCCTTCTGTGTGGAGTCTGCATGTCCTTCCCGCGGTTGGGTAGCATTCGAAAGACATGCATGCGTAAATGGGCGTGGCTTCACTGAAGGTTGGGCGTCAAGCTGGCACCTCAGCGTTTCGTAAAAATCGACTGCCAATCATTAGCGGACCGGAGTTCCGCTGTGGCGACCCCTTACCGGGAAAAAGACGAAAGACAAACAATACTGCCACCAATGATTCCATTGCACCCCCCCCAACATGCAGTTGTGTAATGGTGTGTCCAATATACATGCTATGCTTCAGCTGCATTTCATTTTACCCAACCAGCATACCTCTCAACCGCACCAAATTCTTTGGTATTTACTGGGTTTGAGGGGAAAATAATGGGGTGCCATGAATTCCCGAGTGGCCTCTTAAATTCCCAATTTTTTTTTGATTATTATTATTATTATTATTCTTTTTAATACAACTTTAAATTTATGGCTGATGTCACCATGCATCGCCAGCATACAGGGCATGTATGATGGCATCAGCTTTACAAAGCAAACAGACTGCTTGTTGGAAACTCTGTCGACTCAGAGAGTTAGCGAGAGAGACTCATCTTGGTCTCAGGCTAACTGTTAATTGGAATTGCAGTAGCAATGAGCAGAACAGAGCTGTGCCCACTAAGTTAAGTTAACTTCTAACTTCTGCCTACCCAACCGTGTCTGCAGCCAGGATGAGAAAATTTACCTCAACCTCTAGGTAAGTAAAAAAAGAAAAACACATCTGCTAGCCTAATAGAAACTGCAGCAAAGGGATTGGAAACGATTCTAGAATTTGCTGCATCCTGCCCTGCTGGATGTCTGCATTGGTCTTAACCATTTTCTGTACATCGTGCTTTTCTGTAATGGGGTAAAAAATCTGTGTCAAGGACTGAAAAATGTTGTGATTTGGCTGAGTGTAAAACAAAGGGATTGTAATTGTTTCTGTTCTTGTGTGACACATAGCCGGCCTTAGGCATAGACCAACTAGGCAGCCGCCTAGGGCGCCACTGCAGCAGGGGTGCTTATTTGGTGTAGGTAGACCAGGATGTGGGCACCAGATGGTGTGGTAGGGGGCGCCATGGAGCCCTTTTGCCTAAGGCACTAGTTGACCTAAGGCCGCTCCTGGTGTGACAGCAGTAAGTCTGTAGCCATTTTAAGCTCAAACCTTATTTCTGACAACTTGTATACATTACAGATGTATGCATCTTGAGCTCAGATTGCTAAGCAAATGTGCTCCTTTCATGTCTGGAAGCTTGCATACCTGCCTGACAAGTTCCATATCACTGGGGTTGGATTTATCTTACCTGGATGTGCCTTTTGACTTGAATTGACATGCTATGGAATGACAAATTACCCCCTTCAATGTATTATTTGCACTGCTACCCATTACACTTTTAAGTTATTTTGCATAGAAAGTAAGTCTTTGGTCTATTAACATTCCTTCACATTTCCTTTAACAAACAGCTTCTTTCTTCACTGATGTTCTTAAAAACACAGGGAACCCTACCCCCGCGGCTCTGATTTTGAGGTTTTTCAAGGTTAGTTGCACAACGTTCTGTAATCCTGAGGGTTTTATATTGCACGATATTTTACAGAAGAAATAAACAGTTTTTGTGTTATATAACATTATAAAATGTGATATTTTTACTTTCCCAAAGGACTTCTTGAACAATAACAACCCACTTTTGACCCTTCTCTGTTATAGTTTTTTTACATATTAAGTTAGAGAATAATTGTGTTTTGTATCTCAAGTTTATGTCCCATTATTTGCAGTTTCTTACTCATGTCTGTTTTATAAAATTAGTTGTTTAGTTTTGATTTGATTAGTATTTAAGATTGTAAATGTAGCCCCATGTTAGTTTTAGAGTGCAGTTTCTTTGAAAACCTTATTTACAAGTGTTCCAAAAATATAATGCAACAAGTGTAGATTTTTAAACTTTTCTTTGTCATGACAGCTGTTAGAGTTTTTATTGCCTCTTAATTTAGTCTTATGAAGTAGTTCTTGAAACAGTTGCCATTTTCTTAATAAATGTCTTTGTTTTCATTAATTCATTTATTTATTTATTTGTTTAACTGCTATTTCCCAGATAGGTTTTATGACCTCTTTTAGTGGCAATTTCCTTTCTTTTATAGGGGACTTGCATGTCTGAATAAATTTTGCCCACCATAGGTCCCTGTGCACATATGCATGAAGTCATGAATGTGACTATGCTTGTATATGTTGAGCTGATTTTTTTCTTCCTTACTGCTACATAGTGACTGTCTTGTGGTACACTGTTAATTATAACAGCTAGCAGGAGTGGGCTTAGTAAACAAATAGTAAGAAGTAAATGGCATAGAGTGTTGACCCTTTTGAGCCCCAACCGGGATTCAAAGAGCAAATACCAACAAAAAAGGAGTGCATAATTATCAAACATTGAGAAATGTTAACAGAAACTATTTGAATCAAGCCACATAAATAAATATAATACTTGATGTATATATATATATATATATATATATATATATATATATATATATATTAGTGTATACTTGACAAACTATATATTTGATTCTTGTGAACATTATAAACACACATAACAATCTGCATCACTTTTCAAGCAATGAGTTGTAATTCTTCATACCATCCGAAGCAACGGCATGTTGTGAAAATGCTTACCTTGTACTCTGTATTGTTTGTGTGCTGAAGTAAAGTTTATAACCTGGCCGTGTTTTGGCTCATTTATTTTTATTTTATTGTAGTTTGGTTGCTTAATAAAATGCATATGTAATCAGTTTTAGGACTCCAGCAGAACTCTGAATGTTTCCCACAATCTTCCTTTCCCACTCCTTGGCAAGTCAGACTTGGCCCTGGACTGGGACCACTTCCATGGGAGGAGGAAATTCAGGAGCAGTTACCTCACTTTCCACAGGCCAAGTAAGAAAGTTAGTGTAGTATTTGTGTATTATCATTCTTTTTTACCTCCATGACTTTCTGCATTCTAAGCTTTCAACCATCCCTCTGCTGACCAGCACGGTGCTGTGCCTGCTGTGTTGAATCCAGGACTGGTGAGTGCTTCTTCATAGTGCTCTGCCTAACAGTAAGACTATTGTTAGACTAGGCTCATTCTTGCATCCATTTTGCATAAGGATTGCAGTTCCTGGGGTCTTCCAGTAGAGAATGCTTCTTCTGCTAGTCTTGGTCAACCCTGCCCCATGGGTGAGCAAGTATCAAAATTCACTGCCATCCCTTTGTCTGACCTCCCAAGTGCCTGGGCTTTTACTCAAATCTGGGCCATTTGAAGTTCAGTATAGGCTTTATCCATTTTATGCCACGCAGACAACATCTCTAGGACATATTGCACAGTGATCACTCATGAGAACAGCTAATAGAGAAGTGAGAAGCAGTAAATACTTATAATAGTACATGGGCCATGCACTCTAAGAAAGTGATGTTAGTTACATGCAAGGAAATTGTCTTGAAATGGCAGTAAAGTAATAATTCAAAGTTACTATTGCTCATTAATTTTTTTTGTAGTAGGATACTAATTAATGTAAGTGTACATAGCATATGATAATGTTTCTTTTTGTATTTTATATTCTAAAGATATTGTTTTGTATTACGATGCTAAATATTATTTTGTAGAAAAGGATATTAATTTGGATTTGTAGCCAATAATTTGTAATTTTATTCCATTTTTGTTGATGTGCAATGTTTGTTGTAATGTGTTTACTGTCATTCTGTATTATAACTTGTAGTTTGTTTTCACTTTGTGGCCTGGGCAGTGCCTAAAAAGGGTCCTGTTACTATATAAGGTGTCTAGGAAAATGCCTAAAGAATAATTTATCAGTTGGGTAAAATTATTGCTTTACTAGTCCTCTCAGAAAAATAAAATCATAATGAATCTTTGTGGTGCCCTTGGTATTTTACCTTCACATTACATGCCTGCTATTCCCTTGAAGACAATTTTAATACAATAAAAGTGCAGTGTTGTAATTTTATGACAGTGAGATTTGCCTGGACAAAATAAGTTAGCATGAGATCAGGAGCCTGGTGTCCCATGGTTCAAGCAGGGAAAGTTTTTATGGTCAGCAGAAAGTTTCTGTTTTTGATGACCGAGAGACTGATTATATTTTATGTTTAATATTTTATTTGTTCTTCAATTTTCATTTAAAAGCGGGTATCCCACAATTCCATTTGGAGTGGGTGGAGTCACATACTTATGTATGCAAATTGTATGTTAATTGGTATACCGAATTTTGGTCAGTCGACTTTTCATGGACCTTTGCCCAGATTGTGATGACTTCAGGTTGAGAGGCATGTTAGGAGGGTTACACTTCATTATTTGAAGATGTACATTGGTATGTATGTTTGTATTTGTTATGGACATGTTTTTTTTTTGAGGGTTTTTATTAAAATAAAAAGTACTGTAAAATGTGACATAGGTTCCAATGTTGACAACAAGAAAAATGTATAAAAGATTAACTTGCTAAACATTAATGGGTGCATGTATCACAAAAGCTAGAAATAGACATTTAAAAACCTGCCATATATAACAGGTGGGAATCTTACAGTAATGGCAACACTTTCCATATTGTCTTGCAATGTCAGTGGTCTCACAGGTACAGACAAAAAGAAAAAAAAAATACTTAATTATATTAAGAAATACAGAGTGCAAATAGAAATGCTACAGGAGACACATTTGGAAAGAAGTGAGCATGTGAATTTGATAAGGAAAGGATTTCAGGATGGATATTCTGCAGAATATCAGGAACAAAGGAAAAGAGGAGTACTTATAGAAATTGCTAGAGGAGCTCCAGTATTAATAGAAGAGGGAAAAAAAGATAACTGCAGATTTGTAATAGTAAGGGGCTATTGACAAGGGAGGAGGATTACAATGGCATGTATTTATATTCCACACAAAACTGCTATTTTGGAGCTTAAACATATTTAGAAGAAATAATTAGCTTTCAGCAGGAAATATTACTTCTAGGTGGGGACTGGGATTTAATTTAGAACAATCAGGATGTATGGGAGGGCTGGAAGGAAAATATAACAAAGGAAGGTAGATTTCTGAATAAATACATGAAAATATTTGATATGAAAGACATGAATTCGGTTGTAGGAGCTCACAGAGAACTTAGATTTTATTTCCCAAGATAGAATAACTCGGCTAGACATGACAGTGATGCAGAGACAGGCCTTGAATATAAAGTCTTTATTTTCTCCACAAAGTGCTCAGAATTGATAAATTTTACCTGACAATTACTGAAGAGCATAGGCTGTATTTTATCAGGCATATTTTTTTTAAACAAACTTTATTTAAGGGGTTACACTACTGTGTAGTTTGATGCATGAGTTAATATTTACAGTTACATTTTAAAGGCAGGGTTGCTTGTTACTTACTTCATGAAGCTTATAAGTACACTGTTACCTAGCTTAGTCTCTGTCCATTAGGTGGCAATAAAGGTCCTTCTTTTGCTTTGTGTATTATAGCAGAATAAAGATATACAGTAGGAGGATCGGATGCTCTAAGCTGCTTATAGGTGTGTGTGTGTGTGTGTGTGTGTGTGTGTGTGTATGGTTGTTATGAAAGAATAGCCATGGTAGGGCTAACCACCTGGCAGTGTGAACACTGGCTCTGGATGATTGTCACTGTTGAAGTGACACCCCAACCCCATGTGCAAAAATTGTAAAAAGGGTTATGGATGAATGGATAAGCAGTGTAATGAAAATGTATTAGCCATGAAAGGCCTATTGATAATGCTCCTTGTCTCGGGTGAAGGAGGGGAAAATATATCATGTTAACTGAAGATCAGTTTTTAAAGTATATTTTTTGAAACTTTGATGGCACCAACTAAAGAGTAGTGTGAAATATATGTGATTTACTGTGCTTGAAGAGTATTTCTTTCCACAAACATTTTTTTAAGAAATGTGCAGGTGAAATATGTCACCTTGGTGATACTTCACTTTTAATTGAACATACAATAATATTATAACATGTAATGGAATATTTAATTAAGCATTTTTTGTTTGACTCACACATTATATAAAGCTACATTAAATGCAGGTTTGAATTAACAGTAATAATCCTCTTTCGGCTTTTCCTGGTTAGTGGTCACCACAGCGGATCACCAGTCTGCTTATGATTGGCAGTAGATTTTATGGTGTTGAGTTGCCAGCCCAGTGCCCAGCCTTCAGAGAAGGTACAAACACACTCACACACCTACCTGCATGTCTTTTAAAGTTTAGTCGATTGCAGGGAGGACATGCAGACTCCTAACTTTTGAAATATTTTAAAGCTGCACAGTATTGACAGAAAATGTTATTTGGGTAAAAAAGTACTGTTAAATGCTCTATGTAAACGTTTTTTAGCTGCCTATAGTCAGAGACTCTCTCCAACCCCAGCTGTGAGGAAACAGCTTTTGCATAAAATGCTATTTTTTCCAAGTGGTTGTTAAAAATTGGACCAGATACCAAATGCCTGCCCTGACTCAGTATAAGTGATTTACTTCAGTGCAAGGACTATCTATAAAAACGCTTACACCAGGGTGCAGATTCCAAAAGGCTTACTCCCAGAGTAAGCGGTCTTTTGTAATTGGGTCCATTGTCTGAGACATTACTATATGCATATCCTTTGTATTGCATAGAATCATTAATGCATCACATTAAATATGGTATATTTGTAACAATCAACAAGAATCATCTTCTGTAACAAATCCATTTGAGGCTGCCATTTATATTACTCCGTGACTGCTTACCTGCTAATGAACAGCTTTTAATAAAGGTTGTCAGCATACAGCACACTGGCTCAGGTAATTATCTGCTGTAAGAAAAAACATTGAAGTTCAAATAATACTGAACCTTGCAACAAATGTCTGATGCATTATAGTGAAGCCTTATTTATTTTATTTTTCATGTTTCTCTTCATTAACTTCTCTTTAGCTAACAATATTATATTGGTTTTGGGCCAGGTAGTGAGCCTTGGATGTTAACTAAAAAGTAGATGCATCTGCTGAGGCCCATACAAACTGATCAATACTTGTAATAACAGAAAAATATATATACTTCATGGCATACAAAAAGCATCATCACAGATAGTTATTTAGAAGCTTTGTATTCTAGTAAAAAATTAAACAAGTCTGTTACCTTAGTGGCCCTACTTGATAGAGGCAATGGGAACTAACGTCAGGCAGAACGATACCAGGGTACTTATATGCGCTAGGCTTGTAAAGGCTCCAGGGCCATTAGCCTAGTACACAACTATATGAACCTATAAACTGCAATTATCTCAACTCAGTGGGATCAGGTTATGTGAGTACTAAATCATATTAGGCAGTGGTAGCTAGGCAAGACATTTGGTACTTAGTATAACTTCATTTCACCAAAAACTGTTGCACATATGGATACATGAGCAATGCCAGTGCGTGCCTGCTGACTTCCTTAACAAACCATTACCACTGATAGTAAACTTCATATTATATGTCAGGTAATATCTTTGTTGAGTCTACCGTAAAAATCTACTGAGAATCATTAGCGGATCGGAGGTCCGCTGTGGCGACCCCTAACCGGGAAAAGCCGAAAGAAGAACAACTTTAAGAAAACGTTTGCATTTTAAGTTATTTCAAATAGTGAATTTTGAAGCATGGCTATTTGTGACATATAAACACCACACGTAATGTTGTTCTTTGTTTGGCTTTTCCCGGTTAGTAGTCGCCACAGCGGAACTCCGGTCCGCTAATGATTGGGTGAAGATTTTTTTTACGGGTGCTGAAGTGGCAGCTCGACGCCCAACATTCAGTGAAGGCACTCCCGTTCTACTACGCATGTTTTTTTTTTAACGCCACTCGACCACTGGAGGACATGCAGAGTCCACACAGAAGGCGCTCCAGCCGAGAATCGAACAGGAGAACTCTTGTTATGAGGCAACAACGCTACCGCTGCATCAATGTAGAAATTGGATTCAACAGGATGAACACATCACGTCCGGAAGTGGGTTATGTCACAACTTCAGTGAGAGGCACAGTGTTCTGAAAACAGGTCAAGCTGTAGTAGATTTTTTTCTTTGAGATGAAAAATAATTTTATGATTTTGCAGACATAGCAGTGCATTGTTTTTTCCTCCTCTGAGACTCAGTTGCAGAATATCATTTGATTTTTATTAACTGACACCTTGATGAATGGTGAAAGAGATGAACTTTAGACAACATGATTCTTGTTAAATAAAAGTGGTGTTTCATTTTTTTTTTAATTATTATATTGCTATTGTGCTATGTTATATTGGCAGACATAATTTAATATATAAATGAGGAAGAAGCAGATTGCTTATCATTTTCATCCAGTGTTTTATCTTGGATGTGTTTTGCATCAAGTGTTATAAAAAAAGCAGAAAGTGATCTAAATGGTACTAGGTAACATCTTAACTAAAGAAGAGTAATGATAGCGGAATGGCATAAAATATAACATAAAAGCATGCTATGCTGGGCGAAATTCAATAAAGCCTACACTGTGTACATGATATGGGTTCATAGGTTCATAGGTATGTACTAGGCTAATGGCCCTGGAGCCTATGCAAGTCTAGCCCAAGAGATTCCCTGGCATCATGCCGCCCGAGGTTAGTTCCCACTGTCCTTGTCAAGCAAGGCCACTGAGGTGATCCCTGGGGTGACTGCCACCAGAAGTTAGTTTCCTGTGCCCCTGTCAAGCAGGGCCATTGAAGTGATCCCCGGGGTGAACATCCCATTGCTCATCCACTCATTAAGATTTCTCCTGAAAAGGGCCAGTGAAGTGCTTTGCTTGACGTGGATGGGGAGTTTGTTCCAGAGTATGGGAAGTCACTGGGTTAGGAACCTGCCCCTCCAGCATGCTCTGTTTATGGTGGTAATGAGGTTTAGGTCTCTGGAGCGTATGGCGCAGATGGAGTGGTTTTTCTTTAGGTGTAGCATTTCTAGCAGCTCTGGGTCAGACATGGCTTTGTAGGTCAAGCAGAGATCGCCTCTAAGTAGGTGATATGAGACAGAGTTTAGCTCGAGTTTTTTGAGTCTGTCAGTATAAGGCATATGTCTAAGGCCTAAGATCCTCTTAGTTAGGTATTTTTATGGCCTTTCCAGTAGTTGTAGATGTCTAGCGATGTACATACCAAATGGGGTGTTATATTCGATAATAGGTCTAATGAGGGACAAGTAAAGAGGGTCTATGACCTCTTTCTAAATGAGAACCCATTTGTAATAAGATGTGCTACATAGAAGGACTTTCTGACCATAGTGGCAATGTGGTTATCAAAGGAGAGGTTGTGGTCAACCTGTGTCCCCACGTCTCTTATCACTCCTTCGGTGTTTAGCGGGATACTGCCTATGTGGTAGTTTATGGGCACCGAATTTTTCCCAAAGGGAATGACAATGCACTTTTTAGCATTGAGCTTGAGGCAATGGTTCTTGCAGCAGTCATTGGTCTTAGTGAGGCCTTGTTGTAAAATGTCTACATCCATAGGAGAATTTATAATTGCTCCCAATTTGCTGTCATCTACGAACTTGGTCAACCAGAGTCGCTTGTGTTGGCTTGGACTTCTGAGAAGTAGATGCCAAATAGGACAGGACCCAGGACCGAACCCTGTAGAATGCCACTTGTAACTGGTTGGTAGTCAGATGTAGAGTCCGCTACTTTTACAGTGTGGGTTCTATCAGTGATCCAGTTGGCTACCCAACTTATGACATAAGGGTTTATGCCTAGCTTAGTGAGTCTGCCTATGATTCCTGAGAGAAGGATGGTGTTGAAGGCCTTGGCAAGATCTAAGTAGGCTGTGTGCACTACCTTGCCCTCATCCACAGCTCTGGTGACAGACTCAAAGAAGTCTATCAGGTTGAGCAGGCATAATCTGTCTTTCACAAAACCAAACTGCGTGGGGTCCAGAGTTTGGAGATTCCCTATGTCCCTGTTGATAAGGTCCATGATGATGCACTCCATGGCCTTACATATCAGACTCGTCAGGCGAATGGGGTGTTAGTTCCCAGGATCTGTAGTTGCTCCCCCTTTGTGGAGTGGGATGACTGTAGCAATGTGCCATTCTGCAGGAACAAACCCACAAATGAGGCAGTGATTCAACATGGTACTCAGGTGTGGTGCCAGTTCATTTTGTAGTTCATGAAGAACACAGCCCAGGATATTGTCCACTCCCATGGAAGCTGTATTCTTGGCTTTGGACAGTGAAGTTTTTACCTGTGTTGCCGTGATGATAGGAACGCGGGATTCCTCAGGTATTGAGATGGGACTTTTGGGGGGGTGAAAGGGGGGTAAAGTTTGCACTGAACCTGTCGGCTAATATGTTGGGAATCACGGCCGGCCTTAGGCATGGACGAACTAGAGCGCCGTGCAGGCCGGCCTTATAAAGGGCGCAATTTGTGTTTATTTATTTATTTTAATTAATTTACTTTTCTTAATAAGAAAAGTAAATTCATTAAAATAAGTAAACCATATGTAGAGACTGGGATATAAACAACATTGCTACATCCGCACAGGCATCACTGTAAACATGGAAAAGGAGTTTAAGAAGATCGATTCTGAGGGAGTGTGGTTTGATATCTATATGGTATGTATGTATTATGAATTCCTTAAGACTTAGTTGTCTCAATACTTTTCTTTTTCAGTATGGAAGTTCTGTCTTCTGAGGCCGTTTTCCTCTCCAGGTGTGCGCACATTGTGCGTGCGTATGAAGGGATTTTTTTTTTAATATATATTGTTTGGAGTACTGGTAGTGAAAT
Organism: Protopterus annectens; assembly: GCF_019279795.1. NCBI lineage: Eukaryota > Metazoa > Chordata > Ceratodontiformes > Protopteridae > Protopterus > Protopterus annectens. The sequence goes on along the minus strand of NC_056743.1, from coordinate 1,152,956,837 downwards.
GTGATTGCATAGTGAAACTACCTGGAGCTCACTGGCAGTACAACTGTAGCACCTGTTTTGATGACATATGTGCTGCAGTCAAGAAGGAAAACCATACAGATTGTTTGCTTCGATTTGAAGTTTCAAGTTTACATATATTGAGCTGTTTTTGGGAAGGGGGCTAACTGATATCAGGCATATCAAATTGGTGTGCAAGTGTTCTATAATGTCACAGTATAAGCACGTAGTTTGTCTTTATGTAGCTATTTTAAATATCATATTGCGTATCATAATGCCAAACTGCACATTGTCTGTTGGTACACTCGGAAGTGATACATAACAATTGTTCTTGGCAAAAGTAATTATTTATGACCATAATGTAAAAGTTGTTCCAGCTTATAAACCCTATGGTATGCACTGCAGATGTTGAATTTAAGTTTCACATGGGTAACTATAGGGTGCTGCAAGTGTTACTCAACAACTGCTTAATGAAAAGGGGGTTAAGAAAATGAAACAAAATGATCAATATTTAACCTCAGAACTGATGTCATAAGATCTGCTGGAGGGAAGTGGATTCAGGAGCCACCATTCTTGCTCACAGAGGGTGACCTTAACCTGGTTGCAATAATTGCTTCCTCTGACCCTGAAACAGTTGAGCAAACATCTGTCTTATCCTTCCCCTTTGTGTTATGCCAGCTCCAGCAGGTGCCTAAGTTACTGATTGAATTCTGGTCACCTGGGTCATAGTCAGGATTGTATCCCTTTATGCCAGTGGAGATAGCTAACATTTCTTTTCTTTGTTTTTACTCTACAGGAATTGCCCAGCACTGGCTCCTCTTGTTCCTGTTGGCTCATTTGTTCTTTTTTGGGAGTGAGAGTGAGGTGTCCCCTATACTGGATAAGTTCCATGCAGTCTGGGTGAGAATTGGGTGTCCAGTATGCTGGATAAGTTCCCTGCAGTCCGTTTGCTCCTATCTGGAGAACTTTACCAGCCATTTTTTTTTCCTGGAAGCTGAGAGTCAGGGATTTGGAAAAGGGTCAAATGCCAGTCCTGTAGCAGTGCCCTTCCTTGCTTAACCTCTCCCTGGTAGATGGCTTTTTGGATTCTGCAGTAGCTGCGTGGTTGGGAAGAGATGTGAGTGCTTCAATATATGCCTCCCCCTTTACTCAGTGGTGCTCTTACCACTGCAGTGGCTCAAGCTTTCCAGACCATTTCCACAAGTAACCACCCACCTACCATTAGGTGTCACTAAAATGCAGGGCCTACACAACACCCCCCAGTGCATGAGCTAATGTTTGCTGCTCATATCCATCCCCCACCTGGTTTCTGCAGTAGTCATGCCAGTAGTCAGATGTGGGTCACCTTTTCATAGTCATGACTTCATCCTTCTGTTCAGTGGTGCCAGAGCCAATGTTATTCGATTTGGAGTAACTCATTTCTTGTTCAGTTTTATAATTGCAGTCTGTAGCTCAAATGGGACCTTCTTGGATTGGCCCATAACCACAATTAAAAAGCCGAATAAAAGAAGAACAGTTTAGATAGTAGTCGGAGAAAAATGAAAATTCTGGCCACCTATGAGAAACAGTCAACAACAACAAAAAAAATCATAGTAGCTTAGGTAACGTATTAAATAAAGTAATACAATGTGTCAGATGTTAACAGCCAGCATTTGCAGTAGAGCTCAAAGATTAGGTCCCCTCTAGTAAATCAAATGATGCAAAATGATCTGCATTGTTGAGAACAAAACATTCCATGTAGCAGTGATGGAAGCCAGTATAATTTTGCAGTAAGCATCACAGATTACGTGTCCTAGTTAGCATTTATTATGTCTGGTACAAGCACTGCAGAGTAAACCAATAACATGGTGCATAGGTACTTACTAGGCTGCTGATCTGCAAGGATCAGAAGAAGCCTAGCCCTTCCTAACTACATATGAGATACTACTGCCTTGCTTGTAGCTGTCTTCTGGTTTATGGATGGCTTTGCAAATCAGAATGCCTAAGGATCCTAGCTAAGTCAGGCATTTCCCATAAAATTGTCCATTTCCCTTGTAAAATATTTAAGTCCAAAATGTATAGCATTCTCAACGTGACTTGTAAATTATTCCATTGAAAAGCTGATATGATGACATCTAATTAGCCAGAAATACCATTGATAAATCAATGCTAGATCAGACTTAGTTGAAAAGACAGTGTTACAGATGATGTTCTTTCATGTAGTTAAAAGTTATTTCATTTCTTTCAGTTAACAAGGAGCCAAGTGGAGCTTGTATTACTCTAAGGTTAATTATTTGAGTAATAATTTAAGGTTAGGCCAGGATCTTTGTGTTCTTTGTGTATTCAGTGATTGGTTGAACTACAAAAGATGTGCTTGTGCGAGATGTATATCGTGCACTAAAGATATGCATGCATGCACAGTTGTAAGTTAACAGAGATATCTCTTCCAGTTTTTTTACATACTTGCTGTAGTATACTGTATTTCTTAAGTGTATGCTTCTGTTGTCAGTAAAGATGGGGAAATTTTGCATAGATTTCTTTGATTGGAAGGAAGTTTAAAAAATGGGTAGTTTTGTCATTATTGGCTCATACATTTTGTTTCATTGCTTACTGGAATGATGTTCCAAACTACAAATTTAAAACATACTCTAACAAGTGTAAATGTTTCTATGTGCAACTAGCTGTTTTTTTGTTTATGAAATGGCACATTGTGTTGTAAAATCTGAAAGCAGTGATATTAGTATAATTGCCTTTGTTGCAGAAAGCTGTAGATTCTACTCCCGCACCATGTAGATGGCATGCTGATATTGCATTGCCCATATGATTGTTGATTATTTGGTGCATTATAAGGGTGATAGGAGTTCTGCACTCCTGAGTATGTCCTTTGTATGAGATGCCTAGTGACTATGAACTTGTTGGTAATTTCCTATTGCAATATTACCAACTTACCAATTTTTTTAATGCAATATAGGCAATTAATTCTTCAAGGGCAGCAGGCACTGAATTTGTAGATAAAACATTGATATGTGAAGCTGTTTTGCCAGTAACAACCTATTCATTAGGTACAAATTTATTTAATGTGGAATTCAGATGATTTTACATCTGTAGAGATTGTGAGTATGGAGTAATATTGGTGGATTATAATGACAGAAGTCTTGTGTGGCCTTTTATGGTTGAAAATTTCTGAAATGGGTAGTTATTGGTTCATACATTTTGTTTCATTGCTTATTAAAAGAATGCTTAAAACTACAAATTTAAAACACTTTCTAACAAGTGGTGCTGTATTATACAAGGAGTATAATTCAATGCAATCAGGAAGGTGAATCAAAGAACAAATACACGGATGCATGGCCCTAAAAAATGTGTGCAAGGAGTCTGTTTTGAAAACAGCCCAAAGGTAAACTTAATTCTTCACTGGCCAGATGCATTTTCTATGAATGTGGGTTTTCATGTCGTTTCAATGAATATGCATTTTTCCATTTCAATGAATGTGAGTTTCAAGGGCAGAGAGGTTTACTGCTTATGCTAAGTCTGTTTTCATTGCGAGGCTGTATTGTTTAGCAAATGGTTACCTGTGTTTGTGCTATTTTATTTCAATATCTGTAATGACTGTAGAAGCAAATAAGAGAACAGTATGCATGGTAGCTGGTGAGAAATAACCAAATAATGGAACACTGGAATGGCTGAAGAGGGGGCTGCTGCTGGGGGAGGGGGTTGCTGCAGGAGCGGCTGCTCTAGGGGGCAGTCTATTACTCTGCCTAGGGCCCTATTTGACCGTGATCTGGCTCTGGTATTTAAAGTAGAAAATACTATGCAGAAGTAGTTGTAGTTAAAGATACCTTGTAATGTAGTTATTATTCCTATGCATTTAAATAATTTAAGGAAATGACTGGAGTGGCTTTCTTGGGGAGTGACCCTGTGGGTGTGGCTCAAATAGGGGTGTTTCATGACTGTGGTGTGTGTGGGGCTTAAGGGGTGCCGGAGCACTACTTCGCCTAGGGAGCCATTTTGGCTAAGGTTGGCCCTGTTGGCAATATCAGTTGGTTCTGTATATGTATTGCCATTGTGCTGTAACTCAGAGCAGATCCTAGACTTGCCATGTAGATTCTTGATATAGCTATAGACAAATCTGGAAACAAATGAAGCAGAGTCCAAACTGGCCGTAATCTTTTATTGTAAAACATAAGTGCTTTCAGGTTAAAAAAAACCCTTCATCAGACAAACTTCACATAACCATAGCAGTCTTTAAATGCTAAAACAATTTTAAAAGCAACCAGCCGCTTTCTATACTTGACCCGCCTTTTCTTTAAGGCTGGTTTTAAAGGTACAGAACTGTTTAACCCAGGTGGGTTATCAACCGCCAACTGTATAATCCATCTTAGTTCTGCATACTCTGTATCATTGACAATACCCCCCCCCCCCATTTTTCATCTGTGCTACATGCAGGACCATAAAAACAAAAGTATGATCTGGAAAGCTAGAAACATGCCAATATAATGCATTGTGTTTGTCCTTCTGTCTAATGGATGACAATCAGTGCAATATTTTTGTTTTTAACTTACAGTTAGTTTTTCCAACATAGAAACTTGAACATAACTTACAGCTTGCTAGGTAAACCATATTCTCTGTATGGCAATCTGCATAAAACTCAGATGTGTATTTTTTGTTTGTAACAGGATATATAAAATAGTTTAAACCATTCACACTTGAACAAGCTTTACAATGCCTACACGGAAAAGTCCCTATTCTCTTGTGTGTGAAGGAAACACTGTTAGCCCTCTTCTTATTTTTTAACCCAGGTTCTATGCATAGCGTGTCTTTTAAGTTACTATTTCGCCTGAAAATAAATCTAGGTTTTTCATTTAGAATATCCTAGTATCTTCCAGTTTTGCTTGATAATATCACATATCCCATACACATTACTACTATAACGTAGCATTACCTTGGGTATTTTGTCATATTTATCTGATGGCTTCAACTTATCACCCTGCTGTTCTTTGTTATCAGAGAACCATGGTCTAGCCCTTGCTTCCCTATTAGATATTAGACTGTTCTTAGTTTTTTCTAAGTTTTCCTCTGAGTATCTTTTTTTCTTAAGATGTTTATTTAAAACATTAATTTCTTTATGAAACTCAGTATTGTCTGTGCACAGCCGAGAAACACTATATCATTGCCTTTGCATAATATTATGAAAAGTATGCCTAGGATGCATACTACATGCATTCAAATAATGATTTCTCCAGCATTGTTTTCTATGCAGGGTAGTATCTAGTATCCAGCTGCATTTTTATTTAATGTGACATCAAAAAAGGCATTGGTCTCAGTGGTGTGTTCTGCTGAAAACCTGAGGAAATCTGTAGTATTCTCCAGGTAATCAACAAAGCACAGCAATTCATCACTGCCCTGTGCCCATAGCAAATAAATGTCATCAACAAATAGGTTCATAGGTTGGTACTAGGCTAGCGGCCCTAGGGCCTATACAAGCCTAGCCATAACAATTCCCTGGATATTTCTTCCCACACTATTTACTTCCCTGGACCCCTGTCTAGCAGGGTGACTGACATGATCCCGGGGTGAATTTCCTATCTCCCATCCAATCATCAAGGTTCCTTTTGAAGAGGGCCAAGGGGGCTCTTTGCTTGACATGTATGGGCAGTCTATTCCAGAGTATGCGGAGTCTCTGGGTCAGGAACCTATCCCTCCAGCATGTTTTGTTCATTGTGATGACAAGGTTTAGTTCCCTGGAGTGTGTGGCTCTGAGTTATTGGGATTTCTTTAAGTGGAGCATGTCCAACAGCTCAGGGTTTGACATGACCTTGTATGTTAAGCAGAGATCACCTCTGAGTAGACGAAATGCTACAGAGTATAGCTGCAGTTTTTTTAGATGGTCAGCATATGGCATCTGCTTTAGGCCTGTGATTCTTTCAGTGAGGTATTTCTGCGGCCTTTCCAGCTGTTGCAGATGGTCTTGTGAGGTACATACCAAACGGGGCGTTATACTCTATAATGGGTCTAATGAGGGATGAGTACAGTGGGACAATGACCTCCTTTTTTCTGGATGAAAAGCACTTAGTGATGAGGTGTGCCACATAGAAGTATTTCCTGACTGCTGTGGCAATGTGGTTATCGAAAGTGATACCACTGTCCACCTGTGTCCCTAAGTCTCTCATCACACATTCGGTGTTTAGTGTACTGCCACCTATGTGGTAATTCATGGGTACATGTTTTTTCCCAAAGGGGATAACTATACATTTCTTGGCATTAAGATTGAGCCCATGGCTCTGGCACCAAGCATCTGTTTCTGTAAGGCCCTTTTGTAGAATATCCACATCATTTGGGGATTCAGTAATGGCTCCTAGTTTGCAGTCATCTGCAAACTTTGTTAGCCAGAGTCCCTTAGTGTTGGCCTGTATTTCAGAGAAGTAAATGCTAAACAAGAGCGGTCCCAGGACTGAACCATGAGATACTCCACTTGTCCCTTGTCTGGAGCTGGATTTGGAGTCTAGTAAGCCAGTTGGCAACCCATCGAGTTGGGATTTATGCCCAGCTTAGTAAGTTTATCTATGATTCCAGGGTGTTTGGGCAGATTTTTATTGAGAGCCTCCGCAAAGGTAGGTGTGTGTTTTGTGTTTCTGTGTGAGGGCTGTGATGGTGTATGTACAGGTGGGCTATGTGTCAAATGTGGTGTTGTGCAGGTACTACCCTTCTCCTCTTGACTGGCTGATTCAGTCTTGGCTGTAGAGTGCTTGGCTTCCAGTTTGGCTGTATATGTGCATCTCTTACAGGTCATAGTGTTGTGGGGTAGGATGAGGGGGTTGTCTGTGTACATGAGGCAGTTGCTACATTGCCTCAGGATGCCCAATTTCACCAGGTTGATAGGAGAAAGCACAGGGAACTGACCTTTAGACATGCCTGGTTTAATGCCCAATAGAATTAAGTACTGGAGCTGTTATTTTATTCTCCTTTGTGGAGAGTTTTTTAGTGCTGGTAGCAGTATATATGCTACAGTAAATGCTACAGTTAGTTTTGAGCAAGTGCCAATCTTAAACTAACTAGTTTGAGTGCAGAAGTGTGAAAGCTAGCAAGATCTAAGGGAAATTTTGAAGAGTAGAGTTTCTGGCTCCAGTAATAGTTTATTCTAGATTAGCAGCGCTGCGCGATGCTCAAACCCGCCTAAACACAGGTTTTAAAGGCAGAAAGCTAAAAGGGATAGAAAGCAGCCAAAAACGTCCAATAAGATACAGTTTCAGAGCCGATGTATTCAAGAACATTCTTATCACATTTTTTGTGCTTTCTAGTCACTCAGAAAGATTACACGAAATGTACATGTAGTCTACACTTTGAGGTGACCATTAAGAATCCATGTCAATATCTAAAGCTGCAAGAATATCTGTAGGAAAACTAAAATTAGAAGGAAGAAGGTGTTAGTTAACAGATGCCTTTATTAAGGCCCCAAGCAGACACAGAAAAGTGCTGTTAACCACATTAAGCAACATTTTACTAATTTTTTAAACTGTATAATAACACAGATATAAATGTTTAAACATGGCAAAGTAACTCAAAATTATTTATCTCAAGATGTCTGATGTTTCATTTTTATATACCCAAGAAGAAAGTGTCTTTAAATACGGAAATGCAGACAGGTTAAGTTTGCTCTGAAGCCCATATCATTTATCATTTATTTATTTACCCTTTGTTGGCTGGGTTAGTCCCACTAGGCCAGCAGATTCTTTTCAGAGGTGATTTGAGGTGGCATTCATATTGACTTAGGGAAATTTGGCCAGGACATTGGTGAATTTCTCCAATTCTTTTCAATAAATGCCATGGGATCTTTTACATCCATATGAGCTAGCACCAACCTAGGCAGATGCGGCCTTGGTTTAATGTCTTATCCGAAGGACAACAAACTCAGGGCTGCAGCATCCCCTAATCCTGCACTGTAGTGTCAATAGTGGAAAATGAATGTAAGCTGCTGCCAGTCCGCTACCTGCTGAGTGACAGACACCTTTAAAAAGGAAAGACTTTACTTTCCCTCTTCCATTTTCTACTGGCATGGAAAATCACACAGTGGATTGCTCCCAACTTATCAAGAAAGGTACAAGGGGCTTCCTGATTACATATGGTTTCAGGGTCCTTTTTGAGTACAACAGGATGAAGAGCACCGCCAAGATCCATCTTACTTCCAGAATGCATGCTTACTTCCAGAATTTCTAGTCTTTAAATTACTTCCACATTCTCTATGAGCATCTATGCCTCCTCCAAGTAAATCAAGATAATAATACTGCTTGCAATACAAATTGCAACACTGACCAACAACCTCCTCAGCTGCAGAGATGCAAATCTACTTTGTTCTAAGCAGTGTTTTTGTAAAGCAGTGAGGTTTTCTATTTTAAATACATTTTAAGGGCAGAAGAATCCTGTGTAGCAGTTACCTGTGTGAAAACACACAGTTTCTCTCTTCTTCACACTGAGCATGTCCACATTGATTACCACTTGTTGGTATAGTTGCGGCTCCCCCTCTACGTTCCCCTTACACCCCATTTCTGCAGCTGCTCCTCATGCCATTACATTTATACGGCCTTTTCTTTACCCAGACCTCCACCAACTTCCCACCCCTCATAGAGGCCTACACATAACTATACTACATATAGTATATACTATACTATAAACACATAGGTATACCTAAGTCACAATAATACACACCAAACTCCTAAACCATAAGTCTGCAATTAAGAACTTTAACTTCTTTTCTCCCTTATATTTATAAACTGACCTCATGCCCCCTCCCAGGAATCACAACTTACTCCATCCTCCTTACTCTGCTATCAAGTCCTACCCCTTCTACTTTCCTTACCCCAGTGTTTTAGCTCCATTCTCACTGACTATGCTCTCTGCAAAATACACTCAGCACTATACCTTTCTCCCTCAAGCACATCTAATCACTTAAAGTACCCCAGACCCATTTCCCTGCACTAGTCTCATACAGTCCCTTTCCCTGTCCTTATTCTCCACCCCAACAGTCCTCCCCTACATCATACTATTACACATTCATACCACAGTTATACTTTTACACACTCATACTCACACTCTGTGAGTCAACATGACCCTCATACACTTGCTAATACTCTTCCCATGATGCTTTGTGGCATGTATGACATCATGTCACTCAGCACTCCATACTCTCAGCCTCGGTTCCCTATTAGAAGACCAAAGATGCATTCTTTCGAATGTGTCTAGGTCGAACTAAAAAGCCTGAAACGGCAAAATATCGAAGCTGCTTTTAAGCAAATTCTTTCCCTGGGAAGAATTCGCTTGGCCGCTTCGTTACTTTGCTGTTTTCGGCACTGTAGTGCGGTCTTGGAGTAGATATATTTAAGTAAGGGGGATGTGGGGGGTGAAGCCCCCCACTTAATGTAACATTTAAAGTGTTTTATTATTTATTTATTTATTTTTTTTTGGAACAGCGATTTTTTTCCCTAGGAAAAAATTGCTGTTCTGACAGTTCGAAATTGTTAGCATTCACTTACATAGGGTCAATTAATCACCGTTCGCTTTTATAAGCATTCAGTGATTCACACTCCTCAAAAGTGAGGTGGAATCCTTCAAAGCCCCCGGGCCTGTGGAAAATACGGCCCAGACCGCAGAATCCTTTATAAATGCATTCTATGAACACCTTCAGGAATGCATGGATCATGCAATCCCAAATAAAACCAAGACCCAATCCTCCAAAGGCAGACATCCTGTCTGGTGGACCCCAGCCATAAACAAACTATACAATAGAAGGAGGAAGCTACTAAATGACAGAGCAAAATCCCAAAAAGGGAAGGCATCACTGATCAGTATTAGCAAAAAACTACGGGCACACATAAAATTGTCTAAGGCCAGCTTCGAGAGAAAAATTGTACAGGAAACTAAGGATAATCACAAGGCTTTCTTTAGTTATGTTAGGAACCTGGGTGGTAATTCCCAGATATGCTCAGAATTAGTCCAAAATGACAAAAAATACACGAACCCACAGACATTGCCAACATCCTAGCTGACAGGTTCAGCGCAAACTTCTCCCCCCCCCACCAAAAGGCAAATATCTATCCCAGCAGAGTGCTGCCCCCCTGACATCTCAGATGCTCAGGTAAGAGCCGCCCTCTCCAAAGCAAAAAACACAGCATCAATGGGACCAGACGGTGTCCCGGGCTGCGTCCTACATGAACTCCAAGAAGAGCTAAACCCAAACATAAAACTACTGTTCAATCTCAGCCTTACTACAGGATATGTGCCCAAAGAGTGGCGTACAGCAACAGTGGTCCCTCTCCATAAAGGTGGTGCCTCAACGGATCCTGGAAACTATCGCCCCATAAGCCTGACTAGCTTGGTCTGCAAAGCTATGGAAAGGATCATTCATCATGGACCTCATAAATAGAGATATTGGGGACCTACAAACACTGGATCCTACCCAGTTCGGCTTTGTTAAGGGCAGATCCTGCCTCTTAAACCTGGTTAATTTCTTTGAAACAGTCACCAAGGCCATTGACGAGGGGAAGGTGGTCCACACAGCCTACCTGGACCTCGCAAAGGCCTTCGATACAATACCCCACTCAGGCATTATAGATAAGCTCACCAGCTTAAATATAAACCCCTATGTCACTAGATGGATTGCAAATTGGCTCAAGGACAGAACCCACATGGTTAGAATTGCTGGAGCCATGTCAGACTCCAAACCAGTTACAAGTGGTGTCCCACAAGGCTCAGTCCTGGGACCTCTCTTGTTCGGTATATATTTCTCGGAGGCACAGGCCAACACGGAAGGACTGTGGCTGACCAAGTTCGCAGATGACTGCAAACTGGGCGCCATAATCGACTCTCCAGCCGACACAAGCATCTTCCAAAAGGGCCTCATAGAAACAGACAACTGGTGCCAGAGCCATGGCCTCAAGCTAAATGCCAAAAAGTGTATAGTCATCCCCTTTGGCAAAAACAAAGTGCCCACAAATTACCACATAGGTGGTAATCCATTAAGTACAGAAGAAGTAATTAGGGACCTGGAGACCCAAGTTGATAGCAATCTCTCATTTGACAACCACGTGGCCAAAGTGGTTAGAAAAACATTTTATATAGCCCACCTAATCATGAAGGGATTCACATCTAGATCAGGGGACATCATCGTGCCTCTTTACTCATCCCTCATCAGGCCCATAATTGAGTACAATTCCCCTTTTGGGATGTACCTTACCAGACACCTGCAGCAACTGGAAAGACCCCAAAAGTACCTCACCAAGAGGATCAAAGGGCTCAAACAGATGCCATATGCTGCCTGGTTAAAGAAACTCCAGCTCTACTCATAGGTCCATAGGTTCATAGGTTGGTACTAGGCTATCAGCCCTAGGGCCTATACAAGCCTAGCCATAACAATTCCCTGGCTATTTCTTCCCACATTATTTACTTTCCTGGACCCCTGTCTAGCAGGGCGACTGACGTGATCCCTGGGGTGAATTTCCTTTCTCCCATCCAATCGTCAAGGTTCCTCTTGAAGAGGTCCAAAGAGGCACTCTGCTTGACATGTATGGGCAATCTATTCCAGAGTCTGGGGAGTCCAGCATGTTTTGTTTATTGTGATGACAAGGTTTAGATCCCTGGAGCATGTAGCTCTGAGGGATTGGGATTTCTTTAAGTGTAGCATGTCCAACAGCTCTGGGTTTGACATGGCCTTGTATGTTAAGCTGTATGTTAAGCAGAGATCGCCTCTGAGTAGACGATATGCGACAGAGTATAGCTGGAGTTTTTTAAGGCGGTCAGCATAGGGCATCTGCTTTAGGCCTGTGATTCTTTTAGTGAGGTATTTCTGAGGCCTTTCCAGTTGTTGCAGATGTCTTGAGAGGTACATACCAAATGGGGCGTTGTATTCTATAATGGGTCTAATGAGGGATGAGTACAGTGGGACAATGACCTCCTTTTTTCTGGATGAAAAGCCCTTCATGATGAGGTATGCCACATAGAAGGATTTCCTGACTGTTGTGGCGATGTGGTTATCGAAGGTGAGACCACTGTCCACCTGTGTCCCTAAGTCTCTTATCACACTTTCTGTGTTTAGTGTACTGCCACCTATATGGTAATTCATGGATACATGTTTTTTTCCCAAAGGGGATAACAATACATTTCTTGGCATTGAGCTTGAGCCCATGGCTCTGGCACCAAGCATCTGTTTCTGTAAGGCCCTTTTGTAGAGTATCCACATCATTTGGGGATTCAATAATGGCTCCCAGTTTGCAGTCATCTGCAAACGTTGTCAGCCAGAGTCCCTTAGTGTTGACCTGTACTTCAGAGAAGTAGATGCCAAACAAGAGCGGCCCCAGGACTGAACCCTGAGGTACTCCACTTGTCACTTGTCTGGAGCTGGATTTGGAGTCGGCTACTTTTACAGTGTGGGTTCTATCAGTAAGCCATTTAGCAATCCATTGGGTGACATAGGGATTAATGCCCAACTTAGTAAGTTTATCTATGATTCCAGAGTGGGGGATGGTGTCAAAGGCCTTGGCAAGGTCTAGATAGGCTGTGTGGACCACCTTACCCTTGTCCATGGCTCTGGAGACTGATTCAAAGAAGTCAATCAGGTTCAGGAGACACGATCGGCCCTTCACAAACCCAAACTGGGTGGGGTCTAGTGTTTGAAGGTTGCCAATGTCTTTGTTTATAAGTTCCATGATAATACGCTCCATGGCCTTGCAGATAAGGCTTGTCAGACTGATGGGATGGTAGTTTCCGGGATCCAAGGTGGATCCCCCCTTGTGGATTGGGATAACTATAGCTCTGCGCCACTCAGTGGGCACGAAACCTGATGTGAGGCTATGATTAAACATGACACTTAGGTGAGGTGCCAGTTCATATTGTAGTTCATGTAGTACACAGCCCGGGATGTCATCTGGTCCCATGGATGCTGTATTCTTGGCTTTAGAGAGTGCGTTTTGTAGCTGTGTGGCCATTATTACTAGAATTTGGCAATCTTCCGGTATTGAGATGGGCCATTTTGGGTGTGAGAGGGGGGTGAAGTTGGCACTGAATCGATCTGCCAGGATATTGGCAATATCCTTCAGATCAGTATATTTAATGCCATTCTATTTTAGCTCAGAGCAGATCTGAGCATTGCCATTTATATTCTTGACATAGTTATAGAATGCTTTGTGGTTGTCTTTGGAATCTTTGGCAATTTTATTTTCGTAACTAGCTTTGGAGGATTTTATGAGGCATCTCAGTTTCTTACTGAGCCTAGTAAGGGAGTTTTTTGCATCCTGGGATTTTCCTCTTTTCTGCAAAAGTTTCTTCCTTTTGTTGTAAAGTTTGTTTATGGCAGGGGACCACCAGATTGGCTTCCTTTCTCAGGATGAGAGCATTTTGGTTCTATTTGGGATGGCACGATTCATGCATGAGTGGATGTGCTCGTACAGTGCCTTAGTGTAGGATTCAGCAGTTGAACTTTCAGTTCCCGTCTGCATGGGTGTCATGAAGTTTGTCACGTCTGACTTGAGTAGCATGAAGTTGGCTTTGGAGAAGTTTTTTATGGTGGTTTCTTTACTGGGGGGTGGAGGTGGGATGTGGATGTTAAGGGTGATTAGCTTATGGTCAGACCTGACTAACGAGAGGGTGACCATAGGTATGGAGCATTGATTTCCCATGTTGGTAATGACCAGGTCTAGGATATTGGAGCCCCTGGTGGGACTATGGATTAGTTGATCCAGGGCATTGGAATTTATGAATTCCAAGAACCGTTGCGCAAAGGTGTTGGAACATGAGTAGTTTTCCCAGTTAATGGCAGAGTAGTTAAAATCACCCAGTATTAGGGTGTTTGGTTCTATCTTAATATTTTCCAGTATGTTTAGAAAGGTGTAGTGAGAATCTTGGGGTATGGTGGGGGATCTGTAGCAAGCTACAATTTGGATTGCAGTCTTACCTAGTGTTAGTTGCACTTGGAGAATTTCAGACACATTGTGTTGGCCAACTAGCCTAGTGGTGTGAATATCCTTGGTGAATATTGACACTCCTCCACCTTTAGTGTTCCGGTCCTGGTTTGGTGGCCGAAAAGTGTGGTAAGAGTTGTAGCCTGGTATTGCAGGGGTGTTCTCTGGAGCCTTGAACCAGGTCTCAGTTACTGCACAGATATCGATGTTCTCCATTTTTAGGAGTGCCTCGAGAGAGTGCATTTTGAGGTTTAGACTTCTAGCATTGAGTAGCATTACCTTCAGATTTTGCATGCTTGTACCTGTTACTCAGTGGCATACCGCCTGTTCAGAGGCGATCTGTGCCTGACGTATAAAGCCATGTCCAACCCGGAATGAATGTACATGCTGCACCTCAGAAAATCCAAATCCCATCGAGCTACGCGCTCGAGAGACTTGAACCTCAGCACTGAAATAAATAGGACATGCTGGAGGGACAGATTCATAACCCAGAGGCTCCCTTCACTCTGGAATAAAATCCCAGTCCAGGTTAGGCAGAGTCCCTCATTGACTCTCTTCAAGAGGAATGAGTGGATGGGAGATCGTAGGTTTACCCCGGGTATCACTTCTGTGTCACTGTTAGACAGAGGCACAGTATACTAACCTCGAAAAAGGGCATAGCAAAATAAATTTAAAATGGGTGGCGAAAGCCAAACACATTCTGGCTAGGCTTATAAATGCCCTAAGGCAGATAGCCTAGTATGAACCTATGAACCTATGAACCTATAATATACACCCTCAGCCTCAACTATCTGCACATGCTAAACATAACACACAACTTTTTCAACAATAATCTCCTGGTAACCCTACACTTATGCCAACCATTTTACATTCACTTATTTAAATGCAACTACATAAGGCTGTATCTTAGTACCCAAATATCAAATTCAACAGCAAAAGTTAAGTACGAATACCCACCACTTGATATGTATCATTCTAAGACTAAATGGTGACATACAACCAAATCCAGGCCCTAGTCACCCTGGCACTGATGCTGACTCCTTACCCTCTTATATTTCTTCCTCTTCACAACCTTAACACACTTTCTCCCTTGGCTACTGTCTCTTCCACATCAGCTTGGTGATTTTTTTATAATAAATAAATTCCCTGAACTTCACACCCTGATAACTCTGATATACTTCTTTGATATACGTGTACTTACTGAAACCTGGCTCCACAAAGAATCTTAAGATGCAGAAATTTTATCTTCTAGATACAGCACCATCAGATTAAATCAGGTCAATAAAAAAGCAGGTGGAGTTGTCATTTTTTTTATAGAAAAACACTGCACCTTTCTCTGTACCCACATTCATTTGCAACATTCTCTAACTCAGAAACCTTAATAACACTACTGAGAATGAGCAAACATGAGAACTTAGCAATCATAAGTACATATATCCCACCATATAACAACATAGCCACCCTTGAGGAATTGCTATCCTGAACTAATTCAGAATTGCATATGAAACTATCATACTGTGTGTTTTAAATATAGACTGACAAACAGTACAGTCTGACTATCCTACCAATGCTATACAGCTCTATACTTTTACCCAAATAATTACCTCCCCAAATAGATATAATAAATCTGCAGATAGGCAATCTACCCTAAACCAGATTCACCCCAGACCTAATCTCAGACTCAGGTACCTTATCTGATAGTCTTAGTGAGAATCAACCAGTTTATGCTGTCACAGTTTCAAAGACTATCTCTAAAACATATGCCTGTAGATAGGTAAGAAAACTAACTTCTTTCAATAAACATATTTATTAAAACTCTAAAATTGGAAATCTCTTAGGACACTCACAACAGACAATGCTGTAACAGTATTCAACAATACTTTCATTAGTGTACTTCACTCACTAGCCCCAACCAGAACTAAAAGAGTCAAATCCAACCCAGCCCCCTGTTTGGCAATAGAAACTCTGCATAAAATGAGACAGAAAGCTTGGAAGACCTGGACAAAAATAAAAACAAAAAACAAAACAACTAGCACCTTACAAAACTTTAGACAACTAAGAAATCAAACTAAGCACCTAATTAAAAAGACAACAAAATCCTACTCTGCAGTTCAGAACTCAAACTTTAACAGTCCAAAATGGGCTAAGATGGCCGCTGTCCTATAGACACTGCTGTTTCTAAGCTCTCTCAAAGCTAATACTAATCTCTAACTTCTAGGATAGAGAAATTGTTTTTTCAGCTCAAAATTACCAACCTGATAACTTACTCTATGCATACAAGCTATTCAACTACTTGAGATTGGAAGTAGTACTTAGAAAATAATCAGATTACCTCGGATCCTGCAGGCTCTTCAGCACATGTGCTCTGCATGTTCTCTGCTATGTGCTTGCTACTGCTACATTCTTCTGTCTAAAATAACACAAGACAAAAATGCCGACTAATGCTGACTCTAATGGACACACAAACTTATAAAACAAAATTTTCACTGATTGCTTCTCCAGAAAAAGCCTTACAGCAAGAGATTCTCCAGTTCGATCATTGGCTGGGGTGCCTTCTGTGCGGAGTCTGCATGTCCTCCCTGTGGTCACGTGGGTTTTCTCCATGTGCTCCGGTTTCCTCCCACATCCCAAAGACATACTGTATTGGACACTCTCTAAATTGGACCTAGGCAAGAGTACGTGTGTCTTCTGTGGAAGGTTGGGTGCCAGGCTGGCAACTCAACACTATAAAAACTCCACTGCCAATCATGAGCAGACAGGTGATCCGCTGTGGCGACCCCTAACCGGGAAAAAGCCAAAAGAAGAAGAAGAAGCTTCTCCAGAAAAAGACACTTTACCCAAAAGACCCAGAACAGATAAGCAGCAAGAATATAGTAAAATGCCCAGTAAGAACAAAACTGAACGTTCAAACCTAGAGGAACTTAAAATAGCACTATAGCCTTTACAACTAGCTGTCCAAAATTTTTCGGAGCAGTTAAAAACCTTTGGAGTATCCATCAACCAGATTATAACAAGGGTTGAAAAAAACAGAAGCTAATGTACTGGACAATGAAATCAAAATTGAAACACTACTTCTTCAAATGCAAAATACATACAGGAACTACAGCAAAAAATACTGGTTCTGGACGCAAGATCCAAATGTAACAACATTATCTTAAGGGGTTTGCTGGAAAGCGTGAATCAGTCTAGCTTGTTAAATACAATTTTCAATGTTTTTGCCATACTACTAGATAACACAGCTGAAGCTAAATAAGTAGTCATTGACAGAGCTACAGAGCTCTTTGCCCCCCTTTGGATTCTAACAGACCACGACTAGTCTATGTCAAACTTCTTAATTACCAGGATGTTAGCAAAATACTTGCTTTGGCAAAAGAAAAATAAATCAGTTACCTGGAATGTAGTTAAAATATTTTTTTAATCAAGACTTGCCCATACAACTTAAACAAGAAAAGCAGAAACTATCCCCCCTTCTGTGCCTACCTGATAGAGAATCAAGTCAAGTTTCAGATGAAATATCCTCATACCCTTTTTTTTTCAACACCAAGGCTCCAAATATACAATCTCCAGTGTAAAAGAAGCTAAGCCAACCTTTCTCAATGTATTTAAAACTGTTCATGAAGCTAATACACCAAAACTCTGAATTTAATAACTGCTTGTTACTTTCACATTTAAGAAACACGAATCACTACATTCCGATGTTATAATCAGTGATTTTAATGCTTAAATATTCATTCTAGCACTTACCACAGCAAAAACAGTAGCTTTATGGAGATCTGAAGAGCTTCTTTCCATGTGGGGACTGCTGATCTGCGCCATACCACGATCTCTGTGATTCTACAGCTCTGGGTAGGTCCAAAAACACTTGGTTTCAACTCTGACTTCCCTACCCAGTCTGCAGTACTCTCTTAAAGGGCTCCAGCCTTAAAAACGTGGTTTACAGAATGAAACTAAAAATGATAATTTTTTTTCTGGCTCCTGCCTCACTTCTGAGTAATGAATCACCCCCAAATGAGATTTTAGTGAGGAAATCGCCTCAAGAATAATTGATTGGTTTTTTTTCCAGCATCCTTGGACTATCACTACTGTTTTACTTGCTCTAGAATCAATACTGCTGATGCTTATACACAGGACTTCATACCTACTCTGTATGCAACCCTACAGCTAAGTACGTACTATGTGGTTTGATGCTAGTTTTTGGTAGCCCTTGCAGGCTACATCCAGGATGTTAAGTTTTACTGCTGTATTATATCTAACATGGCTTAGCTCTCTCAGTTTTTGTACATATTCTTATACTATAGTTACCATTGATTCCACTTATGTTAAACTAAGTCAGTTCTCATACCTTTACTCTCAAGGCAGTCAATGTTTAAATGTACTGCCTTTCCTTCAAATACATGGATTATGTATTATTATATGTTTATCAGTGGCTCTCAACCTTTTTCATACAAAGGATACATTATCATGGGCAAGATGCACTCAGAGCCCTTGACATATTCATATCATAGTGCCTTCATACTGTAAGAAGATGCTAAATACAGATATAATACACCTATCTTATTAAAATATGTTTCCTTCCTGCTTTTTGGGCATGGCCCATGCATATGTTGCAGAACAATCATACGTTCTATGTTCATGGAGGCTCACCCACTTACACTAAAAGGCTACTGACCTATAACAGTCCTCTCTAATTAAATTGGGTCACTGCCAAAATTATACCTGTTGGCATTACCTACGGTATGTTTTCTGCTTGATGCTATTAACTTGGTTTCTATAGTATAATTAGTACTAACTGGACATTTGAACTAGATAGATGGTAAATGTGTGATCTCTGGTATATATGTGAAATGTTTACAGTCTTTCTTTGCATGATCTGCCAGATACTGACAGTTGTGAAATGTTAACAGCTATAACTATTTCTTAGTTTAATTTCATGTTGAAACTTTATGGTTATATTATACTGTTTATCTTGTTTATACATGGAGAAGTGTCTCCACGAAATGAAATAGAAGACTTTACTCAAATTACTTTCACAAAGTTCAACATGGGTCGTGACACCTTTTGTACCTTACTTAAATATCCAGTTATACCTTATGTGAGACCCACTATAATCAGGTTCAGTCCCTACTCTCTACCTTACCCCACTTAATCCCCTTAAAAAACGTAACTCTACCCATCTTATGATGTTAAACAACACATACTTCACCCCGGCCATACTTTCTAAAATCTATCCTTCCTCCTCTCCCCTCTGTCCCCACTGTACCAATCACAACGCTGACCTGCTCCATATTTTTTGGAGCTGCAAATGCTCTTATAGATTCTGGTGCTCCCTTAGGGTAAAACTGAAAAAAAAAGGTTATGGAAAAACAACTTTGTCCTGGAAATTCACAATAATACATATCCGCTGTACAGGATTATCCAAACTTCAGACTCATATTTTAATAACATTCTTTTCCCTTGTCAAATTGTATGTCACCCTTAACTGGAAGGATAGATCTCTACTCATGTGGGATGGACTTAAACAACTTTCTACCAAACACTTACTTGCCCACAAATATCTGAAATAAACCCAAAGACTTAGTACACACTTTACTGAATATTGGGATACTTTATTTGATATCCTTCTAGCTTAATTTCTGTTAACTTATCTAGTTTGTTGGACAAAAGGCATATCTGTAAATAGTTATTTGTTGTATATGTCTATATTACTTTTATTGTTTTGGTTGTGCATTGTCTGTTACCATTTTGTATTGCATTACTAAAAATTGTTAATAAAAAGATCTAAAAAAACAGTCCAAAAGCATTCTGGCTCTCCATTAACAACTTACTACAACCATGGCAAGGCAGACAGCTGACCTCAGATTTGCAAACGCAAGCCAGTAGTATAGCCAACAAGCTAACACCTATTTTATTGAAATAAACAAATCTATAACCAGCAGCCCACCAGATCAAATCAAACTTCTCCCACAATGCCATACCTCTCAACCTCTATGAGCAAGAAATCTGGACAAAGCCTGACAAAATGGGGGCACAAAGGCCTAAAAATAGAGACATATTTTAAATATTGCTCTTATAAACTTAGAAAGTTGCTAGAGTAATAGGGTTTATTTTAACATACATTTTCTAAAGGATTTGAAGACTGAAACTCAAATGTATATCATTATTTAATGACTTCAATCCACAGAGCATCCCATCGATTTGCCAGAAAGCCACACATTTTATGAGGAACAGACCAAAATTATGAGCCAAAACTCTGGACATTCTTTGAAAATCTGGACAGTTGAGAGGTATGCACAATGCCCAAATTTGCCTGGCCACTTCTCTTTCCAACCAGTCCTTACTGCAACTATCAAGAAACTTCTTCTGTGACTGAAACCTACCACGACTGTACCTGATAACCTCTGAAGTGAGTACATTAAAATGCCAGAAGATGCCATAGCCTATCTTATCTCCATTCTGATAAATTGGTCCATCTCTAAAAATGTTGTCCTGTCCATATAGAAATAAAAATCTTTTTTACTTCACATTCACACCTCAGCAGAACTCTCTAATTCTAGATTGATAGCCATTCTATCCTCCCTATCTAAAATACTAAAGAAACATATACATACATAGTCAGTTTTTCGACTACTTAGTAGAACGTCAACTACTCACCCCTATCCATCATGGCTTTAGGCCTCAGCACAGCACTACTATTGCTCTGTTTCATTTCACTTCTACTGTAAACACAAAAAGACATTAATGTAATGTAATCTCTGCACTTTTATTAGACTTATGTAAAGCCTTTGATACCATGCCGCATGAAAAACTCTTACTCCAACTCTCTAGTACAGGAGTAGCCAATACCTCTCTACATTGGTTTCAGAGTTACCTGTTTAAAGGGTACAGACAGTCAAATGGAAGCTTGGTAACTCTACTTCTCTCTCAGTAAAAATAGGATTCTATGTTAGATCCCCTGCTCCTTAATGCCTTTATTAATGAACTTCATACTGGCCGCAAACAAGCCATTATATTACAATATGCTGACGACTCTACACTGACCTGCTCAACTAAAACACTAACAAAACTTTAATATATAACATGAATTCTTCTCTACTGAATCTCGGTTAAACAACTCTCCACTCCTACTAAATCTCAATAAAAGAAAATTAGCGGTCTGTGTGTACATGAGCTGTAGCAGCTGCTTGCTACACTGGAGCAAGCAGTTTGGTACCATTTTAAAATAAAGAAAACATTTCTTTTGTTTAGAACTGTAGTACTTTAGCACCCATGTGTGGCATAAACTGCAGCAAGCAGTTTGCTAGAGTTTGTAAGGAAAGAATATTTTTTTTTATTAAAAACTGTACTTAGCTCTCCATGTAAAATGTAAACTATAGTGGCTGCTTGCTACAGTTTAAAAGAAAAGAAGAGCATTTTTTGTTGTATAGCTGAAGTGCTTAGTTCTGTGGAAGAGGACCATTTTTCCTCAACTTCTTTGAGTTAAGCTTGGGGGGGATGCGAGATTGGAGAATGGCACCGGGTACCCAAATTGCTACCTGCACTTCTAGTTGTCTCCCATTCTCTTTTCCCCATCTACCTTGATTTGAGTAGTCTGACATGGATTCAAGTCAGGCAAGGAAAAGAACTAACTGTTTTTCATAAAACATGTTTATACGCAGATTTCACCCTTTTTGTCATTTTGTTTCATAGTCTCACATAGAATAGTCTTGGAAACCAAGTTTATCTCAAGAATTAGAGTGGTGTTTTGAATCTGCCAGCTATCATCATTTGTGCCAGACTCTCTCCAGTTGTATTAGGTGGTGTTCCCGTAAGTCTGGCTCTGTTTTTTTCCATGGTCCTCTTGCAATCTAGTCATAATCATGGACTGTATCCTTTCAATTGGTCTGTATCTCAGGAAGAACTGATACTTAGAAACTTGGTTATATCAGCACTACTATTTGTCTTTTTGCTCTTTGTGGATTATTCCTGGGACATCTGCTTTTTGCAAAGTTGGTGATCCACTCCAATCTAATAAAAAAAGAAACCTTAATAGTTTGAAAATGAACTCTCACAGCAGAAGTATTTGTATAGTAACTGAAATGTCTGAGTCCATTTACCTGGTCATTCATTATAACATAGCCAATCACAGTCTGCAAGTCTGTGTCTTGCTTAGCTGCTTCTCTAAGTACATCCTTTCAGTGGGAAGTCACTGGTCTGGTAAATGTTATGGCTTGTATGTATATATTCACATCTTCCTCAGTGCCTGATTGGGCAGCCTCATTCACAAGTTGCTTTTACAGTAAAAAAAAATGAAAAAGTCTTGAGTCTCATTAACATCTGCTGTCACCTTGGAGGAACTTTGCCAAAGTCATTCAAACTTACCAGATGTACCGATTGTTTTCTGTTCAGTTTGTAGCTGGAAACTGTCCAACTTCCATAAGTAACCTGAAAAGCACTCACATACCTATACTCCTTCCAAGCATTTCTTTAAATCTGACAGCACCTTCTTTCAGTCTTTCTTAATGTTCTACAACAGAAAGCTGCAGATTACCACTGATCTGTTGTAGTAATACTGCTCCCACACATTAAAGGCTGGCACTTCTAGTCTAGTAGTTGTAGCAGGGTGTTAAGACTGTTAGCTGTAGTTCTTGTGGTACAGGTTTGATTCTTTCAGCCCTCATGTGACTCTCTTGAAAGCATCCTCTTGGGTGTCACCCACTGTCAATGCTATGCCTTCCTTTACCAATTTTGTTACAGCAAAAAAAAAAAAAAAAAAACACTATTCACAGACCTGGCATGAATTTGCCAAGATTGATTACCATGCCAAGCACTTATGAATGTTTCATGAAATTATCTGGACTTGGTAACTCAGTCACAAGTATTATTTCACTTGGGTCAGGTGTAAATGCTGTTTCCACTGATGCAGTATACAAAATACTGTATTTTTGCCTTGCCAAAACATTTTTATTTAACTTGAGTCCTGATTGAAGCATTGCTTTTAGCCTCTTATCATGTGACTGTCAAGCCCAGATGCTAAAATGTCGTCCATCACAACCACTGTACCCTCATGATGTTTGAGGAGTATAATTATTTCACAATGAAAGATTTCAGGTGCTGAAGTAATTCCAAAAAGCAACCCCCTAAATGCAGCTGGCATTCTACTCCTTGGGTCATGGGGTATATAACCAAACCCACTCGATGCATGTTACCTGGGATTATGTGGAAAATATTCTTGTGATGTAGGTAGTATAAACTTCTTCCTCTTCACTGCATAATGTAGATGTTATAATTTAATTCACAGATTCTCACCTTGTCATTTTCTTTATTACTGGCACTATTGAGGAGAGCAACCTGTAGGTTCTGTAACACTTTCAGCGACTCCCAGAGACTGCATTTGATTTAACTCAGCCTCAGTCTTAGAAAAGACAAGGAACAGTACTTTTCGTAGTGTAGTGAGGTATACAGAATTGTATCGGGTTTCAGAAATCTTTATTGGATCACAGTGAGGGTATACAGAACTGTATCAGGTTTCAAAAAATCTTTATTGGATCATAGTGAGGGTATACAGAACTGTTTCGGGTTTCAAAAAATCTTTATTGGATCATAGTGAGGGTATACAGAACTGCATCGGGTTTCAAAATATCTTTATTGGATCATAGTGAGGGTACACAGAACTGTATTGGGTTTCAAAAAATCTTTATTGGATCATAGTGAGAGTATACAGAACTGTATCATGTTACAAAAAATGTTTATTGGATCATGCTTAATGAGTCAAACAATATTAGACACATTAGCTCTTATTTCATTAGTTACTGCAGTTAGACCCAGTCTGCAGACAGTGGCTGTACTCAGGACGGAGATTATTCACTTATGGGCCAAGCAGCATATTGATCCAAAACTCAGATTTACACCCTTTCTACTAACAGAAACTTTCCTTTGCATTTCCCTTACATTTTGCCTCAATTGCTTACCCTTGTATCACTTTAGGCTTACTTGCAACAGCAAAATATATAATGTTTTTGCAGTTTTGGCACCTTCTGCTTCACAACCAATGGTGCTCTGGTTCACTGTGCACTTTGTTGCATGTACTGCAGTTCTCTTGCTTGTACTCATTATTTTTTCATTTCACTTGCAGGTTTACACTGGCTGCCTACAATGGCTCTTACTCTGCTTACTGCATACTACTAACATGTCTTGCCCCTGTCCTGTCTGCACCTGCTTCTTAATTTCTTCAGACTGATGAGCAATTGGTATGGTTTCTTTAATGTTAAATTTAGCTCAAGCTGCAACTTTTGTAAAATGTCATAGCCTACAATACATTTGACAATGCTATTCTTATTTGCTCACCTTTATTGCCACTACTCTCACACAGTTTACTGACAATTCACCGAAAAATGTCACAAGCTTCTCTACACCTGCCCCCTTTATGAACACATTAATGGATGCATGATGTTTCACATATTATATTTTGTTCAGGCACAAAATGGTTATCTTGCTTTGCTGTCATAGCTAATATTAGGGATTGCTTCTCTGCAAATGTGAAAGTACCAAGTAAAATCATGGCGGGTTGTGTGGCAATGTTGCTCAGTTTCTCACCAGTCTGATAATCACCAAACATATATCTGCCATATAAATCAAGGTTCTGTTTTCCTCCTTTAAAGAACAGTAATGTATTTCAGACACCAAAAACATCACACAGATTATCATTTTAAATGCTATCCATTCTGTGTGTCTTTTTTAAAGGACGAGTACAAGTAATTAGTTGTTATTGTTTGTCTTTTCCGCTTTTCCTGGTTAGGGGGTCGCCACAGCGGAACTCCAGTCCGCTAATGATTGGCAGTATATTTTTATGGTGCCGAGTTGCCAGCCCGACGCCTAACCTTCAGTGAAGGCACGCCCATTCACGCATGTCTTTCTGAGGCCACTCGACAGCGGGGAGGACATGCAGAATACACACAGAAGGCACTCCAGATGAGAATCTAATAGGAGAACCTCTTGCTGTTAGGCAACAATGCTACCGCTGTGAGTACAAGTAATTAGTATTAAATCTTTCCCACTTATGGTACAGCCTTGAAGTTCATAAATTCATAAGTAATCTAGCTGCCCTTGTGGGCCATTTTAAGCCTAGCCATTTTCCCTTTTTGTGCTCAAAATATCCTATCCCATTTGGTTATAGACCGGCCTTACCTATCTCATGGACAATAATAATATATTGCCCCTAATGACAATAACTGTGATCCTACCACAGATAATTTGAGGGAACCCGTGCATGGGATCACTTATTTAGGAGCTGCATCTGTCCATTAGTCATACAGGAGGCAGTTCTGGGGTAAAATTTCTGTTTCTCATCCATAGATCTAAGTTGCACTTGAAAATGGACAGGGATGAACTTTGCTTCTTGTGGATGAGAAGTCTATTCCACAGCAGCGTTATCCTACGCGAAATATATCTGCACCTTCAAACCATTCTGTTGATATTGCAGAAGAGGCTTAGATCCCTAGACTGAGTATTTCTGATGCCTTTTAACTTGCTGAAATGCATTACATCCATCATTAATGAGTCAGGGGATGTCTTGTATGCCAGACACAGATCACCTCTTAGCAGTCTGTAGGCTGCCAAGTATGATGACAGACTTTGGGTCAGCCCATGTAGGACATGTTGTTTAGGCCTTGTATCATTTAATAAAATAAAAAGCTTAAATTAAAATAAATAAACTAAAATGATTAAAAACTAAATTATAACAATTATTATATTATTAAAAGTGTATTACAATTAAATTATAAATTCATTAAAATTATTACAATTAATAAATCAAATTAAGTACATTTTTCATATATGGAAAAAAAGTTGTTTCCAAAGTTTAACCTTAATTATCAGACAAACATGACTGCAGTGGTTAATTAAAAAAAACTGCAAAATGGCTACACAACTTTGTTTACTGCTTAAAGGGAGTACAGAAAGACAAAAAGAGACACAATGAGGAGATTCAGAAAGATTACTTCAAGTGGTAAGCTTGTTTTACCTCTTTTGGTAACCATCTCCAATTCAGAGGCTACCCTACCACAGTGATGTACCACAAAGAGATGTAGCACCACAGTGGGATATGTCTTTGGCCTAATGCAAATACTAGTGATGGTTTTCAGGGGAAATGGCCTATGTTAATTGTGCTTTCCCTTCAGAAATGCCTGCAATAGGGCAATTATGCAGCCAAGCAAGATGTGTTAATGAACATGGTCAAAATTTCACATCCACCCATTACTTTTAATGGGTGATATGGAGTTCGAGGTAAGTGCCAGGGAGTTTGGAAATGGGTAGTTGTAAGGGGTGTGTGAGTATGCATAAGTGTGTGTCTGTGGCTACATGTGTAAGTGTGTGAAGAGGGGTGAGTGTTTTCAGGTGTATGTGACTTTGTATATGACTGTTTGTATGCTTGGGTGGACACAGTGGGGATAAGTAAGGTAAATGTTTCTTTTTGTATGTGTGTGAGAATGGGTGTGTGTCTATGAATGCAATTGGGTGAAGGGGGCTGTGTGTATATGTTTGTATGCATGTGGTTGCATGAATGTGTGAATATGTCCGTGTGTGGATGAGTGTGTGTGTGTGTGTGGGGGGGGGGAGGGGGTGAGGCTGCCATATCTCTAAACTCCCCTAACCTGATGAGTAAATCCTGCAGCATTTGTGGGGGGCATTAGATACAATGGATAGTATAACACAACTAGAAACTTAATAGAACAACAGATGTTATTCATATTAATCACTGCTACAGTAGCCTAAGCTACATGAGTTACATCCTGCATAGGATATAATAGCAGGCCAGCTTCCAAAGTTTCAACGCACCTACCATGCACCCAAACCAGTTTGAGCCGGGATGACTAAAAAGACAGATTAGGATGCTAAGCCTTCCAGAGCTTTCCTGCCACCGAACAGAGAGCTCCTGTTTGGGCTTTTGAGAATCGACAATCAGCTTATTTTGTTCCATTGCTGCTCACATAAGCTCCCTTCAGGTAAAAGGCTTACACAAATTATTTTTAATGTTTACATTTACTTGCCTGTTTAGGAAAGTATGTTTTAAGCTAGAAATCTGTGTTTTTATTGACTGTAATGCGACTTTGCTGTATTTTTAAACAGGAGTACACTTTTGTGTTTGACAGATTAAACGTTTATTTAAACTTTCTAAAGCTGTTTTTCCCTGCAGAGAAACTGTATTTAAATTACTTTTTTCTGGGGCTGGTAAAGTGTATTAGAGTGTTTTTTTTTTTTTTTACTGTGTTTTATTGGGAAAAGTCACTTTATATTATTTTTAAAATTTTAACAGCTTGTGCTGCTTAGTTTCCCCAGAAGAGAAGTATCATTCTCAGCTTGCTCCATGAAACAAACCATTGGTCCTACTGTTGGTCCTTCTTCCAGCTACAAAAAGAAAAAGTTAATTAAACAGCCTTTGTCACCACAGCTGATTAGCAACTTGCCTCAGCTGCAGATGAGTGACACTGCTGTGACCAAAGCAGGTTCCTTACCCCAGTTATCTTTTTCCCTGGATCCTTCTGGTGTTCTCCATACAACTAATATGGAACTGGGAGTAGCCACATCCTCTGCTGCTGTTAGGGTCACCTTAGTGGGCAATGGAGAGCATCCCCACAGTGCTGTCAGGATTGGAGGATATGTTTGTCACAGTCTGTGGTTTCCATGATATCTAGCCTGCTGCACCAAAGAAAGTAGATGTGATGTACAAAGTAACTCAGTCTTTCAAATTTCTATACACTCATCCCAGACCTGACCCAGAAACAATAGCTTTAGTGAATCAAGCTGCCATCATGCATGTTGTTAATTCTAATCCTCCCCCTTCTGACAAGGATGGTAAACCAACTGATAAGTTTGGGAAACGTGTATGCTTCTGTAACTTTAATGTTTAGAGTCTTGAATTGTCAGGTTTATATATTAAAGTTTATTCTGTCTAATTGCGAAAATATAAGGAATGTTTTATTTGCAGTTCCTTCCTGGGAGGAAAAATCTGCTTTGTGTGGTTTAGTTTATTCACATTCTCCTATTGCTATTCATTGTTTAGGGTGTGTTTATAATTCTGTAAATACTACATCCCGGGCGATACTATGCTGTGGAAGGTTGCCAGGCTGCATTCTCAGAACCTTCCAGAAAATGTAAAAAGTGAAATTTTAAATTCTGTTTTACTTAGTGATTTAGTTTTTGGATCCTCTCCTGCAGAAGCTATCAAAAATGTGTTTAGAGGGGTAGGCTGTGTAACGCCCATGCCCTGGCCCAGCAATCAAGGAGCCTCAATCCTCACCACTAACACCAGAGAGGGCGTCTCATATATGAGGAAAGGATAACAAATACACACAATAAAGTACAATTTCCCCTAAGAGCACACAGAGATCACAGTCAGTTTGGAGCTGGTTGCTCCCTTGCTCTCCAGGTCCCCAATAAGACTCCCCACTGGCACAGCTATAGGGTTCAGATCTCAGTCAAGCTGGGCAAGCTAAAACCTCCAGTACCCTCTCTGTCCAACCAATGCTTTGTGTCCCTGCCCAAGTAGCTGACACACACACACTTTGAGATAAGAGTTTATACAACTAAACCACACATACACTACCTGGGAAAGGCTGGCATAGGCTCTCCAGTTGTGCCCCTATTACCCAGACTATATGTTAGAAATTCCTGCCACCACCCAGCTAATATTTACCAGCTACTCAAAGGCCCTTAAAAGGGTGTCCAATTATTACTGTGCAATATTATTATCCAATAGGTAGTATAGCTCATGGTTAAAGCTATAGGAGTGGCTTTGTACAGTTTTACCAGAGACATGCAAGTACTCTTAAGAGCTTAACTTATCTCTACACAAAACAGCCACAGTTGAAAGGGTTTAGAAATATTTAATAATAAATACTAAAAACACAAGATAATACTACTACAACACAGTGCTAGTCAAGAGTTCAGAGATCACAGAGAGATACTTAAAACAATACAGTAGGAAAGTTCTGATATGAATACAGGAAAACACTTAGTCTAATCTTTCTAGTTCCTAGCTACTTCTAAGAGAAAACACAGTTCTAACATACTACTTACATAAAGAGAGCATAAGGCAATGCTGAGTTGGATGTTCAAAACAAAAATGTTTAATGGCTTCTGGTTCTCTCTGTTTAAATTGAAATTGCAGTTCTGATAAACATTGCATCATCCTTACACCTTCTTGTGGTTCCCGGGCCAACAGAAACTGCATTTACATTCTTTTACACCTAGGCAGAAACCAGAGCAATAAAGGACATTCCATATGTAAATTCTGGTCATTAACTTTAGCCTTAAAACAATAGGCAAGAAGTCTTCATCTAGCCCAGCTGGAGCCGAATTGTAAACATCAAAGACAGTCATGAAATAATTTTAATTTCAAAGGACAGACAAGAAATGATTGACAGCTTTCTTTACAGCAGAGGGCAATGTTGCTACATTTCAACATTTCACAGCATTCTTTCATTTAAGAAAACAAGTCTTTAGCTCAACATTCGTATTTACAAATGACAGAATTATGTGCAAAATTCTGTCTGGCTAGGCTGGCAGACTTCACCCATCTCTACCAGTCTTCACAGGCTAATGCAGGAATATTGCTGATGTTTTAGCCCTTCTTTAAATTTTCCAAGTAATTTTCTGCTCCCTCATCCAATTTTGGCAAGAAACAAATCAAACAGCAGGAAACCCCCCAGAGCAAAGGATAGTCAAATAAGTCAGAATGACTGTGTAAAGGATCTTGACCCCACTCTCATCATGGCAGTCTCTTATCCCTTCCAGAAAACGTGAACATCCATTCCTGTCTTTAGCAATAGATTGTTTCAGATGGCTGGGTTCTGAGACTGATTCAGCAGGGTTATAGATGGCAGTGGGAGGAAATTCCTCCATTTTAGGGTATTATTCCGCATCCAGCAGATCAAACCCCTGTGTTTCCTCATGTTTTACATCACATGCTTTCTCGGGAGGGGGGGGTAATAAAAATAGTTCCTCATTCCCAGCTGGGAAGAGGTTTTTACTCAAGAATGCTATTGATGCCAAAGAAAGAGCTTGTAGACCAGTTCTAGACCTCTGTTCCCCTAAACCAGTTTGTGATAGTGCTTTCACTTCACAACCTATTACCCATTCTTTCTCATTGGACTTTTTGGTTAGCTTAGATTTAATAAATGCTTATCATCACATTCCTATTCATACTGATTTCAGATGTTTCTTATGCTTTATATGTCTAGATCATATTACCAGGTCTCTGCCTTATCTTTTGGGCTATCCACTGCTCCAAAAGTGTTCATAAAGTGTTTAGCTCCATTTATAGCTCATTGTAGGCTACATGATATCCACATATTTCTATATAGAGATGACTTGTTTATCATTGCAGAGCCTTTTTCAAATTGTCAGGAATCTCTCACTTTAATGAGAGATCTCCTATGCATGCTGTGATTCCAAGAGAACATTCATAATCTTTCCTGACTCCATCACACAGGATTGTGTTCCTGGGATGTTTGCTAGACACCTCACTACAAAGGGCCTTTATTCCACAGGAAAAAAATAGATCTATATTTACATCTGTTCCAGGGGATTTCCAGTTAGACTTCAGTCACTGACTGTAAATACCTCAAGATCCTGCTCATATGGCAAGTATGATTCTCATGGTACCTCTGGCAAGACTTAACATGAGAAAGATAGAATGGTATCTGGAGTCTGTTTGGTCCCAGCATCAACCCCCATTATCTCTGAAGATTCAAATTATGTGATTTGTGAGCAGAGGATTTGGTAGAAACAGCAAATATCTCTGAATCTAGGTCTCCCCTTCTCCCCTTCTTCTGCAAAGCAGTCAGTCACCATAGAAGCTTGGACTTTGCTTCTGGAGCAGTGTCAAGGGGGATAAAAGTGCAAGATATCAGGAACAAGAAAGGCAGACACAAACACATAAAGATAAATGAGATGCTTGCTGTTATAAAGGCAGTCAACTCTCTATGAATCACCTTTGGTCCCCAGGACCTCTTCAAGTTGTTACACACAGTGCTACAGTGATGTGGTATATAAACAAGCAAGTGGGGAGAAGATATGACCCCCATGCAGACTAACCATGTTAGAATGGGATATGTCTTTACAGCACAGTTTCATGCTACAGGTATCCTACATTCTGTTGGAGCAAAATTATGTGGCAGAGAAGCTGAGCAGGATAAAGGCACACCCTCATGAAAGGAATATTGATCCATCTGTGGGGAGTCCCTCAAGAAGACGTTTTGCCTTTTCTCTGAGCAATCCATTGGCAAAGTTATGGTCCAGGATGCCATGCAAGAAAGCCTGGATGAAAAATGTTTCTTATCCTTGGGCAGGAATATTCATTTATGCACTTCCACCATTTCCACTGATATCCAGGCTACTTCTGTAGATTCAGAAGGAATTTTCCAAAATCATTGTATTTCCAGGCAACATTGGTTCTCCCTTCTTCTAGAATTAGCCAGGGACAATTACCACATGTTTCCTCACAGACTAGATCTACTCAGACAAGAACAAAGGTGTGATACATCCTCACTCCAAACAACTTTAACTGATAGCCTTGATGATAGGGTCTTAACAGAGCCGGATCATGGTCAAGTGGGGACTAGGCAGGGTAGTAGATCAGGGTCCCCTAGAGCAGCTACTCCTGCAGAACCCCTGACCCCATCCTTGCTACAGCCCCCTCCCCAGCCATTCCAGGGTTCCATTACTTGGCTTTTTCACCTCACTTACAATAAACACTGTTTAAATCTGTCAGCATGCATACTGTTTTCTTATTTACTTGTGCAATGATTACAGATATTGAAATTGAATAGCACATACACCGATAGTCATTTGCTATACAAACAATACAATCTTGCAATGAAAACAGACTTAGCATGAACAGTAAATTTCTCTGCCCTTGAAATTCACACTCATTGAAACAGCATTAATACCCACAATCAAAGAAAATGCATCTGGCCAGTGGAGGATTAAGTTTACCTTTGGGCTGTTTTCAAATCATAGGATCATAGGAGGTTACTGGGCTAACGGCTCTAGGGCCTTTACAAGCCTAGCCAAGTTCAGCCCTTAGGCTTCTTGTACACATTTATAGGGCCATGCATACATGTACTTGTTCGTTGATTCACCTTCCTGATTGTATTAAATTATTTTCCTTGTATAATACAGCACCACTTGTTAGAGTGTTTTTTAAATTTGTAGTTTTGAACATTCTTCCAATAAACAATGAAACAAAATGTATGAACCAATAAAGACAAAACTACCCATTTCAGAAAATTTCATCCATACAAGGCCACTCAAACTTCTGTTATTACAATCCGCCAATATCAGGCAGTAAGTACAATCTCTGCAGAAGTATACGTTATCTGAATAATTCCACATTAAAGAGATATGACCAATGAAGAGGCTGCTACTTGTTAACTTTACATTTCAGTGTTTCATTTATAAATTCAATTCCTGCTGCCCTTGAAGAATTAATTGCTTATGTTACATTAAAAAAAATTGTTAAGCTGGTAATATTGCAATAAAGAATGACTGACAGACAACATGTTCACAGTTACCAGGCATCTCATACAAAGGAGGATACACTCAGGAGTGTAGAACCCCTGTTCCCCCTTAAAATGCACCAAACAATCGGCAATCGAATGGGCACTGCAGTATCAGCACTCCATCTACATGATGTGTGAGTAGAATCTATAACCTTCTGCGCAAAAGCAATTATGCTACTAACACTGCTTTCAAATTCTACAGCAGAAACAGTGCTAAACAAAACAGCTAGTTGCACGTGCAACAGAAGCCTTCTTTTCCCTTGAAACACACAGTTCCATGAACTGAAACATAGTCTTTTGAAAATATACAGAAACTCCTAGCCCCTTGAAAGTGCACTGAAATTCATAATTCCCTAAAAATATACTGAAACTCAAGCTCACAATTCTGTCAGCAGTCTGGTACTTGGTCTAGAGGATTCAGGCTCTTGTCTCTTGTAACCAAGTTACAGGGCAAGATTGTCACTTGTCTTGTACATATTAAGAAGAAGATTAGGCATGGGTGTTTGTTTACGTAGTTTATTGCATACAAACACATCAGGATGGATGGCAGGAACATTAAACTTAAACAAATTATCTAATTAACTGACTACTACATACTTGCATGCTTTCACTCTGGCTACTCACTCAAAATGGCAGTCTTGCTTGCATGTGCTCAGTACTTATATGCACTTGCCCACTGACTGGAATGCATCTTAAAGGTATATCACACACTCTGATCTACAAAGCCTGATCAAGTTAATTGACTAACCTGCCATCCTGCCTAACTAGGGCATTACATACCATATCTACATTCCTCTCAACCTCTTAACATAAGAAATCTGGACAAAGCCTAAAATAATGGGGGGGACAAAGACCCAAAAATAGGGACAGATTTTAAATATTGCTCTTATAGACTTAGAAAGCTGCTAAGGTTTTGCAGGGGTTAGCATTGTCACCTCACAGCAGGAGGCTCTCCTGTTCGATTCTTGGCTGGGGTGCCTTCAGTGAGGAGTCTGGATGTCCTCGCTGCTGTCAAGTGGGTTTCCTCTGGGTGCTCTGGTTTTCTCCCACATTCAAAGACATGCAGTAGGTAGATTGGACACTCTAAATTGGTCGTTGGTGAGAGTGTGTGTGCGACTGAGTGGTATGAATGAACTACTGTGGCAGGGCTAGCCACCTGGCAGTGTAAACTTTGACTAGAAATGATTGTCACTGCTGAAAGTGACACCCCTACCCCATGTGCAAAATGGGGAAAAGGGTTGAGGACGGATGGATGGATAGATTTAGAAAGCTGCTAGAATAACAGCGTTTGTCTTAGCATGCATTTTCTGAAGGAAGTGAAGTCTGAAACTTAAATGTATAGCATTACTTAGTTATTTCAATCCTCACTGTGGTTTGCCAGAAAACCACAAATTTTATGAGGAACAGGCCAAAATATGAGGCATAAAGCTGGACATTCCACAAAAATCTGGACAGTTGTGAGGTGTGCATACCTTTCAACCTCTTAGCGCAAGAAATCTACACAAAATCTGAAATAATGGGAATACAATGGCCTAAAAATAGGGATAGATTTTAAATATTGCTCTTTTTAACTTAGCTGCTAGAATAACAGGATTTGTGTTAGCATGCATTTTCTGAAGGATATAAAGTCTGAAACTCACACACACACACACACACATGTGTGTGTGTGTATATATATATATATATATATATATACATATATATATATATATATATATATATATATATATATATAAATACTTTATAATCTTGAAATACTGAAATATCAAATTTCAGTATCTCGAGACTAAAGTCGAAAGTGCAGTTACGCGAAACTGCATAACATCGAAACCGGAAATGTCAAATCCGCGGTTATGTTGGTGTTTATGGTGCAGCTTGTGGATTTAGCTGGGGATTCAGTTAAGTGTTGTTTTAGTCAGGGTTTTGGGTAGGGATTTTAGTGTGTGTGAGTGTTTGTAGTGGCGGGTGTTATATATTTCTGTGTTTGGTGCGACCTCGGAATTAGAATATTTAAGTAGGGGGGTGTGGGGGCCCTGCTTATCGGTCGGGTAGGTGTGTTTGTATGTTGTATTGTGTTTGTGTTTGTTTTAGTATTTTAGTTGGTTGTGTGTTTGTGTGTGTGTGTTTATGTAGTTGTGTGTGTATGTGTATGTTCGTGATTTTGTGATTCGCGGTTTTGGTTTTCTGTATTATAGGATTTTCAGCTTTCTAGTCTCGAGATACTGAAATTCGATATTTCAGTATTTCGAGATTATAAAGTGAATCCATATATAACATAATATATATATATATATATATATATATATATATATATATAGGTTTACTATTGGAATTACGAACGTGACATGGTCGAAAATACATTGTGCGAAACAGACTTCTCAGCTAAGGAATATGTCGAAAGACATTTCTTCGAATGACTGAAATATCGATGCATATGAGACTTCGCAGAAACGGATTCGATGTAATATATGCGACAAACTAAGGAGTCGCACGAATATGTACGTGATGATGTGTACAGTTTAAATAACGTCTTCCCAGAATACTGATGTGGTGGATATAGTAGTCAAATGTGCACAATGCAAGCGACGACACAGGTAAAATGCCATGAGGTTAATCCAAAACGTATTTTAATCATAACAGTTTTATAATGTTTCAGATACGGCGATATACAGTATTGGCGTGTAAGTTCGAATGTAATATATGTCTGCATCACGCGGTTTTGTTTACGGGACTTAATGCAAACGCTGTCAACTATACCATTTATTTAAAAATAGTTAACATAGTCTTTTGAGCATTGCTGGAAGGTTTAGTATATTTATGTCTATGGTGTACATAAAGTTAAAGGTATCAAAGGTAATGATGTGATATATGTATCTTTTGGCAGGTTGAGGATGGACAAGCAACAAATGTATATCCAGGACGTATGTATATGTACACTGCAGTAGGAGTCTTAACTCGTTGTTAATTAGTCTCAATAAGGATATTTCACTGTGTTACGTGTCAGTGTTTTATGTTGATGTCACTATAGATATATCAGAATACTTTCGGGATTAATGGAACATTGTCTATATTTTATGGCTGTCACACGGTGTTTTTCACTACACACATTTAAAACTGATGTCGAAGAGTTGACATACTTCTACGTGTTGAATACCACACAGAGGTAACATAGCATGTATGCGAACCTGTTACTACTAATGCTATGCTTTCACAATAGTGCTACAGATGAATGTATTGCTATTATGAAATATACAGAAGGATCGTACGCATATTGTGAGCTTATGGTAGTGGAAACACGGCGGCACACTTTGATGTCGAAAATGTCGACTGTACTGTTTTCGACATTTGCGATATATCACGTCGTTCTTTCATGTCTTCGTTATTGTACGTTTCGCTGTTCTAGTTCGTATAAAGCATTATTCGAGTCAGTGCTGTTCACTTATATAATGGTAAACCATATATATATGTGATTTGCCAGAAAACCATAAGTTTTATGAGAAACAGACCAAAACTATGAGGCTAAATCTGGACAGTTGAAAGGTATGTTAAACACACACACAGACACACACACACACACACACACACACACACACACACACACACACACACAAACACCTATCTTCACTCTGCTGTATAGCTCTCAACTGTCCAGATTTTTAGCTCATATTTTTGGTCTGTTTCCTTTAAAATGTGTGGTTTTCTGGCAAATCGCTGGGATGATCTGAGGATTGAAGTCAGTAAATAACGACATACATTTGGGTTTTAGACCTCAAATCCTTCAAAAAATGTATGTTAAAATAAACCCTGTTACTCTAGCAACTTTCTAAATTTATAAGACACACACACACATACACACACACACACACACACACACACACACACACACACACTTACCTACTCTCTCAGTGGAATGGCTAGTCTAAATTCTGTGTGTGAGTGCGGAATGTGTTTACATCCACAGTGGCGTGTCCACCTTAAAGGAGAAGACACCGCCACCATGAGCAGAATTTTAAAAATTTTACTCATTTATTTTGAAGCATCCTGGCTAGAGTGCCCCCCCCCCCCCCCCCCCAGGCAAGGGCTGTAGGCGACTGTCTATGTCACCTAGTGCTGGATCTGAATCTGACTCTTAAAACCTTTTAGGTGCCTATTTACTGAGAACTGCTCACAACTGTCCAAGAGGTATGAGAAACAGAGAAGGGTTAGTTGTCAAGGATGAGTGGTGTGGCTAACTGAAACAGCAATTCTGAAAACATCGGGATAAAGTGGGGAGGAACACAAGATGAGACAAGGAGAATTTTTCAATATTACTCCAAGAAAGCCTGCTACTAGAAAATCATATATTAGCAAAAATAAAAGGTTTTCTATTTGCTACAAACAACATAACCAGCACCCATTCAGGGCTAGTGTTTCTCTGTTTTTTTTACAATGTTTGTGTGAGTTACTTTAATATGGCCTGTCTTGCTCCTTTGTCAGGATTCATTTGCCATCCATTTCAGCATATCTACCCATGTATCCCTCTCTTTCAAGGCATTCCTTGTCAAAATATTTTTGAAAGGGGTATTGCATAGAAGAACTCCAAGAAAACCAGTTGCTCCTCATTGGGATCTTAATGTTGTGTTGGAGAAGCTAACACTTGGGGCAGGATTCACGAAGCCTCCGTGTAAGAGTTACAAGGCTTACATGGAGGCTGCAGTTAAACAGTGTGACGTCAGCATGCCATGCATATGCATGAGGGCATGCTGAATCACACCTAAGGTTAACATGGTCCATGTAAGACAGTAGGGGGCGTGTCCGTAGGGCGAGCCCTGCAAACGGACACACCTCCAGAAGAGTAAAAGTCCCGAAAGTAAACACCCACGACAGAGTCTGTGTAAATGTGAATAAACACAACACAACACATGCCCCCACAGACTATGAACATAAAATGTAAAAATGAACATGTTATATATTTTTTTATAAGTTTTAAAGATGTTTGCCTGTGAGTGTGCTCATTTGCGCAGGCGTGCCAGTTGCTTAGCCACAGTTAGCAGTCAGTGGAAAAGCATATAAGAACTAAATATGCAAAGTAAGCCAAGAAGCAATAGCGTAGCGGTAGAGACGACGGCTGAAGAGGAGGCAGTCGCAGTGGTGCAGCGGTTAATGCTGTCACCTCACAGCAAGAGGTTCTCCGGTTCGATTCTCGGCTGGGGTGCTTTCTGTGTGGAGTTTGCATGTTCTCCCTGCATTCGCGTGGGTTTCCTCCAGGTACTCCGGTTTCCTCCCACATTCTAAAGACATGCTTCTGGAGCATTTCTCCCCAGGCCTCCACTGAAAACAGGATCTGTGGAACCTAGTCGGACTTTCCCGGTCAACAAATGTTAAATAAATAAAAATAAATAAAATAAATGGTTCGAGCCCCCACAACATCAATTTTTATTTTTAGTGAAATAAGCACAAAACAATTCCCTGACATATATGTACATGTATAAAATTATTTCTATGTAAAATGTAATGAAATGGGCCATGTATTGTGAAGAAATGTGTGAAATAAAAAAAGAAGACATGTCAGAAATGCCCATAGCTGAGCTACACTCTAACAAGCTGACTATATCTGCCCGTAGGTGAGCAGTGTTTTAACAGGTGTAAAATGAGTGCCCGTAGGTGGGTAGTGGTTTAACAGGTGTAAAATGAGTGCCCGTAGGTGAGTAGTGGTTTAACAGGTGTAAAATGAGTGCCCGTAGGTGAGTAGTGGTTTAACAGGTGTAGAAGGAGTGGCCGGGGTTGAGCAGATTTCCAACACGCTGAAACTGTGTGCCCGTAGCTGAGCTGAGCATAATATGTGTGCTGACAGCCAAACGGCACGTAAGCCAGCGTGCCCCATTTGCGCAGAGCTGCGCACCGCGCCAAAAAGCTAACCGACGAGCAACGTTGAGCAAGCTGTATCAAAATTGCCTTTACACAGACACACCTCCTGGCCTGTGTAGACAGTCATAAAATATAAAAAGCAATGGCCAGGCTCGAACTCAGGATACCATGCATCATAGTCAAAAATACTG
Organism: Protopterus annectens; assembly: GCF_019279795.1. NCBI lineage: Eukaryota > Metazoa > Chordata > Ceratodontiformes > Protopteridae > Protopterus > Protopterus annectens. The sequence goes on along the minus strand of NC_056743.1, from coordinate 1,152,918,338 downwards.
AACCACTAAGCCATGACAGTTGCTTTTAGAAATGCAGTAATAGCATATATATAGGAATGAATGGAAAGAGGAGCATGACAAAGCAGGTTTTGTGAAGCTGATACAATTCCAAAATGGCCAATCACAGATAAGTGCGGGAAAAACGGCATATATAAGCCCCATAGGCGGGAATACACAGCATAACTGATTGTGGAACCGATTTGCAGTCAGGATAGCAGGTGTAGGAGAAGGTAGTTGCTTCCGAGCACAGAGGTGGGGCGTTGAGGAGTCCAAATATATGGTTTGGCTCCTCATCCATGATCATGAGGCCCAACTCATGCAGGGCCAGGTCCTGTGGGGAGCATATAGGGCTGAGGCATGGGACCGGTTGGCACATGATTTCATCAGTGCCACAGGAATACCAAGGACTGGTGAACAGGTCCATCACCACCATGCGGACCTGAAGAGATGGAAGCAGGACCAACTGAACCATTGGATCCAGGAGGCCCGGCAAATGCCCAACGCCCCACTACTGAGTAAGTTACATGTAATTATTTATGTAAGAAATGAACCTAGCTGATATTATGGAGATGTGTATTCCAATATTACTTCATTTATATTACAGCTGCAGGTGTCCGTTCTGTGAACTGTTGTTCCATGCCGATAGGCTGGTGTGGTTGCGCCACCAGGCAGGTCAGTAATTCTCTCCCTGTAACTGTAAAAAATATAAGTATGACAGCTTGCAAAAGAGTGCAGTGTAGTCACTTATTAATAAAAAGTGCAAGTAACAAGGTAAGAGAGATTTTGTTAGTATTGTTTGATTACATAAGTGTGATGCAGCCTGTAATCCAAAAATAAAAATGAAACAAGTCTGAAATAAAGATGTTCCACCTACATAACCTGCAGCAGGCTGAAAAGTACAGCTACAGAAGCTGAATAAAACACGTGTGAAATATATCCCTGTTTAAATTCTGAAACATGACACAAGTGAGACTGTTGGAAAGGATTGTTATAACTAAGTAAAACATGTCAATAAAGCCTAGAATTAAGTACCATCCTGAATTGTAAAAATAAAACAAGTGAGAGAGTGTGAGAAAGAGGTATGACTCCACCAATAAAGTAGTAATAACTCCATAATAAAGTATACTGCAGTCAGTACAGAATGAAATGAATGTGACAAGCACAACGAAACAGCAACATGTGTTGAAAAAAGTACTGAAGCTGGAATGTGTGTCCCAAATCTGGATATGTTGCTCTCAGTTTGCAATATGCAGATAGTATGGTTGTATGAAATACCAAACATCCACAGTTGTCTAGAGCCATATAAAGCAAATGTAGCAGGATGATGTAGCGGAACAGAGCCAGATATGAATGTGCATGAATAAAAATGAAATGTATATTGATGTAACAGTAACATTCCTATCACCAACATGCATAAGTTGTCACATAGGAAACTGTAGTCAGACCTGTAGTGTGTATATATCTGCAGCTAGTAGAAATGTACAGCATATGTATAGGTATTTGAAGTTGTTAATGAAATATTTCTTCACCCTGCCCTATAACCACAAATAATCCATTCCACATGAAATGGGTATGTGTATTCACAATTAACACCCCTGGAGAATTGTCCTGTTGGTTCATACATATTTGCATGTATGTTGATGCATGTGCCCTGTTCATACATCCAAACCTGATGGCCTGTTGCCATCACTCAACCCTGCATGTTGTTGGAAGGTGTACTGTTGTTCAAATTATGCATGTGTTATGCTTGCTGTTCAACGGCTTGAATTTATGGTTGTTTGGTTAATGGGAATACTGATGCATGCTGTTACAACTAATTGTGAATGGTATTGCACGTTACTAACCCAAACTGTCACTAAGTAATGCAAAACATAGGACAAAAGGGAAGGCGGGTTCCAGCGGACCCACCTCTCCCACCTCAGCTGGCGAGTGCACCTGGCAGTAGTGCCCAGGCTGGACCCTCCTCTGGTGGCCCTGTGCCACCTGCACGTGGAAGCGCTGCAGGGGATGGGGCTCATCCCCCCTCTGCAAGCGTGGCCGGAGGAGAACATCCACTCACCCTCCGTAGTGTCCGGACTGTGGTGCGTAGGGAGATCCGGCACGCTGTGCTTGGGCCCCTACGCCAGCTTGAGGCACGAGTGGCACAACTCACGGGTGTGCCTGCTGCCCGTCCTACACAGCCCCCAGCACAGCCCCGTCCTGGACAGTGAAGGCACAGTGGCAACTGCCCATGGGTGGGGATCTCAGTTCCACTGTTGCCATCTGTGGGCCATGGGCTCGAGATATCCAAACATCTGTCCCCGTCAATTGTGTCACCCCCCCACATGTGTCATACACCACCCCTGTATGCGTCTTGTTTGTCTTGTCTGTTAACCTCCCCTACCTACCTCCCCAGCTATACCGACTTCCAGTACCTGACATACCACTCTCACCCGGAAAAAAAAAAGAGCACTCTGTACCCACAAAAAAATTACGCCTCATAGATAGCTGCCCATTTTGCACACATGTCTGCTGGACATGTAAAATGGCAATTACAATTGGCTGTACAACAAATATTATTGTTGTCCTCACACCTCTCTCAGGGGTGGAAGGTTTCAAATTTCACACCAAATTACAAACATATGCACAGCTGTTGCTGATGAAGAAATGGGCAGCTATGGGCCTTTCCTACATCCCTCCTGCAAAACCCGAGCTTGTTTTCCTACTGTCCTACCCTCTTTGTGCCCCCTTTTTCACCACTTTCCTATCTCCCCATTTTCTTTTCTTTAAAAGAAAATAGCGCAGGTGTGCGTGAGAGTAAGCACTTTTAAGCAGTAGTAAGCGGGTGTGCGCTTCTGTGCACTTAGCTAAGCGGGTGTCCGCAAAGCTAAGCGGCAGTGCACATGCGTGGCCTCCGTGCAAACCAGCGCTAACCCACTTACAACTGCTTAAAAGTGCCTTAGTCACGCTGAATGACAAGGCCTGTAATTTTCTCAACAGCAAAATAAAATACCTCCCTCAGTCTCGAGCCCAGGACCTTGGAAACACTAGTCTGCATGACTTACCACTAAGCCATGACTTCTATACAAGAACATTGTGCTGAAAGAAATATATCATAAAATAGTAGGAATTAATGTAAAGGGACTATAGCAAGTCTAGTACACAAAGCATGTCATGTATATTTACTGTCAAATCTAGTGGATTTGTAAAATAGTACTGTGTACTGAGAAACAGTCATGCTAGTTGATAGCTACTAGGTAATAATGTCACAGTAGCATCTGGCAAGCCACACACATACTCAGAGCAGGATAAACACTGCCATAGTTGAATAGTTAAGAGATCAGACATAGCAACTGTGACTGTGTTACAGGGATGTCCCTGATGTGAAAACAAATATCAACTGTTCCCCACTGACACCCTGTCAAATGTACTAACAGTAGGCAGAAAGGTGTAACTACACATGCAATGGTAACTACGAATGACTGAGGTATGCACCACCTGCACGTTACAAATGGTGTACTAATACATATGCTTGAAATAACCCACAGTCACAACTGCAGAATATCAGAATATGTCATTGGAGTATCCCACTGCTATGTACCATTCCATGAGGCTGATAAAAGATGCACCTGAGAGTATCTGAGGCCTGCTCAGCAGCATGATCAAATACCCTTGTAAGTGTCAAGGCCCACACCATGGCCAGACCACACTGCATGCAGTAACACCCTACCACAACAAACACATAGGGAATTGCTGCCCAAACAGATTTAGCAAGCATTACAAGCTGTGAATGTAAATGGAAAATAGGAAAGCCATAGCAACACATTACAGGAAAGACACCTAGCAGGCATACAAGGAGTGAATGTAAAGGCCAAATATTGAAGCCATAGCAACAGATTGCAAGAGCCACTCTATATACCAGTTACACCACAATCCCCACAGGAAAGCACACACACCCATATACACAGTATTACTAGTCGTAGGTGTCAGTTTACATACACACGGAGAAGAGGACACTGGAGGAAGGAATACCCAGCTTACAGAATAACATGCATTGCAGTGTCTACAACACAGCCTGAAATATGAGAGACATACCAAACCTTACACTCACAGAACAGTGTCCACAGCAAACCAGCATGGTCCCCACCCAGATAATCTGAAAGGGCCACGCCTACCTAACAGACCTTTTTATAGCACAGTTCTGTAATCACAGTGAGAACTGCAATCACTACACAACAGGCTGCATGCAATTAGTAAATGCTGGCTAGCAATTGGTGCAGAGGCCATGTGAAGAAAAACGAAGCAAAGTTGGACACTGCTGACAGCTTAAAAAATCTTCTTTATTCTTAAAATCACAAGATAAGCGCTTTCGGGATGACCCTTCTTCAGATAAATAAAATGAATGAGATGGTTCACTTATATACATATAAAAGCCAATCACATTCAGAAATAGCAAGCACATTCAGTGAAAGACACGCCTATTTTTCAAAATAGGCTTAATTGGTATGTAATCATTTAAACCTGGCTTCCTGTTTGCCATTAAGCTAGCAATCCATTTTGTTTCTACAGTTTCTGTTTGAAGCACAATATCGCCCCCCCTAGTGCTGGGTTTAACATTTACAATAACCCTAAATTTAAATGTATGTGGGATACAAAATCACATGTCTACATAACGCATTTCTTTCATCTTTATTCCTAATACTGGAAAGATGCTGAAGAATCCTTACTTTGAACATGCTATTCGTCTTACCCACATAAAAACCTTGGCATTGACAGCATTCTGCTAAATATACTATGTTGGTTGTACGGCAGGTTGCTCTTCCTTTAAAGTGAAACACTTTTTGGGTAATGGGATGTATAAAAACAGTATCTTTATTTATGTAGGGACAAGCTTTACATAATCCACAATTACTCGTTCCTATTGAGTATGGTAAAGCATAGGACACATTTGGCACGGAAGGTTCCTTGCATAGTAGATCCTTTAAGTTTTTATTCCTTCTATACCTAAAAGTGGGCTGAGGTCCCACTATGCCCCCCAGTGTACCATCACTGGTCAAGATGTTCCAGTTCTTCCTCACTATATTGCAGATATCACTAGTATTACTGCTATAGTTTAACATGACCTCATGGGACTTTGCATAAAGCTTCATTGCTCTTTTTGACCTCACCCCTTTCAAAAGCTCTTGAAATCCAGGGCTTATAATCCGTGAATCGCTTGGATCTACCTCTTTCCACAGTTTCATTTACCAAATTCTGCTTGTAGCCCCTATCATTAAAGTTCTCCTTAAGTCTAGTCGTCTCCTCTTCAAAATCTGATTCTAGAAGACATAACCTAGAGACCCTGCTCACCTGCCCCTGTACTATGTTGCGATATGTATATCTAGGGTGCATGCTGTCAAATGCCAAGAGTGAGTTCTTCCAGCAATCTTTCTTATGTAGCTTGGATCTAAAGCCTTTTGTATCCTGTTGTACACATACATCTAAGAAATCTATGGAACTGCGTGACATGTTGATGGAAAACCTAAAAACTTCGTGAGTGGAGTGTAAGTGGTTAATAAACTCATCTAGTTCTTCCTCTGTCCCATCCCACAAAGAAAAATGTCATCTACAAAACGTAGATATAACTGTATTTGACGCCTCCATTCCTCATTGTTGATGACATGTGTTCTTTCCCATTGAGAGAGAACCAAATTTGCATATGTATTTGCGCAGGGGGTCCCATGGCACCCCTGCGCTTGTCTATATATGTCATTACCTTCCAGAAAAACATTATTCTCCAAAACAATGCTTAATAGTGATGTAATGAGTGATGACTTATCATCACTAACTCCTAGGTCACCCAGGAGCAATTGTACACTATCAATACCAAACTTGTTGTCAATCACAGTGAATAGACTTTGAATATCCATAGTGACCATCAGTAAATTCTTACTATAGGATTTATTCAATTGACCTAGTAGCCTTAAAATGTGCTGTGTCTTTCAACACATTATCCATTTGATCTAGATAGGGTTTTAAAATGTGTTCCACCCATATCGACACATTCTCCGTAACCCATCCCCTCCCAGATACTATCGGTCTAAGGGGTGGGTTTTGGATAGATTTATGTATCTTGGTAGTGCTTTAAAGATCGAATAACTGGTTTCTCTATTTTGAGGAACTGATAAGTTTCCTCAGAAATTTTCATTTCAAACAATAGAGCATTTAATTGAATATTCACCCTATCTACAATACTTTTTACAGTTAGGGGATTTATGAGTAGATACGTGTTACTATCTTGTAATAGCTCATTCAATTTGTTGTTATACCATGTCGTGTCCATAAGGACAATGGCACCCCTTATCCGCATTTTTTATCACAATGTCCCTGTTTGCAATGAGACTATTCAGTGCTATCCTTTGTTCAGCAGATAAGTTGTGATATTTCTTAAAGTCTGCTTCCTTGTAGTAATCTATCATATCTTTCTCACATGCACTAACGAACAAATTCAAACTTGATGTTAATTGCAGGACAAAACCACTTGGTTTTCTAAGGGAATAATCCTTCTCATTACTGTTACCATACATTAACTTCAGTGACACATTCCTGCAGTATAACATAATATCTATCAACATTTCATCATAACAACCATTTTTGCTCGGAATAAAGGTTAATCCCTTATTCAACACCTCTAATTCTCTAGAGTTTAAAACATAAGATGATAAGTTAGTAACAATACCCATATCATTATCAGCAGTCAGTCCCAAATTTTTCTTCTCTTGTCGGTCCCCCTGTCCGCTTACTGACCGCTTCCAGGGACCTTTCTTTTTGACCGGTGCTGGTAACAGTCCCAAAAAATTATTACTATTGTGGCTCGCTCCTTGTATCTTGGGGCGTGCCCCCAAGGAATTGCCATCTGAATTAGAGTTCACTACGACAATTTGTTGTGAAGAGCAGGTACCTACATCATGATTTGAACTGGTACCTGAGTTTGTCACATCAATCGTGACACTGGCAGGACCCTCCTGCACTCGAATAGATTCCGTGTCCGTTTGTTCATCAGCCAAGTCAGCCGTTGGTTCTTCCTCCCTTGATTCATGTGTTGTTATATTGGCTGTCACAAAACGCGTTCCGATACCACTCTCCTTCTGAAACGGCGTGGGAAACGTGTTACATTCAGACGCTATGTTCGTCATCATCGTCATCGCATCACTCCTGCCTCCCCTCCTGGTTGAATCTGCCAATCGCCTAGCAGTATTCACCATCGATCTATTTTCATTGGCCCTGGGCCATACGAAGATGTTCCCATTAGTGAAGTCCAGGAAATCTCTTTGTAATTTACCCGTTTTCTGTTTTTTCAATTTATCGTCATTCTCAGTAAAGGTAACATATAGTGCTTCCATGCGTTCACTATATGGCCCATCGCTAAACTCAGCTTCAAGCTTATGTTGCAATTCAGTCACTTCTTTTAAATTATCCAACTCCGGAGAAAAGAACTCATTCAGCAAGGACATGTACTTAAAACTAGTCTCAGTGTTGATAGTTTGCCATTTGGCCAAAAGTTCCGGGTAGCGGTCACCTTGTGCTGGTATACAAAGTATCCGTGATACCCTCGAACAATGCCATATTGGATACAAGCCTCTAAATGATAATCCTGCCATTGAAGTCTCTGCAATTTGTTCACTTTAAAAGTTAAGTCACGGGTTAGTTCCTCAAAGTTCCTATCCACAGCTACTGGTTTGGAGCCACTCATGCCTATTTTACATGTAGAAAAGCCCAAATTAAGTAATGGATTTCCACAGTTCAGGGCTTTTTTAGGATGCCATAAAGCATTCTTATTAGCTTGGTTTTGATGTCCATTCACAGAAGTAGTTTCTAGCACAACAGGTTCCTGCCATAGCATGCAAAATACTGGATACACAAATCCAAGGAAAATAGTAGAAAACAAATACCCAGTAAGACGCCAAAGTCCAACTTAAGCAGGTAGCACAAATGAAGAAAACGAAGCAAAGTTGGACACTGCTGACAGCTTAAAAATCTTCTTTATTCTTAAAATCACAAGATAAGCGCTTTCGGGATGACCCTTCTTCAGATAAATAAAATGAATGAGATGGTTCACTTATATACATATAAAAGCCAATCACATTCAGAAATAGCAAGCACATTCAGTGAAAGACACGCCTATTTTTCAAAATAGGCTTAATTGGTATGTAATCATTTAAACCTGGCTTCCTGTTTGCCATTAAGCTAGCAATCCATTTTGTTTCTACAGTTTCATGGACATGTGCAGATACCTACAAAAGCATCCTGTACTCCCAGTCCACACATGCAATACTTTCATTGCACCCACTGGAGGTAGAGAGAGAAAGAGAGAGAAAGAAAGAAAGAAAGAAAGAAAGAAAGAAAGAAAGAAAGAAAGAGAGAAAGAGAAAGAAAAAAAAAACTGTAACAACAAAACAAAGAGGCTGACAGCAGGCCAAGTAACTGCAAGCCTACGCAAACAGCTGCAACAAACACAGGTAATGTAAAGTACTACTATAATAGTCTACATACTGTGAACCCTCCAGATGTGTTATTGGTCTGTATCTATGTATATGAAGATGTGCATAGGGCCGGGGACATACTGCAACTGTCACTGAAGGCTCTACATACATATGTATGTGAAGGTAGCTATGTGCACATAGCAATGTAGGTTGTAGTGCAATGTACAAGTAGGTTGTACAGTAATGGATGTTCAGCAGTACGTTACTGTGTGCATATATATGTGGAACTAAAAAGGAGTATATATATATATATATATATATATATATGTGTGTAACATGTGTATACGTATGTATATCGAGATATGTATGTATATATATATATATATATATATATATATATATATATATATATATATATATATAATATGCATATGTGTATACATAGATAGAGAGGGATGTAGAAATACATAGACATATATAGTTTCACAGTGTCATAGTGTAGTACTAGGCTATCTGCAGACAGTGTATAGAATAGATTTAGAAAATTGCGTCTTTGTATAGTAGTGACACAGTGAAGACCCCCGTACGTAATAGCATTAGTTTACTGTGCCTTTGTCTAGTAGTGACACAGAGATGACCCCTGGTGTAAACCTATGATCTCCCATCCACTCGTCAAGAATTCACATGAAGAGTGTCAGTGAGGGTCTCTGCCTAACATGAACTGGGATCCTGTTCCACAGTATGGAAGCCTCTTAGTGATGGATCTGTCCCTACAGTATGTCCTATTCATATGTGTGCTGAGGTTTAAATCTGTAGCTGTTGTGGTTCTGATGGATTTGGAATGTATGAGGTGGAACATGTCCATCAATACCTGATTGGACATGGCCTTGTACATCAGGCACAGATCACCCCTAAGTAGGCAGTATGCTATGGAATAGAGCATGAGTTACTTTAGTCTGGCAGCATATGAAAGTTGTTGGAGACCCTTGATCCTCCTGGTGATGTACTTATGGGGTCCCCTAGCTGTTGCAAGTGCCAGGTGAGGTACATACCAAATGGGGCATAGTACACAGTCATGGGCCTGATAAGGGAGGAGTATAGGGGTACAATGACCCCTTTTGATCTGGATGTGAATCCCTTCATGAAAAGGTGGGCAAGGTAGGAAGTCTATCCAACCACTTTGGCAACGTGGGTGTCAAATGAGAGGTCAGTATCGATCAGTGTCACCAGGTCTCCGATTACTTTGTCTGTACTCAGTGGGTTACTGTCTATGTGATAATATGTGGGTACCTTGTCCATCCGAAAGGGTATGACTATACATTACATGGCATGCAGTTTAAGGCCATGACTCCGGCGCCAGTTGTCGGTGTCCGTGAGGCCTTTCAGTAGGATGTATGTGTCAGCTGGTGTATCGACTATGGCGCCTAGTATGCAGTCATCTTTGAACATTGTCAGCCACTACCCTCCCATGTCTGCTTCCACATCTGAGAAATATATGCCAAACATGAGCGGTCTCAGGACAGAGCCCTGTGGGACACCACTTGTGACTGGCTCTGAGTCTGACATGGCAGCAGTGAGTTTGACTGTAGGGTTTCTATCCGTTAGCCGTTTTGCAACCCATCTTGTGACATATGGATTTACATTTCAGCTGTTGATCATGTCTATGATGCCAGGGTGCGGTATTGTGTCGAAAGCCGTAGGCAAGTCCAAGTAGGCTGTATGGACCGCTGTGCCCTCATCAATGGCTCTAGTGACTGATTTGAAAAGGTCAACCAGGTTCATAAGGCAGGATCTGCCCTCTACAAAGCTAAACCGGGTGGGATCAAGTGTCTAAGTCCCCAATGTCCCTGTGTATGAGTTCCATAATGATCCTTTCCATAGCGTTGCAGACCAGACTGGTTAAGCTTATGGGGCAGTAGTTACCAGGGTCTGTAGAGGTGCCTCCTTTGTGGAGTGGGACTACTGTTGCTGTATGCCAGTGTCCAGGTACATATGCTGTAGTAAGGCTACGGTTGAATAGCATTTAATGTGCGTGTGTAGCTCCTCTTGGAATTCACGTAGCATGCAACCTGCAATACCATCGGGTCCCATTGATGCTGTGTTTACAGCTTTGCTGAGGGTGGTTCCCAGCTGGACATCTGAGATGACAGTGAGGTTACAGTCAGCTGGGATAAGTAATTCCTCATGTGTGGGTGAGGGAGGGGAGAAATCTGCACTGAACCTGTCTGCCAGAATGTTGGCGTTATCTGTGTGTTCAGTGTAGCTTTTGTCACTGTGAATTAACTTTGAACATATGTGAGGGTTCCCACCCAGGTGTGTAACATAGCAGAAGAAGGCCTTGTGGTTATTTGTAGTGTCCATAGCGATGTCCCTCTCATTGTTGGCCTTGCATGTCTGTACGACAAAATGTATCTTTCTACTAGTGCTGATCAGAGATGCTTTAGCTCTATGGAATTCTGCTCTGCCGTGCAGTAGCTACCTTCTGTTGTCACACAATTTGTTCAATGCTGGGGTCCACCAGACAGGACGCCTGCCCTTGGTGGAGAGGGTCTTGGTTTTATTTCGGATTGCATGATCCATGTATTCTTGGAGATGTCCGTAGAAAGCATATGTGAAGGTGTCTGCATTGTGGGATGTGGTTTCCACTGGCCCAGTGGGCATAAAGGATACCAACTCAGTTATAAGAAGTGTAAAGTCGGCATGTGAGAGGTTTCCCACTGTAGTCTTTTGTGTTGTGGGGGAGGTGGGATATGTATATCCAGGGGGATTAGTCTGTGGTCAGATGTGACTATTGAGGGGTATACTTCCAGTGTGTAGCACATTGTCCCCATGTTTGTGATGATCAGGTCTAGTATATTATCTCCCCTTGTGGGAGAGGTGACTAGCTGTTCCATTGCATTTGACTTAGTGAATTCTGGGAACCTTTGGGCTAGGGTGTTTGGGGTAGAATAATGCACCCAGTGTATGTTAGGGTAGTTGAAGTCTCCCAATATGATGGTGTGTGGTGGGACATTCATATCCTCCAATGTCTTCAGGAAGGCTGACTGTGGTTCCTGAGATTGGGAGGGTGGTCTGTAACATGCTACCAGTTGTATAGCAGGTTTGCCTACGGTTATCTGCACCTGGATGGTCTCTGATGCTTCATGTGTTGCCACTAACCTGGAGGTGTGGGTGTCCTTCATGAATATGGACACACCCCCTCCATTTTTGTTTTGTCCCGAGTCCTGGGGCCAAAAAGCATGATACGGGGTATAGCCTGGTTCCGCTGGTGTGCTCTCAGGAGCCTTGAACCAGGTTCTCACTTACTGCACAGACATCGAGATTGGTAGAATATGTACATACAGATATATGTAATACACACATACATATATAGATATATGTAGATACATATACATATATATATATATATATGTATATATATATATATATATATATATATATATACAGATAGATCTGACTGACAACAGATATGTTTGTATATGACTATCTCTCTCTCTCTGTCCCACCCCCTCTCACTCTCGCTCTCCCTCTGTCTCTCTCTCACTCTCTCCCCCTCTCTCCCCACATCTATATGTATATATCTACATCTATATATACATATTATATATATATATATATATATATATATATATATATATATATATATATATATACAGACATATATATATATCTATATACAGATATAAATATATCAATATATGTGTGAGGCACATGTGTGCAGATGTCTTGCAACAGGTGCCTGGTGTCAAAGGCATGGAGTGAACACCAGTGTGGATACTGGAGTACCATACCCCATTCAAAAACACTGACACCAGTAACCACCACATATGTGCATGTCTGCCCACCACTGCATGTGTCAGGGGGGAACAGGGGCAACAAGTGTACAATAGGCTCCCCATTGATATACCCAGTGGCACACTAGTCCTGTAATATCTGTACATGGAATGTGTCAGCGGACATGGTGTGTCAGCTATGGACATGTAGGTCACTGTACCCATCCACACCCCACAATGTCCTACACGGTATGTACCTCCCATGACAGCTACAGATATGGAGAAGGACACAGACATATGCAAGTAACTGTGTCAATGCACTCATACACAATACCTATGCAGAGTGACTGACAAGACCACAGAGTGCACACAGACTACCTACATAGAGGTTACCACTGCTGGATATACATAGTTTGGTCACACCCATGACAGTTGTCTAACAACCATGGTAACACCTCCAACATCCACAACACAAATTACCTATGTCTGTCGTCCTTGTCACTGCAGTATAGAGCACATGGTGGCGGTACAGGACCCTACCCACAGATACGACATACCCTGTAGTAGACCACACAGAATTAAGAAGCAAGGCTCCCCATGAGTAGATGTCAGACATACCCCTGCTGAATGTTATGCAGATAGGTAATATGCCATATGAGTCACCCTGTGTAACTGTTTGTAAGGAGCAGGTACGATCATAACACATGTGTCACAAGGGGCAGGGTAGCATAACAGTATGCTGCTGTAGGCCCAGGGCCAAAAGCACAATACCTACCTAAGACACAATGCACACCCATGAGCACATTGCAAACGAAATATGTGAGGTGGAATGAGTGTGCCAGTGACTGGGTGCATGTTGTGTACTGGTGTGATTGCTCACCATGACTGTCTGTCTGCCATGGTAGTGTGTGTCCTTGGTGTGAGGCCAGAGACAGGTGTGTGAGGTATTGCGATCAACACATACTACATTACCATATGTTGTGGTGTGTTACCCTGAATGTCACTGTGGTGTAGGTAGGGTTATGGCAAGTAAGAGTAGTGTGCATTACCAGTGAAATATGTAACATGCATTGTGTGCAGTGCATGGGCTGATAATGTTCCCCATACAGTACCTTGATACAAACCCCCAGTGTGAGGTTGTGTATTGCACCTGAAATAGTGTGTTGACTGCTGCAGTATACTAGTCTGTCGTATGGAGTGTGCCAGGTACTGTTGCACAGTTGTTGGATGAGCACTGATATCTGGTCATTTACATGTGTATCCCCCAATAGACAGACAGATGATATATATGGTGGTTAAGTTATATCACTGCAGTCGAGTATTATGTGTATTATGTGTGCCATAGTTTGCTGACAGATATTGCTGACATATTTCCTTCTCCTTTTCAGGGCTATGGTTCACCAGCGGAACCCTGTCTACTCCGCTGCAGAGGAGGAAGAGATACACCAGAGCCTGGTGTGGGATTTCACTGTACTCTTTTCCCGCACCAGCCAGAACCAGCAGGAGAGGGCTGCACTGTGGCAAGACCTGGTCCGTCGGGTAAATGACATAGGCACACATAACCAGACATATGAGCAGGTACGCCATCACTGCAGTGATTTAATTAGAAATGTCCGTCAGCGTGCATCGGATATCCACAGGCAACAGCTTGCCACAGGTGGTGGGGTGTCTAGACATCCCCCCCTCACCAGACTGGAGGGACTACTCCTAAGTGGTGTGGCTCCAGCCCAACAGCAACAGCAGCAGCATACATGTGTAATGATGGAGGCTGGAGCCACACAGCAGCAGGACACGGAGCATGCAGGTAACATGCCATGTGTATAGTTGACCATTCTGTACACTGTTAGGTTATGCATGTGTGAGGTGTGTCCTCGTTTTGTAGCTGTAATCTTGGTAATTATTGTGCAAGAGTGATATCCTCAATATCAGCAGTACACCTGTGGAAGCTAACTGTTGCAGTACTGAAATGTATCATGCCCACAGTATCAATGGCACAGTTGTGCCCACTGACAATAAATGTCTCTTTTCTGCAGGTCCCTCTGGTGTAACAGCAAGGCAGCCTATCTATGCTGGTGAGTGTGTAATAACATTACCTTCAATACTCTTGATACTAACAGTAATAATAAGCTGAAGCAGTAGTGCTATGTGTTTGATTGCAGGTGTGTTTGTGTCTGTGGGTTGATATCTCATATACTGAGGTGTGTGCATGTGTGCATGTACCCATGTGTGCATGTGTCCATGTGTGCATGTATGCATGTGCCCATGTGTGAATGTGTGTATCAGTGGTGACATTGTGTACACATTGTAAACTGTGTTTCCTGTCTTACTCCCACAGGTTCTGGTGCTGCTCTGGTGTTGTGCAGCAGGAAACCTGAATCAGCTGCTGTGGATAGTGATAATGATGATACCTGTGTAATGGCACAGGGAGGTGTGCCAGGGTCCATCATTGGTCATCCAATTGACAGTACACAGCTGTCGACCCCATCAATGCGCACAGTCATCCTGCCAATACATCCTTTGTCACCAATGTCCCTAAGTGATGGACAGGATACAGTGGGCATTGACCAGGGTAATGTGGTACCGGTGGCACATGCATCCCCACACAGCAGCCATGGCCAGGGTACTGACATGGTACCACACAGGCAGACGTCCAGGGGTTCTCGTGAGAGCATCCATGGGCGTACTGCTCCTGTCAGACGTGCCCACAGAGGTCTTTCAACCTCAGCTATGTTTTGGGCTGTAATGCAGGCACAGTCACGTATGGAACGGTACACCAGATAGGGTCTGAGGGAGCTGAGAGCATGTCGCACAGCCATGAGTGACAGTATGTGTGATGTTGCGGCTGCCATCCATAACTTCACCGAGGTCATTGACAGATGTTGGGGGGGACACATTAGATCTGTTCCACAACTACATGTCCATGAGCCAGGGCAATGGTGGACGGTTGAGGCGTCGACATGGCCGTATGCCAGCAACAGCAGCAGCTGGCAGCTGTCGCGGATGACAACAGGCCCGCGGCCGCTCACATAGTGCCAGCAGCAGCCCCAGCAATGCTGGGTCTGTGCTGTCATCAGACTGCCCCAGGAGACCACATGCACATGGCGCTGGACAGTCCCAACAGGGACCTGTCTCCAGTCACCAACCACCTGCTTCTGATGACAGTAGCCAGTCTGGCTTAGTACCTGATACGGTCCGTAACACCCCTGCCAGGCACAGGTACCGTGTCTGTGGCCACAGACAGTGATCTGTATGACCTGGCAGGTACAGTCTGTGGCTGTCCACAAACACCTGTATATGGCAGCCATGAGGTGGGACTGTGTGCATTCATACACACATGCAAAGTGATAACACCTAGGGCTAACGCATACACGCACACACTGCATCAACATTGCCCCATCTTGTACTGCTGTCCCTCACCAACACACACACACAGACATGTCAGTTGGTTGTATCAGTGGCAAACTCAGGCATACCAGGTACACACCCTGTGCATATGATGAAACTGTGCCACCTCCTGCAATCTGTAAAATCGGTGCAGGAACAGGTTAACATGGTGCTGATGCACAGGGTGACTACATAGACGTGTTGTAATAGTATGATGTTGACAACAGTACAGTGAATGATATCATTGTGGGTATATACCAGCATGCCTGATGCAGTTACAGTATGAATGTCATTGTATTGTTTTGTACACCCATAGTAATTACCACAGTGTTCTGTCTGCACATCTTTGCATACTGGTGGTGAGGCTGTTAAGGGATGGCCACCTACATAGGTAGCACAGGGGGATACTACAATGTACATATTGATACTCAATGATGGTCATGCCAACTGCGAGTTGCATGCTGTCCACACACAACTCTGCAATGCGGATGTTTCAGGATGTTGATATGTGTGCAGAACTACACAACAGGTTCAAGGCTCACAAGAGCACATTAACACTACAAGGTCACACCTCATACCATGCATGACAGCACCAAAACACAGAACTAGCTATGACAGGAGGGAGAGTGTCCATACATGTCAAGGATACTGTGGTGCCAGGACAGGTAGCATACATCATACTAAGTCTGGAACTGCTGTGTGAGAGCTCAGTGTCTGTTATTTGACATGTGTATTATTACAGGTATGAACACTTGGGTATCAGGCCAGTTATTCAACATTACGAAGGTACGTGGTCTATACACTTGTGGGGGGTTCGGCTGGACCCAGCCCATCTGACCTGTGAATGTCTGGGTACTGGCTTATAGTGCCTGCATATATGCACTGTTACCTACTGGAAGCTGTACACCTTGTTTGTTGTAGCATAGTCTACATACAGGCCTGCTGACTGTAGCTTTATTTGTATGCATGTTTGCCTGTTATGTTACTGAAACACTGATTCCACCTGCAGTGCAGATTTACAGTGCCTCTGTGGATCCCTAGTGACATCTGTATTGCTTACTGTACTGATGTCCATGTCTCACTTGACAGAATGTCACTGTTTGTCCTGTTTGCATGTAGCTTGCCTGTAACACATTGCATATGACTTACCTCACATTTGTTCAAGACAGCATTCATATATGCCAGCACTAACAAATCAGGAGCACTTCACCCTCACATAGTCACCTTGGGTACCTTGTTCCCCATTGGCCCTATGTGTCATTACTTAGTATGGGATTCACAATGCTATGGTAGCATGTGCAAAGGTCACCTGTCGATCTACTCTCAGGTCCAGTTGGTGAATCTGTGAGTCATGTGGCAATGTTACAGCTGCCTCATGTACACAGACAACCCTCTCCCCTTCCCATACACGTGCAACCCATGTGAGAGATGCAACCACATAGCCAAACTGGGGGCTAAGCTCTGTTAACTCAGCACTGGCATTCCCTGTCAGGTGGAGTGGGATACTACAGTGAATACAGTACCAGTCTCCCATAGACCTGCCACGACCGCAGTCCAAACACAGAAACACACAGGTACATTATTGGACTCTCAGAATAGCATCCTGCCTGAGCAGCTGACACCTGCAAAGCAGACACACAAGCAAATGTTAAGCCAGAGCAGAGCACATGCAACACATAGCTCACAAAGCCTGTGTGCCAAATAGTCACAGGCCATACGGCTTGACAACACACCTGCTACAGTTGTATGAGGTACCTCTATCGTCAGGTACACTGAGGTCCTGCTCACCAGGCTGAACAAGGTGATGGTCATGGTGAGCTGCCCGTCGGGCACTATGATCCACCACATAACACAAGCATACTGGTCACTCCAAGGCATGTATAAGTATGACTCAGTCATTGTCTGTGCCAGTGTGTATGACCTCTGATGCACCTCCCTGGACTACATGTTAGGGGACATAGAGGGGTTCTCTGAGCTTGTGGCACAGGCTGGTATGACCCTGGCCTTGAGTAGCATCTCACCCTCACCAAGAATGCTGCCACAATATGTAGACAGGATCATCAGTTTCTGCAATTAACGTATGTTTCAGTGACATTCAAAGGGGATCCAATGCCTGTCAGTGTGGGATTACATGCTGGACAAGCCACATTGCTTTGCTTGGGACAGCTTGCACCTGTCACCCATGGGCCGTTGTATATTGGCAGAGGCTGTTGCTACACACATAGTGCCTTTGTATGCAAGGCTGACATTACATAGCCACCTACACAGGTATCACACAGGATAGGACACTAATAGAAATGCTATTCAACAGCAGCAGTGTAAACCTCAAGATGCATGCAGTGGAAACTGTCCTTAGCATGGGGTACAGCAATATCCGTGCAGTATCCTGGTACAAGGCTCCCAGGTGCATACCATCAGTGCCAGGTTATTCCTGATACCATGCTTGTCGTCCCCTACACATGCACCAAACCAGAACAGGGGGGATGTATCCAAAGGCACCTCAGATACACACACCTCCAGGTTGGTGGCACTGCACAAAGAATCAGATCCTATCCATGTGCAACTAACAGTGGGTTAGACTGCCTTCAGGTTCATAGCCTGGCACACACCACACTCCCATACCCAGGAAACCCACTTGGCCTTCCTGACAACACTGGGAATATGACGGTCTCTACACACACCATTATATGGTTGTACTGAGACTACCCAAACATAGAGTGTGAGCATTACTCTAGCTCCAAGACCCTATCTGAAGGGTTCTTATCATTCATTCCATGCATTGCTATGGAACAACTTGTTACCACTCCCACAAGAGGTGACAACATGCTGCACCTGTTCATCACCAACATGTGGACTATATGCTCCAGACCAGTCATGTATCCCTCGCTGGTGGGATGACACCATCTACAACCCACACTGTCTACTCACATACCACATGCAGCCCCTGCACAGAACACCACAGTCATACAGTTGTCTGATGCATATTCCATGTATTCACATGAGGCAGGCTTCGGACATGGGAACTATTGCAGTTCACAGGTACATATGTGTAGGTGGCACACACATACATCATGTGTGCATTGACATTACTGATATAATGTATGTCGTGCAATATTGGGAACAACACCCCACACACATGGACAAACTGTGTGACAAAACTACACATGGCATTTGTAGGATACAAACCCCTACCTAACTATGTTAGATCACTTGTGAGAAACGCAGTAGCAGAGCTCACTATTTGCATTACTGGGAGGATTGCTTTCTCCTGCTGTACTTATAGGGTGCTGACATCATCGGTGTTTAGACAGTGGAATATGCAGCATGTGTTGTGTAGTAATAGTTGCCAAAAGGGACATTTCTCTTACACATGGAATTGCACACACTACTCCCCCACACACATTCACACACACACACTGTGCACTTGCAGGATTCAAGCTCCTACCTAACTATGTTATGACACTTGTGAGAGACGCAGTAGCAGAGCGCACTATTTGCATTACTGGGAGGATTGATTTCTCCTGCTGTACTTATAGGGTGCTCACATCATCGGTGTTTAGACAGTGGAATATGCAGCATGTGTTGTGTAGTAATAGTTGACAAAAGGGACATTTCTCTTACACATGAAATTGCACACACTACTCCCCCACACACATTCACACACACACGGAGCACTTGCAGGATTCAAACCCCTACCTAACTATGTTATGACACTTGTTAGAGACGCAGTAGTGGAGCGCGCTATTCACATTACTGGGTATAATTTCTGCTCCTGACATATGTCTAGTGTGCTGACATCATTATGGATGAAGAAGTATGTACATCTGTTACTATCCATCAGTACAGGGGAGAGCATATCTATGCATTAACTTTGCACAGGCACAGTGGCCTACTGTACTGTGGAGGCAGATGCCAAATACACTGTGGATAGCCTTCTGTATTCCCTAGGGACAACAGTCTAGTATTGCACTCTACGGCCATATGTTTACCTGTCAGATGCAAGTATCTGTTGCTCATATACTGTTTGTGGGTCTTTATTGCCATAGCCTTTCCTATCTCTATAAACAACGTGTGTACTGTGGGAGATGTTTGCATATGAGTGGGATCCAGTACTTTACTTATGTCTCTGTTGTAACTTCACTGTGTGCACTGGGCAGATGTCTGTATTGTGGGAGGTGCCTGTGTTAACACATAGAAATGCCAGATATGTGTGTGCAACTGCTGAACTGTGACATGGCCTAAGTGTGTGAGCATGCCCAGTTTGCAGTTTGTATGGCTTCTTGACTGACACGTCTCATTTATTTAAGTGTGCGAGCATGCCCAGTGTGACGTTTCCTTATGTTGGGATCTGTGGACCACCACATTTGTGTTTGTGTGTGGACGCCATCTATATATCACATGTACAGTTGAGTGTTGGACATCAGGTTGTGTTCTTACTGCCCAACTGCTTTGTGTCTGAACCTAACAGGCATTATGCTGTGCCTGCAGGGTCGCCATGGGATAGTTTGCATACAGTTGACATCATCCTTTCCTGCTGACCAAACAGTTGTATTGTCGTATAGTGTACTGGTGCAGTACTTTCACTGTGGTGGACAGCATAATTGGTTTCAGTCCTATCACTGCTTGTAATATTTACAGTGAGCACACCAGACTGGTTGAGGGCCAGTTGTGCAGATATAACCATGTTGTATTTTGTTCAGATATGGACAGCATAGTACATGATTGTCCGACATTGTTAATGTATTCCACAACTTGTGTGGACAGTGACAAACAATGGCCATGTGCCCTAGTTCATTTGTAATGCTAGTCAGAGAGTGTTTGTCCTTCAACACACATTTACTGGTGTTTGCCATGACATATGTCACGGTTAGTGTGCTGTGCCCCTCTGTCTACCCGTGACATACAGGTGATATCCAGGGTACACCTACCATCTCCCATCCAGTCATCATGATTCCTCTGGATGACAGTCACTGAGGGACTCCCTGGATATCCTGTAGCGGGAGTTTAGTCGTGAGTGGAGTGAGCTTCTGGGTTATGGACCAATCGGTACAGCATGTCCTGTTTATGTCTGTGGTGGGGTTCAGGCCTGTCAGCTGCATAGGTCACCAGCATTCAGTGTTTACATGGTGCCAAATGTCCATTAATACCAGGTTGGTCATGGCTCTATACATCAGGCACAGTTCACCTCCAGCCAGGCAGTATGGCACTGTGTGGAGCTGCAGTTTCTTTAATCAGGCGACACATGGCATCTGTTACAGCTCTGCGATCCTCCTGGTGGGGTATTTGTGTGGTCTTTCCAGTTGCTGCAGGTGTCTGCTATGGTACATCCCTGAAGGGCCATTGTACACAATTGTGAGGCTGCTGATGGATGACTAGAGAGCACATTGACCTACCCTAACCAAGCTGTGCTTACCTTCATGATTAGGTGGGTATATGGTATGTTTCTGTAACCACTACAGACACATGGTTGTCACATGCAGGATATCTATCACCTTGTGTCCTCAGGTCTCTTATTGCTCCTGATGTACTTACTGGGTTAACACCTATGTGGTAATTTCTGGCCATGTACTGTGTTTCCACAGGGGTTGACTATACACTATTCTGCATTTAGCTTGTTGACATGGCTGTGGCACCACTTGTCTGTTTCTATGTGTGCCTTTTGTAGGTTGCTTGTGTCAGCTGGAGTGTCCGATATGGTGGGCAGTTTGTAGTCCTTTGCGAACCTGTTCAGACAGAGTCCTTCCATGTTGTCCTTTACCTATGTGACATATATAGCATACAAGAGAGGTCCCAGGACCATGCCTTGTGGGATGCCAGTTGTACCTGGTTTGCAGTCTGCCATGGCTGCAGCATGTCTGACCAGGTCAGTTCTGCCCTTGAGCTGGTTTGCAACCCATCTACTTGCATAGGGGGTTATAGTTAGGCTGGTGAGCTTATCTGTACCTCCAACTAGGGTATTGTATGGAAGGGTTTAGCAAGGTCCAGATAGGCTGTGTAATCCACATTCCCCACATCAATGGCCTTGGTGCACATTTCACATGAGTCAGACATGTGTAAGGGGCAGGATCTGCCCTATGACAGCCACACTGGGTAGGGTCCAATGTCTGTAGGTACCCAATCTCGTTATTCATGGGATCCATGATCATCATCTCCATTACTTTGCCAACCTAGATAGTCGGGGTTGAGGGGTGATAGTTTGCAGTATCCATTCAGGCACCCCCTTTGTGGTGTGGGACCACTGTTGCTGTACACTGCTCTTTGGGTACATATCCTATGGTAGGACTGATAGTGCGCAGTACTGCTATTTGCTGTTCCATTCTTCTTACAGTACTTGTTGGACACAACCCAGGACACCATCTGGTACCATTGATGCTTTGTGGATGCTGGCTGTTACCTCAGCATCTGCAATGTCAGGGGGCCAGCACTCTCCTGGGATAGATATTTGGCAGTTAGGTGCTGCTGGGGAGTTTGGAAGGAATCTGTTCGGTAGGCTGTTGGCAATGTGTGTGGGTTTGGTGTATTGTTTGTGATATTAGAGTGCTGCAGAGCATATCTGTGGATTATCACCATGGTTCCTACCATCAGGTAGGACATCTGTGTGATAATCCTTTGTGTCCTGCACAATTTGTATCATCATAGGTTCATAGGTTCATACTAGGCTATCTGCCCTGGCCTTGTTTGAGCACGGACAGGCTGTGTGTGGGTCTCGACACCCCTTGCAATGTGCATATTATGCCCACGTAGGGTTTACTTTACTAGATGTGACACAGGGATGGCCCCCAGTGTACACCTACTATCTCCCATGCACTTCACCAGATTTCTCTTGTTGAGTTTGAGTGTGGAGCTCAGCCTATCATGGACTGTGATTCTGTTCCAGAGTGTCAGGAGCCTCTGGGTTATGGATCTGTCCCTCCAGCACATCCTATTAATCTATATGTGGAGGTTCAGATATCTCACTGTGGTGTGTCTGCTGGATTTGGGGTTTCTGCAGTGGAGCATGTACATTAATTCTGGACTGGACATGACCTTGTACATCAGGCATACATCACCTCTGACTGGGCAGTATGCTTCTGAACTGGGCTGTGGTTTCTTCAGCCAGGCTGCAGATGTCCAATGTTTGGACCCTTTATCCTGTTGGTGAGGTACATTTGGGGTCTTTCTAACTGCTGCAGGTGTAAGGTAAGGTAAGGTACATCCGAAATGGGGCATTGTTGTCACGTATGGGCCTGATAAGGGAAGAGTATGGGGGCACAGTGACCTCTCTAGCTCTACATGTGTATCCTTTCATATTAAGGTGGGCAATATAGCAGGTCTTCCTGGCCACCTTGGGAATGTGAGTGACACATGACAGGTTACCGTCCACTTGTGTCCCTAGGTCCCTGATTACTTCTTCCATACATAATGGATTGCCACCTATGTCATACTTTGTGTGTGCCTTGTTTGGTATTTGTTGACATTCATACTCTGCAGTGTCTTCAGGAAGGCTGGCTGGGTTACCTGGGTTTGTGTGTGTGGTCTGTAGCAGGCTTCAAACAGGTACACAGTTTGAGCCAGTGTTACTTGCCCGTGCATAGTCCATGCTGCTTCTTGCTGTGGTACCAACCTGGGGGTGTGGTTATACTTGATAATTACTGGTAGCCACACTCCTATTGTCGTGTGTTCCATGTTTTGGAGCTGTAGAGCATGGTATGAGGCATAACCTGGTATTATTAGGGTGCTCTTCTGGGCCTTGACCCAGGTTTCTGTTACAGAACACATATTACCATTCTCCATGCTGTGGTGGGTTTGGTCTGCATGCACCTTGCAGGTTAGACTCCTGGCGTTGGGTAGCATTACGTCCAGGTTATTATCCCTTGTGCTACCTATGGTGGTGGGTTTGTGTTTCCAGACTTACCTATTCCTGGCACAGTGGTGGTGACAACAGCCTTTGCCAGTATCCACACAACCAGGTGTGCTGGGTGTGTGCCATCCCTAGCAGGTGGGGCAACATGTCTTGCTCAGCATGTCAGCCCAGGCTGTCAGCCATGTGTTCCCCCTTGCTAACAGCAATACCTTAGCCAATTATTGTACTTGATCTTGTTGTCTTCATAGTGTGGCATCATGCTTGGTGAGGGTGAGATGTTAGGTAGGGTCTTCGTGTTTGCATATACTAGATGGTGTTAAATTGCTTAACACATTGCAATCATGCCTCAGGTGGTGCTGCAGGGCTGCCTCTGTCGGATGCACATACTACACTCCCTGTACATGTTTGAGAGCAGGTTGTGTCATGTTAGGCGTCCATGTTGCTATATGAGTGAGTCAGAGAGGGGTATCATTCCCAGGGTTCCTACTGAGCCACTGTATGTGCTATGTGTTGCCTCTTTGCCAAGGCCAGGGCATACTAGGCACGCCTCCTTCTGCCTACTGGGGCAGGCTCAGGTTGTTCCTCCTCCGAGTCACGCTTTGCCTGTGATGGCCTTGGCAATGGTGGGGGCTGTTTGTCCCGGCCCTATGCTGGTCCTGCTGCAACTGTTTTTGCAGAATCATATTATGTAGCATAGCACATGCCATGAGAATTTGGGTACATGTAGTTGATGAGTACTGCAAGGCTCCACCAGATGTGTCCAGGCACAGGAACCGTGACTTGAGCAGCCCAAACACACGCTCTATTACATTACGTGTTTGTGCGTGTGCCTCATTATGGGATTCCTGTTCGGGTGTGTGTGCGTTTCTGATGGGTGTCATCAGCCACGGCTCCAGTGCATATCCTGCATCCCCCACTAAGTGACCATGTGGGATGTCCCCATTGGCAAATGTCTGGTACAGCTGCGTCAAATGCCAGATATGGGAATCATGGTAGCTCACAGGGCAGCCAGCACACACATTCATTATTATGCCCTGGGCATCACACACTACCTGGCAGTTGATGGAGGGGAAGCCCTTGCAGTTAATGTAGGCCCTACCCCACTCACCGGCTGGTGCTTTGATGCGTATGTGCGTGCAGTCTATTGCACCCACTACCTCGGGGTATTCCACTATTTGCTGGAAGAGATGCATATTGCTGGCCAATACCTCACGGGCATTGGGAAAATATACATACTCACCGACATGTGCTGACATGGCATCTAGAAACTGGTGCAGTACCCTGGAGGCTGATGCCTGTGATATCCCCATCATATCACCAGTTGGTCTCTGGAAGGTACCTGTTGCTAGTATTCTTAGGCCAACACATACCTTGGTTTCCACTGGGATGGGTTCCCCTCTGTTGGTTCTGTGTGTGAGGCGTGGCCTGCACAGCTCAACAATTTGCTGCAGGAGATCTCTGTCCACTCTATAGCGCTCCACTATCTCCAGCTCATGTAACCCCTGGTAGGTGACCCTGGGCCTGTACACTCTTCTCCGTCTCCTCACTGTGGGTTGTCTGGCAGCATTTGCATTATCACCACCCTCAGCAAGTCTCCTATGTCTCCTTATAACAGCTATGGCAGCCCCTAGCATCTTTGGACTGAGTGCAGCTTTTTCAGTTTTCACTTCTACTAGCTTACTCCTGTCTTGCAGTGTCTCTTGAGAGAAACATACTGCAATGCTGTTTGCAGTGTTTTAAGTGCTGGGCTGGGCTTGTATTCTGCCTGTGTAATTGCCTGCTTCTACTTGTTTTCACCTGCTACCTCTACCAGTATTCCCTGCTAGTTTCCTACTATTTCTTCTGCTTCCTTTTTCCTCTCTGTTTCCTCAGCGGGGAGCAGCGCGCATTCCAGCAAAAACATGCTCACAGTGGCTACCACGCGTGCACACATGCTTACACGGACTAGAATCTGCTTATTCGGGTTAAAACGCGCGCACACACCAGTGCAAACAGGTTTACAGATTTTTAAACAGGCTCCTACATGCTTACTCTGCCTTACACGTGCGCACTCTGTCTTACTCGCGGCTCCCAGCGCGCACACGCGTGCATGCATGTATAGCAAGAAACTTTGGTGTTGGCCACTGTGTACACCTTCCATTTCTTGACTTTCCCATGCTTATCTGTTGACACTCCTCTTTTTATGCTGTGTGATTGACATCTTTCACATACCACTTTGCTCCAATGAGCCTGATTTCTTCCTGACATTCCCCCCTGTGATGTCACCTATCTCCTACTCTGTTAACTCCCCCTTATATAACTCTTACACTACACGGAATGTGCTCATTTGCTATGTGACAGTGTGATTCACTATCCTACCACTCATTTACATAGGATTGCCTACTAATGCTTAGTTACATGTCTTACACTCAGCTTCCCCCCTTAGCAACCACTAGACGGTGGACATGTTGTTTTTGGTCTGCTATTCCCTGCATTGCAAATCCATGCATTACATAAAACCCACATTTGTGGGTTTCAAACCTTTATTTTTCTGTTTTATACAGCGCAACCCATTTGCGCAGGGCTGCGCTGCGTTTAAACCTCACCGATCGCCAAAAAAAAATTATTTTATTTTATTTCATGTTTGCATCGGGTTACCATGACAATGGCCACATATTTGGCCATTGGCATGCTGACTGCAACATTTGCACACTTTATTTGGAGCTGTCATGGCTCCATTGTGTTATTTGCAGTAACGTACTCAGTTGTCAACTGAGTACATTTCTGCACCTAACACGACTCTTACACGGGCTGGATTCAGCTTCGTGGATCGCTAATCTAACTCATTTGCATGCCTTTCGGCTGCAAGTGAGGTGATTAGCATATCCACATCCTGCCCGTGTAAGAGTCGTTTTAGCTGGCCTCTTACGCGGGATTTCGGGCTGTTCCTGGATCGCGATGGCTGCATGGAGTCTTACACGACTCTTAGACTCCGTGCAAGCCATCGTGAATCCTGCCTTTGATCTAGCTCATTTGGCTGACTTTAGGCTTTTAACATGGAAATAGTTTTAGTGGTTGCACTGACTTCAGCAAGAAGAGTATCTGAAGTGCAAGCTGTTATGGTGGGTCACACTTATCTCATTTTCCACAAAAACAGGTTTTCCTTGAGAACTAATTCTCCTTTTATGCCTAAATTGGTATCCAGGTTTACTTTTAGCCAAATCATCTATCTCCCTGTGATCTTCCACAAACCCAAAAATGAGAGAGAAATGAAACTCCATACCCTGGATGTCCACAGACTATTTGGGTACTATCTTTACAGAACAACATCTTTCAGAACTTTTGAACAGTCGCTCCTTTCTTATGAAAATAATAAGGGACAGCCTGTGTCAAAATAGACTGTTTCAAAATGGTTGGCTTATGCTATCAACTTCTATTATTCCCATCACAAATAACTATTCCAGGCAGTGTTAAGGCACACCACCAGGGCCTTGGTTCATATCTATCAACTTTTTCATAGGTTCATAGGTTGGTACTAGGCTATCAGCCCTAGGGCCTATACAAGCCTAGCCATAACAATTCCCTGGATATTTCTTCCCACAATATTTACTTCCCTAGACCACTGTCTAGCAGGGTGAATGACGTGATTCCTGGGGTGAATTTCCTATCTCCCATTGAATCGTCAAGGTTCCTTTTGAAGATGGCCAAGGAGGCACTCTGCTTAACATGTATGGGCAGTCTATTCCAGAGTATGGGAAGTCTCTACATCAGGAACCTATCCCTCCAGCATGTTTTGTTCATTGTGATGACAAGGTTTAAATCCCTGGAGTGTGTGGCTCTGAGGGATTGGGATTTCTTTTAAGTGGAGCATGTCCAACAGCTCAGGGTTTGACATGACCTTGTATGTTAAGCAGAGGTCACCTCTAAGTAGACGATAAGCCACATAGTATAGCTGGAGTTTTTTTAGATGGTCAGCATAGGGCATCTGCTTTAGGCCTGTGATTCTTTTAGTAAGATATTTCTGCAGCCTTTCCAGCTGCTGCAGTTGTCTTGTGAGGTACATATCAAATGGGGCATTGTACTCTATAATGGGTCTAATGAGGGATGAGTACAGTGGGACAATGACCTCGTTTTTTTTGGATGAAAAGCCCTTAGTGATGAGGTGTGCCACATAGAAGGATTTCCTGACTGTTGTGGCGATGTGGTTATCGATGGTGAGACTACTGTTCATCCGTGTTCCTAAGTCTCTCTTCACACTTTCGGTGTTTAGTGTACTGCCACCTATGTGGTAATTCATGGGTACATGGTTTTACCCAAAGGGGATAACTATACATTTCTTGGCATTAAGCTTAAGCCCATGGCTCTGGCACCAAGCATCTGTTTCTGTAAGGCCCTTTTGTAGAATATCCACATCATTTGGGGATTCAATAATGGCTGTCAGTTTGCAGCAACTTTGTTAGCCAGAGTCCCTTAGTGTTGGCCTGTACTTCAGAGAAGTAGATGCCAAACAAGAGCGGTCCCAGGACTGAACCCTGAGGTACCACACTTGTCACTTGTCTGGAGCTGGATTTGGAGTCTGCTACTTTTACAGTCTGCATTCTGTCAGTAAGCCGGTTGGCAACCCATCGAGTGTTGTAGGGATTTATGCCCAGCTTAGTAAGTTTATCTATGATTCCAGAGTGGGGGATGATGTCAAAGGCTTTGGTGAGGTCCAGATAGGCTGTGTGGACTGCCTTACCCTTGTCCACAGCTCTGGAGACTGATTCAAAGAAGTCAATCAGGTTCAGGAGACAACATCGGCACTTCATGAACCCAAACTGGGTGGAGTCCAGTGTTTGAAGGTTGCCATTGTCTTTGTTTATAAGTTTCATGATAATGCATTCCATGCCCTTGCCAATCAGGCTCATCATACTGATGGGACGGTAGTTCCTAGAATCCAAAGTGGATCCCCCCTTGTGGAGTGGGATAACTGTAGCTGTGCGCCACTCAGTGGGCACAAAGCCTGAGGTGAGGCTGTGATTAAACATGACACTTAGGTGAGGTGCCAGTTCATTTTGTAGTTCATGTAGTACATAGCCCAGGATGTCATCTGGTCCCATGGATGCTGTATTCTTAGCTTTGGAGAGTGCAGTTTCTACCTGTGTGGTCGTGATTACTGGAATTTGGCAATCTTTTGGTATTGAGATGGGCCCTTTAAGGGGTGAGAGGGGGTGAAGTTGGCACTAAATCGATCTGCCAGGGTATTGGCAATATCCTTGGGATCAGTATATTTAATACCATTCTGTTGTAGCTCAGAGCATGTCTGAGCATTGCCATTTAGATTCTTGACATAACTATAGAATGCCTTGTGGATGTCTTTGGAATCTTTGGCAGTTTTATTTTCTTAACTAGCTTTCGAGGATTTTATGAGGGATCTCAGCTTCTTACTGAGGCTGGTAAGGCAGTTTTTTGCATCCTGGGATTTTCCTCTTTTCTGCAACAGTTTCTTTCTTCTGTTGTATAGTTTGTTTATGGCAGGGGACCACCAGATTGGCTTCCTTTTTTGGAGGAGAGCATCTTGGTTCTATTTGGGATGGCACGATTCATGCACTAATGGAAGTGCTCGTACAGTGCCTTAGTGTAGGATTCAGCAGTCGAACTTTCAGCTCTGCATGGGTGTCATGAAGTTTGTCACTTCAGACTTGAGTAGCATAAAGTTGGCTTTGGAGAAGTTTTTTTGACGGAGGCTTTCTTATTGGGGGCTGGGGGAGGGATGTGGATGTCAAGGGTGATTTGCTTATGGTCAGACCTGACCAATGAGGGGGTGACCACTGGTGTGGAGCATCTATCTTCCATGTTGGTAATTACCAGGTCTAGGATACTGGAGCCCCTGGTGGGACAATGGATTAGTTGATCCAGGGCGTTGGAATTTATGAATTCCAAGAACTGTTGGGAAAAGGTGTTGGTATCCGAGTAGATTTCCCAGTTACTGGAAGGGTAGTTGAAATCACCCAGTATTAGGGTGTTTGGTTGTATCTTAATATCTTAATATTTTCCAGTATGTTTAGAAAGGCATAGTGAGAATCTTGGGGCATGGTGGGGGATCTGTAGCAAGCTACAATTTGAATTGCAGCCTTACCTAGTGTTAGTTGCATCTGGAGAATTTCAGATGCATTGTGTTGGGCAACTAGCCTGGAGGTGTGAATATCCTTGGTGAATATGGACAGTTCTCCATCTTTAGTGTTTCGGTCTTGGTTTGATGGCAAAAAGTGTGGTAAGACTTGTAGTCTGGTATTGCAAGGGGTGCTCCCTGGAGCCTTGAACCAGGTCTCAGTTACTGCACAGATATCAATGTTCTCCATTTTTAGGAGTGCCTCGAGAGAGTGCATTTTGAGGTTTAGACTTCTAATATTGAGTAGCATTACCTTCAGATTTTGCATGCTTGTATCTGTTACGGTGGTGGTTTTGTCCTTTGAACCTTGCCTAAAAAAGGCACTATAGGGGTGGCAAGAGCTTTAGCCAGTAACCTGAATCCCAGGGGTGACAGGTGCGGACCATCTCTGACAAAGCATCATGGTTTGTCGATCATGTCATTCCAGGCAAACAGATACTGGATCCCCTTTGAATGACACCAGAAGCTTAGACAGTTGTTGAAGTCAATCATTTTGTTCTTATACTGTGGTATCATTCTGGGCGTAGGTAGGATGTTACTCAGGGCTAGGGTCATATCTGCCTGGGCCACATGATCCGAGAGCTCTTCCATGTCTCTTTTCATGTAGTTCAGGGAGGTACGTCTCAAGTCATTCACTCCAACATGGACAATGACAGAGTCCTATTTGTACTTGTTGTGGAGTGACTTGAGTGCATGTGTTATGTGGCAAATCCTGGCACCTTACAGGCAGATGACTGTAATTTTCTCCTTGTTCAGCCTAGTGAGTGGGACATCAGTGTGCCTGACTATAGAGTCACCTATGACTAAAGTGTTGGGTACGTTGTCTTGCCTTAGGGGCTGTTGTTGGGTGGCACACTGGTGTTGTGAGCTATGTGTCACTTTGGTTGTGACTGGTGTTTGCTTGTGTTTCAACTTCGGAGGTCCTTGTTGCTTGGGCAGGTTAATGTTAAGGGCCTCCGCACATGTGGGTTTATTGTTGCTATTTGTGGGTGTTGATGGTGTGGATTTTGAAGGGCTGTGTGTTGCTTGAGGTGTAGTGCAGGTGTTAACCTTCTCCTCTTGACTGTCTAGCACAATCTTGGCTGGAGAGAGCTTTGCTTCCAGTTTGGCTATGTAAGTGCATCTCTCGCAGGTTGTAGTGTTGGGTGGTAGGAGGAAAGGGTTGTCTGTGTACATGAGGCAGTTGCTGCATTGCCCCAGTATGCCCAGACTCACCAGGAGGACAGAAGACATCACCAGAAGCTGACCCTTGGACATGCCTGTTTAGGTGCTTTTTTGTAAAGTACAACAGCTGTTTTCCCTTACCTTTGCAAGGTACTTTTGCAATTTTAGGCTGTTTAGTGCCTATGATTAATTTCTCCTTATTAACAAGGAGAGTTGAGTGGTTGTATCAATTTAAGGCTTCCTTGTGCTTTCCAGCAGGTTGTAGAGTAAGTGCTAGTCACAGGAGTTCAGATTTTAGTGCTACTACTGAGAAACCAACTAGTTCTAAGGGAAAATTTGAAGAGCAGACGTTCTAGCACCTGGAATATTTTAACCATAGCCCCATGTTGCTGCACGATGTAAAAAATGTGCAAGCACGCGTTTGTAATCCAGACAGCTGAAAGGGATAGAAATCAGCCCAGAATGGCCAAAATTATAGAAATCAGTCCAAAATGGCCAGAATTACATTTTCAGCGCTGGAAACCACTCCTCTAGTGTTAGACAGGCAGTACAATGCTCACCACTCCCACTGGTAAGCAGTAGGACTTCCCTCTACCACAGCAAGTTCTGGATAGCTCTGAACACAGAAAATCAAGTCCTGAAACCAGCAAAGCCTGGGATCTGGACAATACTAGCTGGAAAAGGCAGGAAACGAGCAAACAAGATAGCATTTTTTTTTAGCAGAAGAAACCTGGAAGCCTAAAATAATGGGTGGAGAAAAGTCCAAAAATAGGGACAGATTTTAAATATTGCTCTGATAAACTTAGAAAGTTGCTAGAATAGAGGATTTGTGTTAGCATGCATTTTCTGAAGGATATGAAGTCTGAAACTCAAATGTATGTAATTATTTAATGACTTAAGTCCCCAGTGATTTTCCAGAAAACCACAAATTTTATGAGAATCAGTCCAAGAAAATGAGACATAAATCTGGACGTTCAGATAAAATTTGGACAATTGAGAGGTGTGCCTTATATTCATTTATACCTTTTTGCAAAGGGTTGGACTCAGTATTCTAGAAGCAACTTGGTCTACATACTTTTACAAAGTGCTCCAAGCTCAATTCTTTCTCCAGGTCTAGGTCAGACTTTGCTAGGACCATTCTTCAGGAGCTCCTGGACCATTCCTCTTCCACTTTCCTGTTATTCTAAGTTGTTGTAATCCACCTGTATAGCTTAGGCTACTTCAGCAGTAGTCAATATGAAGAGCATAGTACAACTGTATAAGTAAACTTACCACAACAGTAAATGATCCAGTGATCACTACTACAGTAGTAGGGCTCCTTCTCTCCCCAATTCCCCCCTTTTTTATGCCAGGATGTGGACATTTGTTTTTGTTGTTCCTAGCAATGTCCTTTCAGGGCTCAGCCTCCTCCTCTCAGGTGGCATGAAAGCTCTGAAAGGCTTGGCACCCAAATCTGTCTTTTTAGTCATCTCAGCTCGAGCTGACTAATGTTTTGTGTGGACAGAAGGTGTTCTGAAGCTTTGGAAGGCGTCCAGCTGTTATATTCTATGCAGGATATAACCCATATTTTTTAGGCTACTGTAGCAGTGATCATTCAAACATGTACTATTATTTTAAGTTTATTTACTCAACTATACTTTTGGCATCACAAAATATGTATTGATTGGGTGGGAGACAACACTAGACATCGGAGATGGGATAACATAATTAAAAATTTAATTGGACAACAGTTTTGCAGCACAAAAAATGTATAGGTGGGGGAACACTAGACAACTGAGACAGTATAAAGCAATTTAAAACTTAAAAAAAACAACAGTTCTACAGCATGAAAGATGTACGGGGGAGATATTAATAATACAGAGCTTTAGTCCTTTGCATCGCCATTAGAGTCCAGAGATACTCTTTCAATCTGTACCTCAAGCCACTGAAACATGTTGAAACTCTTAAAGTCTGGCATTATTGATTGATCATAATTGTCAGAGGCATGAGAAACAGAGAAGGGACAAACACAGTGACAGCTGTCAAGGATGGGAATGTGTGTCTGACTGATATAACAATGCTGAAGACTTTGGGACAAAGCAGGGAGAAATACTAGATGAGACCAGGAGACGTTTTCAGTATTACTCCAAGGCACGTAAAATGTTCAGTGGGCGGCAGGTGATTTATTTATTTAACATTTGTTTACTAGGAAAGCGCAACTGGGACAGAGTCCATTATCAGCAGAGGCATGGGGAGAAACACTCTAGACACGTATTTGGAATGTGGGAGGAAACTGCAGCACCTAGAGAAAGCCCATGCAAAATGCAGGGAAGAAATGCAGACTTGGCACAGAAGGCACCCCAGTCAGGAATCGAACCAAAGAACCTCTTGCTGTGAGGAGAAAAAAATAACTGCTGTACCACTGAACCACCAACATATACTTTCTGAGCTATAAGAAGAATGAAACTCTATTATTTGGCGTTACTGACTGACTGCAGTCATCCATAATTTATGAGGAACGGGGAAAATAAGAAGATATATCAGGAGCATTCTGTCAGCTCAGGAGAGGTTTGTCTGTCAGTGTGTGTGTGTGTCTGTGTGTCTGTGTTTTTGAATGTATCCATGTGTGTGGGAGAGTGAATGAGGGGACTTGGTCAGGTACATACCGAAGGGGGCATTATACTCAGTGAATGTTCTGATGAGCACTGAGTACAATGAAACAATAACATGTTTAGATCTAGATGCCATACACTTGCTTATAAGTTGAGCCACGTAGAATGACTTCCTTAATATAGCAGACACAAGATGATCAAAGGCCAAGTCATTGACTACATACATTCCAAAGTCCCTGACCATGAGGTCAACACTTAAGGGTATGTTATTGATGCAATAATTTCCCACGGTGGCCTTCTTTCCAAAAGATACTGTTATGCATTTTTGACATCAAGCTTTAGACTGTGACTGGCACCAGTTATTAGTCTGTGTCAGGTCTACTAGGGAGAAGTTTGTGTCTTTGAGAGATTCTATGACTGCACCTAGTTTGCAGTCATCTGTAAAACAGGGCTGCCAGAAGCCCTTGACATTGGCCCTGACTTCTGAGCAGTAGTAGATACCAAAAAGGATCAGTCACAATACTGAGCCCTGGGGGACTCCACTAGTGACTGGTCTTTTGTAGAAATAAACTACCTTATCCTGACTTCTTATGTCTTATCTGTGAGCCAGCTATCTATCCAGTGGGTGATGTAGGGCTTATGCTGAGTGGGGTATTGTGTTGAATGCTCTGTCCAGGTCAAGGTAGGCAGTATGTACCATTTTACCATCATCCATTGCTTTGTTGACCATCTCAAAGAAATCCACCAGGTTTAGTGCCCTTGACAAAGTCAAACTAGATTGGATCCTATGTCATAATAGCAGCTGAGTGGTATGTTAAATCTCAGATAAGCCCATAGTTGCATTTTATCTGCAATATCACAAAAAAATTCTAATGCAGTAGGTCCAGACCATAGAGTTATATACTGAGCTGTAACGAAGTTACACAGCTGAGCTATAAAGGGCCGGCAGTGTACTAAATTACACTCCTGGTAAATGTAAAGTAGTTAACACATGCACTACATTCAGAGGCAGCCATACTTGTTTTAACATGTAATGTAAAGTTCAAGCCTGATTAAAATGCTGTGCAGAAATAAGACATTCAGACCTCTTCCCTCAAATCAGATACTGTTAATCAGCCAGGCAGATAATCACACATTCTTAGCAGCCTGTATGCTACTTAATGTCTTCATAAGCCTTTCCGATTTGCATGTGATTGTTACAGTCATACCAGTTCTGCCAGTTTGATGTGATTCAAGAGATATCCATGTATGTAGGTTACATAGAAAATGGATAGATGAGTCTTAAAAATGAAAACAAAAACTCAAGCTCTGGGTCAAACTGAGCTACTAATTGGTTTTAGATATAGCTGACTATATCAGTGATGGGTGAAATACAGTCAACATATGTTGCTCATTACAGATGGATGCATTACAGTCAGTTGTGTTGTGTATGAAACTCACAAAAACTGTCTTATCTCTGCCTCTCCAAGATGGAGACTTGGGCAAAGAATGCTGTCATGACCACAAGGCCTGGAGAGTTTCTAGATAAAGTGAATGCTAAGTAATCACCCACAGTGCGCATACCTCTCAATTTTTGCAGAATATCCAGATTTTTGCCTCATATTTTTGATCTGTTCCTCAAAAAATGTGTGATTTTCTGGCAAATCATTG
Source organism: Protopterus annectens (assembly GCF_019279795.1). NCBI lineage: Eukaryota > Metazoa > Chordata > Ceratodontiformes > Protopteridae > Protopterus > Protopterus annectens. The sequence continues at coordinate 1,152,883,362 of NC_056743.1, read as the reverse complement.
GGATGATCTGAGGACTGAAGTCACTAAATAATTATATGCATTTGTGTTTCAGACTTCATATCCTTCAGAAAAATGCATGCTAAGAAAAATCCTGTTATTCTAGCAACTTTCTAAATTCATAAGAGCAATATTTAAAATCTGTCCCTATTTTTGGGCCTTGCCCCCCATTCTGTCAGGCTTTGTCCAGAATTTTTGGGCTAAGAGATTGAGAGGTATGACAGTGTGTACTTGATGTTTCTGCCACATGCTGAGATGACTAACATCTGAGATGCTGTCACAGGATCATAAGAGATTACTAGGCTATTGGCCCAGAGGTCATTTTAAGCCTAGCTGTTTCAACCCAATATAATACCATAGAAGTGCTAGTCAATACCTAAGATTGTATTTAGTGATGTCTTCCCATGCCCAGAAGGGTTGTGGGTGCTATCCCCAGTAATAATTTACGGTGCCCCATCCACTCGTCAAGGTTCCTCTTGAGCAGTATCATATAGGTGCTCTGTTTCACATGAATCAGTAGCCTTTTCCAAAGACATGACAGTCGCTTGTCTATAAATCTGTCCCTCCAGCATGTCCTATTTAAGTCACAGGCCATATTTAAGTCCCTGGAATGGGTAGCCCTAGACCCACTGATTTATGGATATGCAGCAAGATCATTAAGTTTGGGTCATGGAATGCTCTGTAGGCCAGGCATGAGTCTCCCCTAAGAAGTCTATATGATACGGAGTGTAGTGACAGGGACTTTTTAGTCAGTCTGTGTAAGGCACATGCTGGAGCCCCTTGATCTTCTTTGTTAGAAACTTCTGAGATCTCTCTAATTGCTGTAAGTGTTTAGTATTGTACATGCCAGTTGGGGTGTTATACTTAATTATGGACCAGATAAGTGCCGAGTATGGGGGGGGGGGGTTATAACTTCTTTTGCTCTCAAGGCCATGCCTTTACTAATCAAGTGTACTATATGGAAAGCATTCCTGACTACTGTAAACATGTGGTGGTCAAAGTTAGGTTTGCAGTCATCCTGTGATCCCAAGTCCCTTACCACTTCATGGGTACTTAGGGTATTGCTGTTGATTTGATAGTATGAAGAGACATTGTTTTTTCCAAAGAGAATGATGATGCATTTCTTTGCATTTAGTTTGAGACCATGACTAATACACCAGTCGCTGGTCTGTGTGAGACCCTCCTGGAGTATACTGACATAATTTGGGGATTCAATGATTGCACCTAGTTTGCAGTCGTCTGTAAACCTGGTCAGCCACAACCCCTTAGTTTTGACCTGAACCACTGAAAAATATATACCAAACAGTAGGGGGCCCAGCACTGACCCCTGTGGCACCCCACTGGTAACAGGTCTGCTGGTTGATGTGGAGTTGCCCACTTTGATAGTGCATGTTGGCAACCTATCAACTCATTCCCTCCAGTACAACCCTTTTGAGTGTGTACCTTTAATTCCAAGTGGTTGTGGCCTGAGCCTTTAAAAATTAAGTTATCACATTACAATTCTAACAAATACTCATTGACAGAGGTCAGATATCAATACAATTGTGTTTGCCATCATGTGTGCTTCAAGATAAAACATTCTGATACCTTGTATGTATCATGATTTTTGGAATTATTATTGCAATATGAACAAGTAATATGTGATGCCTAGAGGAGCAGTAGGTGGTAATTGTAGACGCACCTGCAGGCATCACTCGGATGTAATAAGTTAAAATGAAGGGGTTTACATTGAGTTTGCTAAGTTTATCGGTAATGCTTGAATGTGGGATTGTGGCAAAAGCCTTTGCCAAGTTGAGGTATGCTGTGTGCACAGATTTTCCCTTATTAATGTCCTTGGTCACACTTTCAAAGAAATCCACCAGATTTAACAGGCAGGATCTGTCCCTTACAAAGGTAAATTGGGTAGGATCCAGGGTATGGAGGTCACCTGTGTCTTTATTTATGAGGTCCATAATGATACATTCCATGGCCTTACAGATGAGGCTGGTCAGGCTTATGGGTCTGTAATTCCCTGGGTCTGTTGCTAGGCCACCTTTGTGGAGAGGAATAACTGTAGCTGATGTTATGTAGTCCAATCTTGCCTACATTCTTACTCGTGGGTTCGGAGCCGAATGTCGGCTCCGATTCAGCCATACTTTAGCTCAAAGTCTTTCAATTGGCTGGGCTAAGATGGTATCCTATGCTGCACTGCTCTCTATCCCCAGATCTCGTTTGCCGCTCGTGTAGCTCGGATGTGGTCTCACTCTTGGCTGTGGCTAAGTACGCTTTCTTCTTTATAGCAGAGAAGTGTTTTGCAAAAATAGCTATTTTCAAAGCTATTTGTGTGTGTTTCTTGAACTGTGTTGTGGAAAAGTTGTTTTTTCTTATAGCGTGTTCTTGTGGTATCCCACTAGCTGTTTCCAATGGGCTAGGCCAGTTTCAGTTAGAGGACCTAGTCTGTCCCCTTGCTTTCCTTGTGTGCTTTTTCCCTTAGGCTAAAACCATTTAAATTAGAGGAATTAGTCCTCCCCCTTGTACTTGTGTCTAGGACCGTTTTAGTTAGAGGTCTTTGTGGTATACTGTTTGTTTGTTCTGTTCCCGCTCTTGTGGCTGTTTGACTGTTGATGTAGTTGTTGAGTTAGTTACTCGGTGTTTGTGGTAACTAAGTCTAAAGATATTAAGAAGCATAAGCCCTCAGGCTTTAAGAAGTGCACCAAGTGTAGTTATAAGATGTCCATCACTGATGGACACTCTGTTTGTGTGTACTGTCTGGGAGCAATTCACCTCCAGGAATCGTGTAGTTTTTGTCATGCTTTTATCCCGCGTGTTCTTCAGGAAAGGAAGAACAAGTTGATTTTGAAGGGACTTCTGAAGCCCACCTTCGAGAAGGGTTTGGAGAGTGCTTCCAAATTTAAGTCTTCTCCATCAAAAACTAAATCTTCCAAGGCTAAAAAGCAATCCCCGGCTCCATCAGTATCATCGGAGCCGCCAGAGAAAATAGTAAAATCCTCAATGACATCCTCAGCTCCATTGTCCTCGGGGCCACAGGAACTGTCAGTGTCTATAGAACCTGCTTCGGCTCCGATTTTCTTGCAGCCTGTTCAGAGCCGGTCGCCTAGCATTAGGCCGGTATTTCCTCCTCGCAGGTCTCCTTCAGAGAGGAGGTCTCAATCTCCTTCCCTATCCTCCAAATCCTCCAGGACTTTATCGGATGTGGACGTCGATAGAGCGGTGCAGAGACTTCTTCAGTCACCGGTACTGGCAAAATTGTTTTTGGCTCCGACCCATTCAGCTCTGGAGCCGGTCCCTCTACCTACATCGATACTTCCTCCTCCGAGTGCATCTCAGCTTTCGGAGCTGGAGTGCTCGGCTCCGTGTCATGTCCCTAGGTCGGTTCCGACAGCCCCTCCTGGCTTATCAGTTCCGACGTCAGCTCCGACCCCGTCGGCGCCGTCCACGGGGTTCAGGACTCAAGATTCCTCGGTTGGACCCAAGGGAGAGGCTTTGGGACATCTCTCGGCTCCTAGTCTCCCTCGCTGTGCTTCGGCACGGGGAAGCCTGACTCCTGTCTCGGCTTTGGAGGCTGGTCGATCTTCAGACCCAGGAGGACCAGCTTTTGAGGCCATGCGGAGCGCGCTGGCAAGGTCATCAGCAGCATCATACAGTTCTGTCATTCTGTCCCCTACAGCACCAGTGCAGGTCTCTGATCACCCTCTATCTCTTGACAGTGGAGCCCCAAGGCCTCAGGGAACCCCCACGAGTGGTCCCCATATTTCTGAGGGCCCCTCAGAGTTTTTGCCTGAGGAGCCACCCAGAAAGAGAACATGCAAGAGGAAGCACATAGATTCCCAAGATGAGTTTCTCACGTCAGATACTGACCTCGAGGAATCGGAGGGGTCCCCTAAGTCATCCTGTGAGGATGTTTCTTTCTCTGACATCCTAGAGATTTTGAAGCAAAGAGGTGACTGGCCATTCAAAGCCCCCTCTGAAGAGGAGTCTGTGTTTCTGAAGGCCTTTGGTGCTCAGCTCTCCGCCTCCTGGGTGTCTCTACCCTTCGAGCTTCTGGATCTGGTTTGACGAAGGGTGTGGGAAACCCGTGACTCTGTGGAACCAGTCCCCAGGAGACCCAATAAATTTTGTCTGCCCCTCCTGATAAGGAATTTCTATCCAAGGGAGTCCCTGTGGATGCCATGGTGGTGGCAGCAGTCACCAAGAAGGAATTAGCTGAGACTTCTTCCACTGTCCATCCCCCTAACAAGGAGTCTAGGACTATGGACCGGTATGGGAAGCATATATTTTCTTCAGCGGCCTTTACTTTGCAGTCACTGAATTATTTATCACACTTTACATGGCTCCAGAGAGATCTCCTAAAGGAGCTTGGAGATACTCTTAACGGGTAATGTTTCTGAGGCGGTGGCTCAGAAGGTCAATGCTCAGATGTCTACCTTCAATTCTATTGAGAACTCCTCCATGAGGCTGATCTCTCACACAGCCGAGGGAGCGAGTAGGGCAGCAAGTTCAGGAGTCACTCTTAGGAGACATGCCTGGATGCGCCTTTGTCATTTTGCAGAGGCCTTCAAGTCTACATTTACTGATGCCCCATTTGATGGTTCCTCTTTGTTTGGAACCAAGGTGAAAGACACTCTCACTAGGTACGAGCAAGAGGGAAAAACTCTGTCTGCCATAGGAGTCCATTTTTCTCTTCTCTCTAGGCCTTATCCCAAGGCCCAGAGGGGTGGAAAGATGTGGTTCAAGAAATCACAGAGTTTTTTCCCCGATGCACAAGGTGAGCCCCCCTCCAGAGGCAGGGGAGGGGGTGGTTATTCACATAGATGCCACCCTAGGGGCAGAGGAGGCCCTCGTAAATTGGGAGACCGTGATTCCTTTCGTGGTTCTCCCTACCACCGCTCCTGATGGGAGGCCCGACTGTGCATTAACAGAGCCAGTCGGGGGTCGAATCTCACTATACCCGGAGGCCTGGCAAGGTATCACCTAGGACCAATGGGTTCTACGAATAATTTTCGGAGGATATGTCATTCCCTTCTCGTCAACTCCCCCTCCAATCAAGAAAATCCTGGATGTTCCACCCAGTCAAAGGGATTCCGCAGCTTCAGAGGTTTCAAAGCTGCTAGAAAAAGGAGCCATCCAACATGTCCCCTCAGACCAGATCGGATTAGGGACTTACTCCAGATTATTTTTGGTGCCGAAAAGGACAGGGGACCTGAGACCCATTTTGGATCTCAGCCGATTGAACACCCATGTGCAAAAGTCCAAGTTCCGAATGGTCATGTTGCAATCTATTCTCCCATTGTTGGGAAAACAAGTGTGGATGTGCTCCATCAACCTCAAGGATGCTTACTACCACATAAAGATGGACAGGGCATCCAGAAGTCACCTACACTTCTGGCTGGGAGTAAGTCACTTTCAGTTTCAAGCCCTGCCTTTTGGTGACACCACAGCCCCCAGGGTGTTTATCAAATGCATGGCAGTGGTGACTGTTCACTTGAGATGTCAGGGATTCCATGTGTTTCCATACCTGGACAACTGGCTCCTTACTGCCACCACCAGGCATCTGCTACTTCAGACCAGAGATGCTACTATCAACCTATGTCAACAGTTGGGCATCACCTTGAACTGGGAAAAATCTGCCTTGTTGCCCTCTCAGTGTGTCACATTTATAGGCGCTGAATTAGACACCGTCCTCGTGCGGGCATTTCTACCACAGGAAAGAATCAGAGTCTTACAACAACAGATTTACGCCTTGCTCCCTCTGAGAAGAGTGAAGGCAAGATTGGTCCTTCAATTGTTGAGGACGATGGCTGCTACGATTATGTTAGTTCCCCTGACAAGGTTACATATGAGGCTCCTTCAGTAGCTACTCTTTGCCCAATGGTCTCTTCAACGTCTTCCACTTTCTCACCCTATTCTACTCACAGACAGGTGCAAACAGGATCTCAGTTGGTGGCTTCACACCGACAACCTCAGTGCGGGAAAGCCCTTCGTTACTTCGCCTCCCGTTGCCATGGTGACCACGGATGCCTCTCAAATGGGGTGGGGGGCATTATCTAGGCAGGACAGTCCAAGGCATGTGGCAAGAGCACGAAATGCATCTGCATATCAATGTCCTGGAGATGAGCGCAGTGCTACTAGCGTTGCAAGCACCTCAGAGCTTTCTTCCTCTCGGGACTATTGCAATCCACTCAGACAGTATGTTGATGGTATGGTATCTGAACAAACATGGAGGAACCAAGTCATACCCCCTTTGCAGAGAGGCCACGCGATTGTGGCAGTGGGCAGTGTCTTCCCAACATTTTCTGGTAGCAACGCACGTTCCGGGGAAGTCCATTGTGATTGCAGACAGGCTAAGCAGAGCTATTCTGATGCCTCATGAGTGGTCCCTGAACTGTCAAGTTGCGGAGCGGATTTTCCACAGGTGGGGGTCAGCCTTGCTGCAACCTTTTTGCCAGCCCCCTCAATGCCAAATGCAGCAGCTACTTCACCCTTATCCCCCCTCAGGGGGAGTCACCCAGGGATGCTCTAGTCCACCATTGGCCCTCCGGTCTACTATATGCCTTCCCTCCAGTTCCTTTGCTGTCAAAGGTTATTCAGAAAGCGCAATCCTTAGGAAGCAAAATGATTCTGATTGCTCCACACTGGCCTCGTCAAATTTGGTTCCCCTTTCTCCATCCCTATCTCATGAACGCTCCTTGGATTCTGGACCCACAACCAGACTTACTGACTCACATGTCAGGGCAGCTCCATCCCTCTGTTCGGACCCTCTGGTTGACAGCTTGACTACTCCACTTCCGTCATTAGTTAGGTTTCACCATTTTTCGCTGGAGGTGGTTCATATTCTATCTTCCTCTCATAAGCCTTCGACCAGGAAGATTTATTACAGCAAATGGAAGAGATTTTCCATCTGGGCTCATGCCAAACAGATTGACCATTACACAGCTCCAGTCTTGTCAGTATTAGATTTCCTTTCTATGCTTTTCAACCAGGGATCAGCTGCAGCAAACATTAAAGTCCAGTTGTCAGTGATTTCTACCTTTCACATTGCAGACGAACCTAATCTAATGGCACATAGACCCTGTAAAGCTTTCCTGAAAGGCATTTTGTTGCTTTGTCCTCCTGTCTCTGAACCTGTTATGCCTTGGGACTTAAACTTTGTTCTACAGGGTCTTACTTCACCCCCCTTTGAGCCTGCAGCCACTTGTGATTTAAAATTCTTAACTTGGAAGACTGTCTTTTTGGTAGCCATCAGATCAGCCAGACATGTTTCGTAGCTTCAAGCTTTATCAATTAAACCACCTTATTTGATTTTTCATAAGGAGAGGGTTTCTCTCAGACCAAATCCTTCCTTTCTTCCCAGTGTAGCATCAGTTAGTAACCTTAACCAATCCATTGAATTACCAGTGTTTTTTCCTCAGTTCTCGAACAAGGCAGAATTCAAATTTCATCAGTTGGATGTGCACAGACAATTACAATTTTATTTGCACAGAATGAAGGATCTCAGAAAATCAGATCAGTTGTTTGTTTCATTTTCAGAAAACAGAATTGGGTCTCCTGTTTCCAAAGTCATGTTGTCCAGGTGGATTTCCAGTTGTATTTCTTTCATTTATACTTCAGGAGGAAGATATTTACCGTTCCGAGTGAAGGCTCACTCTACCCAGTCTGTATCTACGTCTACAGCTTTTCAGGCCAGATTGTCTATGGATGATATTTGTGCTGCGGCTACTTGGGCATCTCCTCACACCTTTGTTACTCATTGCAAGTTAGATGTGGTATCTAGAGGCAGGTCTTCCTTTGGTTCCACAGTGCTCAGGAGTACTTTCCACTGAGCCTCCCAGGATTTACATGCTGGGGACGCTGTCCCACGGGTAAGAATGTAGGCGAGATTGGGCTACATAACATCAAGAAGTTATGTACTCACCATAACGTTCAATGTATGTAGTCCATCTCATCTCACATTTTTACTTACCCCTCCACCTTCCCCCATCCTGGTGGATCTGGAGGTTAGGCCTGGTTTCAGAGTTCCCTTCATTCTTGGTTTGTTCTTCCTTCCTTAGGTGTTGTTATGCATGGAGAGTGAGTGCCGGTGCTCGCAGCAAACTAGATCTGGGGATAGAGAGCAGTACAGCATGGGATACCATCTTAGCCCAGCCAATTGAAAGACTTTGAGCTAAAGTATGGCCGAGTCGGAGCCGACATTCGGCTCCGAACCCATGGGTAAGAATGTGAGGCAAGATGGACTACATACATCGAACATTATGGTGAGTACATAGCTTCTTGTTCTCCATTGTGCAGGAACAGAGTCTGTGTTTAGGCTATGATTAAAAAGGGTACTTAGTGGTGATGCTAGTTCATGTTTTAGCCTGTTTAGAAGACAGCCTGGAATGTCATCTGGTCCCATAGAGGCTGTGTTTTTGCCCTGGACAGGGCTTTGAGAACCTGCTGTTCAGATATGTAGGGTGGGTGGGGGGGTTTGGGAGAGGGTTTGTTGTAAGTTAGGAGGGGATAGTGGAGTGAAATGTTTGCCAAACCTATCTGTTAGCAGGTTTGCTATGTCTATGGGGTCAGTGTGTGTGATACTGTTGTCCACTAGTTCTGCACATGCTTGGGTCCTACCTTTTAGGTTATGTACATAGCTGTAAAAGGCCTTATGGATATCCTTGGCAGTACTTGCTAGGTTTCTGTCAAAGGAGCTCATGGAGGATTTGACAAGTTGTCTTATTTGCTTGTTGAGGCTGAGGAGGATGTTTTTCCATTGTTGGGGCCTTGCCTTTGTTTTCTTGGACAGCAACTTTTTGCATTTATTGTAGAGCTTGTTGATGCTGGATGTCCGTCATGGCAGCTTGTTTTTACTTGGGGCTCTGGCTTTGATTTTTTTCTGATACAGCTGAGTTCATATACTTATGTTAAGTGATTGTACAGGGCTTTAGTGTAAGCTTCAGTGTAGCTACCACTTCCAGCTTGGGCTGGGGCTTGGAATGCATTTATACCTCCACCTAGGAGAGTATAGGTTATCTTGGTGAAGTTTTTAGTCTGATTTCACCCTTTGTGAGTTCTGGTGTTAATGTCAGTTCAAAGATGACTGATTTGTGGTCAGTTTTAACTAATGAGGGCTCAACAGTTGCAGCAATGCACCTGTTTGACATGTTGGTGAGGACTAGATCTAGAATGTTTGTTCCTCTTGTTGGGACATGAACAATTTGTTCCAGGGCCTTTGAATTCACAAAGTCAAGGAACTTTTGTGCTAGTGAGTTAGGGCTAGCATAGGTTTCCCAGTTGATGGTGGGATAATTGAAATCCCCCATAACCAGTGTGTTCGGTAAAATTTGGATTGCCTTCAGTTTGGTTAAATAGGCTTTGTGGGTGGCCTTAGGTCAACTGGTGCCCTAGGCAAAAGGCCTGCATGGTGCCCCCACCACACCATTCGGTGCCCCCATCCTGGTCTACCTACATCAGATAAATACTGGAAAAGCCCCCCTGTTAGAGCGGCGCCCTAGGTGGCCGCCTAGTTGGCCTATGCCTAAGGCCGACTATGGTCATGACCCATGGAGGGGGATCTATAACTGTCCAAGACTTGAATGGGTGTCTTACCCACCATAACCTGGACCTGGAGTAACTCCATGGAGCTGTCCAGTCTAACTACACGGGAGGTGAATGTATCTCTAATATAGATTGAAACACCACCTCCTTTGGTTTTCACATGTTCATTCTACGGTCTAAAGGTGTGGAAGGCCTCTCACTGGACACTCACTAAAACACTGTTTGAACCAAATAATATATCAGCTGTCAGCAGTATACAAAATTCAGCAAATACGAGTGTAGTGAAGAAGCGGTATACCAAGGAGATCATCACTTTTGTTAGTATGCATACAGGAGTCTCAGGTTTTCTCTACACAGCAAGCAGCAAATAAATTACCTTTTTCGAGACTTTGTTTTTTTTTCATATGCTCAAGTATTCCACTCACTTGAATGCAAAAATACTAAAGGGAAAAAACTAAAATTTCTCTGTATAGTCTTTGTGCAAGTGAATCCTTAGGCTATGTAGTTCTGTTGAGCTTGCATCAAATTACAAGTGCTCACGTATCCCAATATTTGTATACAGAAGTAGGACAGACAACTCTTTCCTAGCTTATATCTGGAAGGAACTGTAGATGGGCAGGATGTCATGGTGTCATGCAGAGGACATGGGTACATTATTTGGGCATATTAATCAAGGAAAACAAACTCACAAACAGTGCTGAAACCTATCCTGCAATTCTGCAGCTACAAACACAAGACTAGCAGGTTGCTGTAGCTACAATCCCTTTGGTGAGGAATAAGTGCTTGAGTAGAGTGAACTGCTGCTGACACCACAATCACAATGCATTGGATATACTGCTGTGCTGACGTAGCTTATCTATTGTAACTACAAAAGGTCATATTGGCTAGAATAATTAATATCACCTTTTAACAACAAAGTGCACTTAAGCTAGATATTCTTCACTTTGCTAATTACCGAGTACAAGACATTGTGACATACAGCTTCAGGCATAAATAGTACAAATACCAGAGCAGGCTTTGTATAAACAGTATGCATTACATAATCAGGGAAGCATGTTTAAGTTTCTGTGCAAGTACAAGCAATCTCAGTGGACAAAAGATCAGGTTTACCTTACACAATAGTCGGAAAAGAATTCTGTAAGAGAAAGAAGGTAACTTAGAAAACATGAACACCTATTGTTTAACAGTGCCATCTATGAATGAATCACGTGTTTATAAAGGCAGTACGTTGTGCTAATACACAATGCAGTCATAATTACACACTGGGTCATGTTAATAGAGAGGACAGTCATAGTTACACAGGAAGTATTGGGCAAAGGAACTAGGAATACAGTCAGCATCATAGACCTTCATTAATAAAGAGTATTCTGTTAAATGGAGGAAGTGTCAGGCATTGGGACTGCATATATTTCATGAGTGTAGTCCTTATGTGTTTCCAAATACCATTGCTGGACTGCAGGATAGGTATTTCTTATTTATTTATGTTTTAAGAATTTAGTTGTCCAACTGGAGTGAAGTCCGTTTTTACCAGGAGTATGGGGAGAGAAGCCCCATGCCGCTATGGAGAATGTTCCCACTAGGAGAGACCTGATCTGCTTTTCTATCCCTGTGTAGGACCCTTCTAAACCTTGGCTGAAGAGCCTAGGAACCCCTTTGACCTGAGTATCGCCTGGACCTTGTATTCACCATGGTGGGACAGTTTGATTTGGACCAACCATATAAATATGCCAAGAGGTAGTGAGAGCAGGTGTGCTGAGATCCTGTGGGGCCGTGGTTGCCTTGATAAATGTTTTATGGTGGAAATCAAGGCTTGATGAATCAAAGTTGCATTTTGATATTGGAACTAGCACTTTTACTTGGTGAAATGGTTGCAGTTACTCTTGGGGTTGTACTGGTTAATATGTGATACAGGTGTTGAAATGTGGATCTTAAGGTACACTGGGAAAAGCAAATCTGAGAGTGCAACCTCAGTAAGTACAATGACATTAGGCTAACCCTATATCTGACTGTAAAATAATATGTTTGTCTTCATGTCTTACCACTCACTTTGTTAACTTTGCTTCTTACAATAGTAATGTTTTTGCCAATTGAACCATGTATGACTATGTGTTTAGATGGAGGATGTACCTCTCAACTTTTAACAGTTGATACAGTATCAGAAAGTGAAGTCAGAATGAATGGGGTGAAACAGGGGGAGAGTTGGCATAATAGTTAAGGTCTTAACCTCACAGATACAGGGTATAAGGTTTGATTCTAAACTCTGGTTGTTGGCAAGGCTTGTAATTGTCTGCACACTGATAGCCTAGGGTTTACCCATAAGCCATACAGTTGTTTCCAAATTAGGCAGACAATATTGCAATATATAGGGGGAAGGGTTGCTATAATGGTTAAGGTCTTTACATCACAGATACAAAGTACAGGGTATGATTCTGTCTTCTGGTTATCAGCTAGGCTTGTTATAGGCTGCATACTAATACCCTAATAGTTACCTGTGGACCTAGAGTAGAAGTATAAACAGAAATCTCAGATTTATCAAATTTATACAACATGTATTTGGAATACTTTCCATTGGTCAAATGAAAAAAAAAGCCAAGATGTGTGATCACACATAATAGGCAGGATTCACGAAGGCTTGCACGGAGTGTAAGAGACGTGTAACACTCCATGCAAGCCTCGTGATCCAGGAACAGCCCTAAACTCCGTGTAAAAGATCAGCTAAAACATCTCTTACATGGACTGGGCGTGGATATGCTAAATACCTCACTTGCAGCCAAAATGTATGCAAATGAGGTATATTAGCGATCCACGAAGCAGAAACCAGCCCGTGTAAGAGCCGTTTTAGCTGAAGAAATGTACTCAGTTGACAACTGAGTACTTTTCTGCGAAAATCACAATGGAGCCATGTCAGCTCCAAATAAAGGCTGCATATGTGTCAGGCAGCATGCCATTGGCCAAATATGTGGCCATTGGCAAGGTAACCCGATGCAAAAATAATAAAAATATAATTTGCCGATGTTTAAACGCAGCGCAGCCCCACGCAAATGGGCTGCGCTGTATAAAACATAAAAATGAAGGTTATAAACCCACAAATGTGGGTTTTATGCAATACATGGCATGACAATGCAGGGACCAGAAGACCAAAAACAACATGGCCACCGTGTAGTGGTTGCTAAGGGGGGAAGCTGAGTGTAAGACATGTAACTAAGCATTAGTAGGCAATCTGATGTAAATGAGGGTTAGGATACTGAATCTCACAGTCACATAGCAAATGAGCACAGTCTGAGTAGTGTAAGAGATACATAAGGGGGAGGAATAGAGTAGGAGATAGGTGACATCACAGGGGGGAATGGTAGAAACAAATGCAGTTCATTGGAGGTCAGTGTAACATGACAGATGACAGACACAGGTCAGGGAAAGAGGAGTGCCACAAGATAAGCATGGGAAAGTCAAGAAATGGAAGGTGTACACTGTTACTTACACCAAAGTTTCTTGCTGGGCGTGCATACGCACGTGTGCGCACCATGATGCGCGAGTAGGGCTGTGTGCGCGCGTGTAAGGCAGACTGAACATGTGGGAGCGTGTTGTAGATGTTTAACACTGTTTGCGCTGGTGTGCATGTGTTTTAATCCGAATAGGCAGATCCTGAACCATGTAAGCATGTGTCCGCGCGTATAAGCCACTGTGAGCGTGCATCTGCTGGTATGCACGCTGCTCCCCCCTGAGGAAACAGAAAGGAAAAGGGAAGCAACAGAATTAGTAGGAAGCTAGCAGGGAATACTGCTGGAGCTATCAGGTGAAAACAATTAGAAGCAGGCAATTACACAGGCAGAATAGTAGCCCAGCCCAGCACTTAAAACTCTGCAAACAGCAGTGCAGGATGTTTCTCTCCAGAGACACTGCAAGACAGGAGTAAGCTATTAGAAGTGAAAACTGAAAAAGCTAAACTCAGAGCAGAAATGTTAGGGGCTGCCATAGCCGTCATAATGAGACATAGGCGACTTGCTGAGGGTGGTGACAATGCAGATGGTGCCAGACAACCCACAGTGAGGAGACGGAGAAGAGTGTACAGGCCCACGGTCACCTACCACGGGTTACATGAGCTGGAGATAGTAGAGCGCTATAGAGTGGACAGAGAGCTCCTGCAGCAAATAGTTGAGCTGTGCAGGCCACGCCTCACACACAGAACCAACAGAGGGGAACCCATCCCAGTGGAAACCAAGGTATGTGTTGGCCTAAGAATACTAGCAACAGGTACCTTCCAAAGACCAACTGGTGATATGATGGGGATATCACAGGCATCAGCCTCCAGGGTACTGCACCAGTTCCTGGATGCCATGTCAGCACATGTCGGTGATCATGTATATTTCCCCAATGCCCGTGAGGTATTGGCCAGCAATATGCGTCTCTTCCAGCAAATAGCGGAATACCCTGAGGTAGTGGGTGCAATAGACTGCACGCACATACGCATCAAAGCACCAGCCGGTGAGCGGGTAGGGCCTACATTAACCGCAAGGGCTTCCCTCCATCAACTGCCAGGTCGTGTGTGATGCCCAGGGCATAATAATGAATGTGTGTGCTGGCTGCCCTGGGAGTTACCATGATTCCCACATCTGGCATTTGACGCAGCTGTACCAGACATTTGCCAATGGGGACATCCCACACGGACACCTAGTGGGGGATGCAGGTTATGCACTGGAGCCGTGGCTGATGACACACATCAGAAACGCACACACACCTGAACAGGAACGCCATAATGAGGCACATGCACAAACACGTAATGTAATAGAGCGTGTGTTTGGGCTGCTCAAGTCACGGTTCCGGTGTCTGGACACATCTGGTGGACCCTTGCAGTACACACCAACTACACGTACCCAAATTGTCATGGTATATGCTATGCTACATAATATGATCTTGCGAAAACAGCTGCAGCAGGACCAGCATAGGGCTGGGCCAAACAGCCCCCCACCATTGCTAAGGCCATCACAGGCAGAGTGTGACTCGGAGGAGGAACAACCTGAGCCTGCCCCAGTAGGCAGAAGGAGGCATGCCCAGTATGCCCTGGCCTTGGCAAAGAGGCAACGCATAGCACGTACACTGGCTCAGTAGGGACCCTGGGAATGATACACCCTCTGACTCACTCAAATAATAACAGGGATGCCTAAAATGACATGACCTGCTCACAAACATGTACAGGGAGTGTAATATGTGCATCCGACAGAGGCAGCCCTGCAGCACCACCTGAGGCATGAATGCCATGTGTTAAGTAATGTAACATCATATACTATATGCACACCTGAGGACCCTAACATCCACCTTCACCAAGCATGAAGCCACAAAATGACGATGGGATGATCAATTGCAATAACTGGCTGAAGTAATGCAGTTAGTCAAAGGAGAGCCAATGTGTTCCAGCCTGGGAAGACATGCGGAGCATGACATGATGCATTACCTGCTAGGGGTGGCGTGCACCTATCAGTCCAGGCCCCATGGATACTGGCAAAGGCTGTCAGTACCCACAGCATGCCCTGAATAGGTAAGTCTCAAAACACAAACCCAGCTTCATAGGTACCACAAGGGATAGGAACCTAGATGTAATGCTACCCAATGCCAGAAGTCTAAACAGCAAGATCTGTGTAGTGTAAATGCACACAGTATGGAGAATGTAGATATCAGTCCTGTAATAGAAAACTGGGTCAAGGCTCACATCAGCATCCTAACACTACCAGGTCACACCTCATACTGTGCTGTACAGCTGCAAAACATGGAACAAGCCACAAAAGGAGGGTGACTGGCAATAAATGTCAAGGATAACCACACCCCCATGTTGGTACCACAACAAGAAGCAGCGTGGATTAGCCATGGTCAAATACCAATGGCTAAAACCACCTCCCAGTATATAGCCTCCTGCAGACTACTGTCCTAATACCAGGAACTGCACCTGGCCTATGTTGGAATATATGAATATATCAAGCCCCCCAAACCACATTATATTGCTTGACTGAAAATACCCAGACATACACTGTGAGCATTATACTAGTACCAACACAGTAGGAGAAAATTTCCCAGAATCCATAAACCAAAATGCCCAGGAACAACTTACCACTCCCACAAGAGGGGTAGGCATACTGGATGTGATAATCAGCAACATGTGTACTGGATGGCAAGATGAAAAGTGTATCCCTCACTGGTAAGACCAGACCATAGAGTAATCACACTGTATGTACACATCCTGACCACAGTCCCTGGCCAGAAAACCAGAGTGAAAAACATGTGTAAAGCATAAGTTGCACCCCTCCAAACCGATGTGGAATCCACGAAAGGCCCTGTGCAAGTGCAGAATATGGGACACACCGCAGAACATGTTATACAGACATTCCATGAGCACAGCCAGGAATGCTTGGAGCATGCAATCACAAATAACAACAAGACACAATGCCATACACGCAGGCATCTGGCATGCTGGACTCCAGCCATTACCAAACCATGCAAGAGAATGAGGAAGCTACTACATGATAGAGCAAACATAAAAAGGGAAGTAATCACTGATCAGTAGTATGATAATAAAATATGTCCACACATACAATCCACTAAGGCCAGCCACAACAAGTAGAATCTGTGAATCCAGAGGCAATGTGACACCTGCCCCAAGTACACAGACAACCCACAACTCCCCCCAATAAATACAAATATATGTGAGAGATGCAACCATGTATCCAAACTGAGGCTGAGCTCCCCAACTCAGTACTGTCAAAACTAGTCAGGAGGAGAAGGTAACCACATACACCACAAACCCAGTCCCACATAGACCTATCACAACTGTAAACTAAACACATAAACACAGAAAAACATTCCTGGAGGCCCTAATTACAAACACAACACATCAACAGAAGCCTCCAAAGCAGATCCCAAGCAACCACAACCTCCAAACATAGCACATGCAACACATAGTACACAAAGCTGGTTTGCCAAACAGTCACAGGCCAGAAGGAGAAACAACATGCCTGATACAGTTGTAAGAGGTGTCTGTATAGGCAGACACACTGCTGTCCCACTCACCAGACTGAACAAGGGAAAGGGTACAGTAAGCTGCCTGTAGGCTGCCACAATATGCCACATAACACAAGTACGCAGGTCACCCCAAAGCAAGCAGAAATATGATGCACTCATTGTCCATGCTGGTGTGAATGACCTGAGATGTACCTCCCTGGACTACATGAAAAGAGACATGGATGAGCTCTCTGAGTATGTACCCCAGGCCGGTATGACACTGGCCATTTGCAGCATTCAACCCTCACCAAGAATGATGCCACAGTACAAACACAGAATGATCAGCTTTAACAGGTGGCACAGTTACAGCTGTCAGTCCAAGAGGATCTAATGTCTGTCTGCTTGAGATGTCAAGCATGAAAAACCATGCTGCTGTTCCAGGGATGGCTTGCACCTGTTACCCCTGGGCATCTGGATACTGGATAAGGCCTTTGCCACCTCCATAGAGCCGTACGTAGGCAAGGCCAAAAAGACTACCCACCACCCTAGAAAACATAAGTGGTAAGAAACATAAGGGTAATGCTGACCAATGCCAGATGTGTAAACTGCAATATGCATGCCCCTGAGGCACTTCCCAGTATGGAGAACATTGATGCTTCTGCAGTGACAGAAGCCTGCTGCAAGCCTACTGATAGCACACCAGCACTACCAGGTTATACCACATATCATGCGTTACTGCCCCAACACCTGGGCCAAAACATCAAAGGAGGGGGAGTATCTATATGCAGCACAGACACCCATACGGCCAGGTAACTGACAATACACAAAGCAGCGGAGACCACCCATGTGCACCTAAGTGTAGTCAAAACTGCTGTAGAGTCTGTAGCATGCGACAGACCACACTCTCACACACAAGAACTCCACCCAGACATCCTGAAGACACTGGACAGTATGAATGTCCCACCAAATACCAGACAAGGTACTCACAAATTACCACATAGGTGGTAAACCATTATGTATGCAAGGAGTAATTAGGGACCTAGGGACACAAGTCGACAGTAATCTGTCATGTGACACTGACAATGCCAATGTGGCTAGGAAGATTGTCGATATTGGACACCGTCTCATGAAAGGATTCACATCTACATCAACAGAGGTCACTGTGCCCCTGTACTGTTCCCTTATCAGACCCATAATCTAGTACAATGACTCATATGGGATATACCGTACCTGACACCTGCAGCAGTTCGGAAGACCTCAAAGGTACCCCACCAAGAGGATAAAGGGTGTCAAATATATGTCATATGCTGCCTGGCTGTAGACACCCCAGCTGAATGCAGTCACAGACTGCCTACACAGAGGCATTGTATGTCTGTTGTACAAGGCCATGTCCAACACAGAAGTAATGGACATGCTCCACAACAGGAAATCAAAGCCATTGGAGCTGTGAGAGTGACAGATGTCAGCCTCAACACATAATGAAATAGGATGTGCTGGAGGGACAGATACATAACCCAGAGGCTCCCCACACCCAGAAACAGGATCCCAATCCATGTTAGGCAGAGCCCCTCACTGACACCCCTCAACAGGAATATTGCCAAGTGGATGGATGATCGTACATGTACACTGGGGTCTTCACTGTGTCACGACCAGACAGAGGCACAGTAAAAAAAATCATAAATGGCCATAATAGTCACATAGCAAGGGGCGGCGAAAGACACACACACTCTGGCTTGTCTTACTAATGCCCTAGGGTGGATAGCCTAGTATGAACCCATGAACCTATGAAGATACTAATTGTACAGGACACTAAGGATAATCACAAGGCTTACTTAACTGATGGTAGGAACCATGTTGGGAATCCACAGATATGCTCCGAATCACACAGATATTGCAAACAACATACCAAACACACACACATATTGCCAACATACAACCTGACAGGTGCAGTGCAACCCCCCCCCCCCCCCACAGAATGCAAAATATCTATCCCAGCAGACTGCTGGTCCCCTGACATTGCAGATTCTGAGGTAACAGCCATCATCTGCAAAGCAAAACACACAGCAGCAAAGGTATGTGATGGTGTCCTGGGCTGAGGCCAACATGGACTCCAAGAATAATGGAATGCCAAATCACACTACTGCCCAATGTCAGCCTTACCACAGGATATGTACCCAAAGAGCAGTGTACAACAACAGTGGTCCTTCACAACAAAGGTGTTGCCTGAATGGATACTGCAGACGACCACCCCAGGATCCTGATAAGCTTGGTCTGCACAGCTATGGAAAGGATCAGTATGTACCGCAGACATAAAGCTATCGTGGACCTACTGATACCGGACCCTACACAGTGTGGCTGTCGTAACTGCAGATCCTGCCCCTAAACATGTTTGACCCATCTGAAACAGTCATTAAGGTCATTGATGAGGGCGGTGTGGTCCACACAGCGTAGCTGGACCATGCATATGCTTCCAGACAATACCCTACGAGTTCAGTATGGATATGTTCACCAGCTTAAATATATACCCCTATGTCAGTAGAGGGGTTGCAAACCAGACCAAGGACAGAACTGACATGGTCAGACATGCTGCATCCATGTCAGACTACAAAGCAGATATGAGTGGCATCCCACAAGGCTTGGTCCTGGGACCCCCCCTTCCGTATATATGTCCCATAGGTATAGGCCAACATGGAAGGACTGTGACTGAACATGTATGCAGAGGAGTACAAACAGCCCACCATATCCGACCCCCAGCTGACACAAGCAACCCACAAAAGGGCCACCTAGAAACAGACAACTGGGGCCATAGCCATGTCAGTAAGCTAATTGCAGAACTGTGTATAGACAACCACCGTGGATATACAGTAAGTGCCCACAATTTACCACACATGTGTTAACCCATTACGTACCTAACATGTAATGAGAGACCTGGGGACACAAGGTGATAGATATCCTGCATTGGACAATCATGTGGCTTTAGTGTTTGCAGAAACATACCATATACCCACCCAATCATTAAGGTTGTCAGATGTAGATAAGGGGAGGTCACTGTGGCTCTGCAGTCATCCTTCATCAGCGTCATAGTTTACTACAATAGCCCCTGTGGGATATACCTCAGCAGACACCTCCATCAACTGTAAAGTCCACAACAGTACCCCACCAGGAGTAGCAAAGAGCATGAACAGATGCCATGTTTTGCCTGAGTAAACAAACTGTAGCTCCACACACTGCCATACTGCCCAGCCAGAGGCATGCTGTGCCTGATGTATGAAGCCATGTCCAAGCTGGAATCAATGAACATGCTGCACCTTGTACAATCTGAATGGCAGTGAGCTATGCACATGAGAGACCTAAACCCCAGCACTGACATACATAGGACAAGCTGTACAGAATGATCCATAACACAGAAGGCACCCCACCTGTACTCCCGGTACAGGTTAGCCAGAGAGTCACCTATCGACACCCCTCAAGAGGAATCCCGAAGAGTGGATGGGAGATGGTAGGTTAACCCTGGGTATCACTGTTATGTCAGAGGTAGACGGAGGCACAGTATACTAACCATGACATATGTCAAGGCAAACTCCAGTTACAATGTGTGTCGAAGGACAAACACACCCTGTGACTAGCATCAGAAATGGCCTAGGGAACATCGCTAGTGTTTGCCAATGTCCACCTATGTTGTGGAATACACTACCAATGTTGGACGAGCCTGGTGTAGGTAGTCCATATCTAAACATAATGCAACATGGTCAAATGTGCACAACTGGCCCCTACACAGTCTGTTGTGCTCACTATGAAGATGTCAAGCAGTGATAGGACTAAAGCCCAGGATACTGTCCACCACAGTGAAAGTACTGAACCAGTACACTATATGGTACTACAGTGTTAGGTCATTATGAAAGGATGTTGACAACTGTATGCAAAGTATCCCATGCAATCCCTGCATGCACAGTATAATCCCTGTTGTGGCAGACACGAAGCAGTCGGCCAGTTAGTACACAACATGACACCCAACACACAACCATAAATGTGAGATATTGTTGAAGTTCACACACACCCAAATATGTGGTGGACTTCAGAGTACAACATATGGAAAGCTCACACTGGGCATGCTCGCACACTTTGATAAATGAGGCATATGTCAGACAACATGCCATGGAAAGGCTGAACTGGGCATGCTCACACACTTAGGCCATCTCTCCATTTAGCAGTTAGCCACACATATCTGGTATTTGTACGTGTCATTCCAGGAGCCAACCACAACACAGCAATCTGCCCCGTGCACACAGTAAATGACGACAGAGACGTAAGTGATATAGTAGATTGCCCTCATATTCAAACATCTTCCACAGATACACAAGTTGTTCATAGGAACAGGGAATGCTATGGCAATCAAGACATGCAAACAGTAGAACAGCACAACAACTATTGTGCATCTGACAATTGAACATATGGGTGTAGAGATCAATACTAGGCTTGTTGCCCTAGGGTATGACAGATTAGCCAGAGTGTGCTTGGCATCTGCATCCCCAGTACAGTAGGCTACTGTGCCACTGCAAAGTAGGTCACATAAGGCAACATGTGAGGCTAGTGAGCTGTGTCTCTGTCAAGCAGGGGCACAGTGGAGATCCCAGGGTTTGAATGTGCTAAGCCACAGCCATGTTGTTGGTGTGTGCTGGAAGAGGGTTGCTGAGGACCTCTAACAGTAAGTGGCCATCAATAACAGACTGAGGGGAGCCCTATCTGCATTGTCTGGACAATTCCACTGTCAACACTGTGTTGTGATGATTATGTGGGAATGAAGTGTCATGCTGGAACTGTTCACAGATGTCCTCCCTCTGTGGGCTACAGCTCTGCAATGTAGTAGCTCACTCTGTCTGTTGGACAGCTCATATATGGCTGGTGTACAACTGACAGGTGTCTTGTTGTGGAGCAGTCATGAGTATATGTGGGATGGCATGATCAATGCAAACCTTACACATGCTCATAGAATGCAATTGTCAAGGATTATGCAGAGTGGCCAGTATAGTCCCCCAGCAGGGGTCCTTTGAAGTCGTCCACCCCAGTCTTCACAAGTGTAGAGTCTGCTTGTGCTAAACACAGTTTGTGTGCAGTGACAACCTTGCCTGGGGGTGGGGATGGGATATGGATGTCCAGGGAAAGGTGGGCATGGTCAGATATCAACAATGGTGGTCTACCTCTGGTGTGGAACAGTGAGTACCCATGTTGCAGATGGAGAGGTGCAATATGTATTCCCCCATGTGGCTGTGGTGTGTGGTTCTGCCATAGCACATGGACCCACAAATTGTAGTGGCTGTAGGGTAAAGTGGTAGAGGCCTGAGTAGTTCCCACACACAATATGCCTGTACCTGATGTTAACAACTGGAATGGTGTATGTGAACACCTGCATGTCCCGGCACTGTTCCCAGGGAAGCTAAGTGTGTGTCCTGGATGTGGGAGTGGTGTTCTGGACTGGTTGTGTTGTGTGTTACAGGTCCTGTGGTCACGAAGCATGGTATAGAACATAACCTGCCAGTGCGATGTGCATATCTGACCCTGACGTAGGTGGCTGCAAATGCATATATATGCTATCCCCCACCTGACAGGTAGTACTAGATGTACATACCTCTGTAGAAATAAAGATGTCAGCACCCTATAAGTACAGCAGGAGAAGGGAAACCTCCCAGTAATTTGAATAGCGTGCTCTGCTAATGTGTCTGTCACAACATAGTTAGGTAGGGGTTTGAATCCTGCAACTACCCAGTTTGTGTGGAGGGGGGTTAGTGTGTGTGCAAGTCTGTGTGAGGGAGATGTCCCTTTTGGCAACTGTGAAAGCACTCTACAGGATGCACATTCCCCTATCTAAGCATGGATGATGTCAGCACCCTATAAGTACAGCAGGAGAAGGGAAACCTCCCAGTAATTCGAATAGCGCTCTGCTAATGCGTCTGTCACGAGTGTCATAACATAGTTAGGTAGGGGTTTGAATCCTGCAACTGCCCAGTGTGTGTGGAGGGGGGTTAGTATGTGTGCAAGTCTGTGTGAGGGAGATGTCCCTTTTGGCAACTGTGAAAGCACTCTACAGGATGCACATTCCCCTATCTAAGCACGGATGATGTCAGCACCCTATAAGTACAGCAGGAGAAGGAAAACCTCCCAGTAATTCAAATAGCGTGCTCTGCTAATGCATCTGTCACAAGTGTCATAACATAGTTAGGTAGGAGTTTGAATCCTGCAACTACCCAGTGTGTGTGGAGGGGGTTTAGTGTGTGTGCAAGTCTGTGTGAAGGAGATGTCCCTTTTGGCAACTGTGAAAGCACTCTACAGGATGCACATTCCCCTATCTAAGCACGGATGATGTCAGCACCCTATAAGTACAGCAGGAGAAGGGAAACTTCCCAGTAATTCGAATAGCACACTATGCTAATGCGTCTCTCTCAAGTATCATAACATAGTTAGGTAGGAGTTTAAAACCTGCAAATGGCAAGTGTGTGCGTTTGGATGTGGGGAGTTTGTGTGTGTGCAATTCTGTATGAAAGACATGTGCTTTTTTGCAATCAGGAGATCACACTACATGATGCACATTACCCTTTCCAAACACTGATGATGTCAGCACCCTATAAGTATAGCTGGAGAAGAGACACCTCCCAGTAATCTGAATAGTGCACTCTGCTAAAGCGTCTCTCTCAAGTGTCATAACATAGTTAGGTAGGTGTTTGAAATCTGCAAATGGCAAGTGTATGTGTGTTTAGATGTGGGGAGTTTGTGTGTGTGTGCAATTCTGTATGAAAAACATGTTAGTTTTGGCAATCAGGAGATCACACTACATGATGCACATTACCCCTTCCAAACACTGATGATGTCAGAACCCTATAAGTAAAGCCAGAGAAGAAGAACCTCCTAGTAATCCGAATAGTGCACTTCGCTAATGTGTCTCTCTCATGTGTCGTGACATAGTTAAGTAGGGGTATGAATCCTGCAAATGGCAAGTGTGTGTGGGGGTAGTAGGGTGTGTGTAAATGCAAGTGTGAGAGAACAGATCCTTTTGGCAAATACTACAATACAGCAGATGCTGCATATTCCCCCAGTAAACACAGGGGATGTCACCACACTATCAGCACAGCCAAACAGGGCTAGTTGGCCAGTAATGCCAATAGTGCGCTCTGCTACTGGATCTATTACCATTATCAGAGTACAGATAGGTATGTTTTGGAAACCCACAACTGCCACGTGTGGTTGTGTCACACATTATGACCTTGTGTGGGTCTTTGTGCATAACAATGCATGCCATTGCCTAAACCAGCAATGGCAATGCACACATGATGTATGTGTGTGACACATACACATACATACCTGTGACCTGTAGTAGTTACCATGTCTGACACGTGCCTCGAGTGGATAAATGGCATTTGCAATGTATAACAATATGACTGTGTCTTACTGGTCAGGGGCCGCACGTGGTATGTGTCTATACAGTGTGGGTGTATATGGTAAAATACCTACAGCAGGGCTTACACATCTGGTCTGGGCCATATAGTCTACATGTAGGCGATGAACAGGTGCTGCATGTTCCCACCTGTTGTGGGAGTGGTAACATGTTATTCCACTGCAATTCAGTGACCACATGCTGGGAACCCTTCAACTAGTGTGTTGTAGCTACAGTAATGCTCACGCACAATGTTTGGCTGGATGCAGTCCAGCCATATAAAGACAGTTCTTGAGACTGTCATATTGCCAGTGTTGTTATGGAGGATAGGTTGGTTTCCTGTGTATGGGATGGTTGTGTGTGCCAGGCTATGAACCAGAAGGCAGTCCGACACACTGTTAGCTACACATGAATAGGCCCTGATGCTTTGTGCTGTGCCAACAACCTGGAGGTGTGTGTATCTGTGGTGCCTTGGGATACCACCCCCCTGACCATGTGTGTTACATGTGTAGGGGACAACAGGCATGGTATGAGGTATAACCTGGCAGTGATGGGTTGCACCTGTGAGCCATGGATCAGGACTCTGGTACTGCACAGACATTGCAGTTCACCATGCTGAGGACAGTGTCCACTGCATGCATCTTGCAGTGTACACTGCTGGTGTTGTGTAGCATCACTGTTAGTGTCCTATCCTGTGTGATACCCGTGGAGGTGGCTATGTAATCCATGTCCTGCAGCATAAGGCAGTATGTGTGTATCAAGGGGCTTCGCCAATATACATTGGCCCATGGGTGTCACGTGCAAGCTGCCCCTCGCAAATCATTTTTCTTCCCTAGCATGTAAGCACACGTTGGCAGCCAGTGGATACCCTATGAATGACATTGGAGATTGAGCAGAATGTAGACATAGAACACCCTTCCTACATATAGTGGTAGCATACCCGGTGAGGGTATGATGGCAACCAAGATCAGGCTCATACTGGCCCATGCCACATGCGGACAGATCCCTTCTATGTTCCCTATCATGTAGTCCAGGGAGGTATGTCTCAGGTCATCCATAGTGGCATGGTCAATGACTGAGTCATATGTGTCCATGCCTCTGACTGACCTGTATGCATGTGTTTTGTGGTGGACCATAGTGCCCCACAGGCATATCACTGTGACCTTCACCATGTACAGCCTGTTGAGCGGGACCCCACTGCAGCGGACAAGAGAGGTACCTGACACATCTGTAGCAGGTGTGTTGTGTATCCCTACAGGCTGTGAGTGTGTGGCACATGGGATGTGTGTGCCATGTGTGGCATGTGCTCTGTTCCAATGTAACATATGCCTGTGTGCCAGCTGCAGAGGTGTGTGATGCTCAGGCAGGATGCTATTCTGAGTCTCCAAGTATGCCCCAGTGTGTTCAGATTGCTGTCAGTGTGGGTCTATGTCTGACTGGTATTGTAGTCACTGTAGTATGTCATGCCACCTGACAGGGCATGGCATTACTGGGTTCAGAGTGCTCAGTCCCCAGATTGGCTATGTGGTGGCATCCCACACATGTGTTGTACGTTCCTAGCCAGGGGTGATGGTTGACTGCATACATGTGGCAGCTGTGACATTGCCACATGACTCACATAACCCACAACTAGACCATAGAGGTGATTCACTGGTTACGTTTGCACATGCTACCCTAGAAGTGTGATTGCCATGGTGCTTACCAACACATAGAGCCAATGGGGAACAACATACTGAAGGTGTGTATGTGTGGGTGTACTGCTACTGATTTCATAGCACTGGCATATATGACTGCACACATGGGTAAATGTCAGGTAAGACATGTGCAATGTGTCACAGGCAATGTACATGCGAACAGGACAGACAGTGATGTTCTGTCATGTGTAAACCTGACATACATATCGTATGCTATGCAGATGTCACTAGGAGTCCACAGAAGCACTGTAACTCTGCATTGCAGGTGGAAGCAGTATTCCAGGGAACCCCAAGCGAACATGCATGCAAACAAAGCTACAGTAAGCAGGGCTGGAAGTAGTCCATTGTACAACAAAGAAGGTGTAACACTAACAGTAGGTTACAGTGCAAATATGTAGGCACTATCAACATGTACCCAGGAATGCACAGCGCAGATGCCCATGGTAGAACTGATATTATGTCATAGTTAATTGTGATTTGGATTACATTGGTACTGCACACATATCAACATGTGCAAACATCCACATTGCATAGTCGTTGTGGGCAACTTGCCACCATTACTGTACAAGTCCATCATTGCATATCACTACTTGCATTAGCTTCCCCCCTATGCTACCCATGTATGTGGCTATCTGTTGACATCCTTACCACCGGTATGCAATAATGTGCAGCTGTTACACTTTGGTACGTACTATGGGTGCAGATAACATTTCAGGACAGTCATACGGTTACTGCATCAGGCATGCTGGGATATACACACAGTCATATCAGC
This sequence comes from Protopterus annectens, assembly GCF_019279795.1. Classification (NCBI taxonomy): domain Eukaryota; kingdom Metazoa; phylum Chordata; order Ceratodontiformes; family Protopteridae; genus Protopterus; species Protopterus annectens. Next base: position 1,152,856,955 of record NC_056743.1, on the reverse strand, counting down.
ACACTGTACTGTTACCAACATGATACTACTAATACACTTCTATGTAGTCACCCTGTGCATCAGCAACGTGTTTACCTGTTCCTGCACTGATGTTGGAGATTGCAGGAGGTGGCACAGTTTCATCATATGCACAGGGTGTGAATTAGGTATGCCTGAGTCTGCCACTGATACCACCAATTGACATGTGTGTGTATGTATGTTGGTGAGGGACAGCAGTACAGGGTGGGGCACTGTTGGTGCAGTGTGTGCGTGTATGTGGTAGCCCTAGGTGTTAACATTTCGCATGTGTGTATGCACGCACACAGTTCCACCTCATGGCTGCCATATACAGGGATTCATGGACAGCCACAGACTGCACCTGGCAGGTCATACAGATCAGTCTCTGTGGGCACAGACACGGTACCTGTGCCTGGCAGGGGTGCTATGGACCGTATCTAGTACTAAGCCAGACTGGGTACTGTCATCAGAAGCGGGAGTGTGTTGACTGGACACAGGTCCCTGTTGGGACTGTCCAGAGCCACGTGCACGTGGTCTCCTGGGGCATTCCTATGACAGCACAGACCCAGCATTGCTGGGGCTGCTGCTGGCACTATGGGGGCGTGCGCGGGCCTGTTGTCGTCTGTGCCAACTGCCAGCTGTTCCTGTTGCTGGCATACAGCCACGTTGATGCCGCAACTGCCCACCATTGCCCTGGCTCATGGACATGTGGTTGTGGAACTGCTGTAATATTTCCCCACAACGTCTGTCTATGACATCGGTGAAATTACGGATAGCATCCGCGATGTCACGCATACTGTCAGTCATGGCTGTGGGACATGCTCTCAGGTCCCTCAGACCCTGTCTGGTGTACCTTTCCATACGCGACTGTGCCTGCATGACAGCCCGAAACATAGCTGAGGTTGACAGACCTCTTTGGGCAGGTCTGCCAGGGGCAGTATGCCCACGGATGCTCCCATGAGAACCCATGGGCAACTGTCTGTGTGGTACCATCGCAGGACCCTGCCCATGGCTGCTGTGTGGGGAAGCATGTGCCACAGATACCACATTACCCTGGTCAATGCCCACTGTATCCTGTCCATCACCTAGGGACAATGGTGACATAGGATGTACTGGCAGGATGACTGTGGGCAATGATGGGGTTGACAGCTGTGTACTGTCAATTGGCTGACCAATGGCGGACCCTGACACACCTTCCTGTGCCATTACACAGATATCATCATTACCAGTACCTGTGGCACCAGATTCAGGTTCCCTGCTGCAGGACACCAGAGCAGCACCAGAACCTGTGGGAGGAAGACAGGAAACACAGTTTACAGTGTCCACACAATGTTACCAGTGATGCACTTATGCACACGTGGACACATGCACACATGCACACATGCACATGTGGACACATGCACACGTGGACACAGGCACACATGCACACATGTACACTTGGACACAGGCACACATGCACACATGCACACATGCACATGTGGACACAGGCACACATGCACACATGCACACCCCACAGTATACACACAGAGCACTACTGAGTTACACTACTATTACTAGCACTATCAGGACTATTATAGGTATTGTTAAACACACTCACCAGCATGGATGGCCTGCCTTGCTGTAACACTGGAGGGACCTGCAGAAATGAAGAGATTAATGTCAGTGGGCACAACTGTGCCATTGATACTGCATATGATACAGTGCAGTAGTACACCAGTTGCCTTCCACACGTCAGCTGCTGATATTGCCAATATCACACCTGCACAATTACATACTATGTTGACAGCTACATACCACGGACACACCTTACACATGCATAAACTAACAGTGTACAGAACAGTCAAGTGTACATATGGCATATTACCTGCATGCTCCATGTCGTGCTGCTGTGTGGATCCAGCCTCCATCATGATGCAGGTGTATTGCTGTTGTTGTTCCGGGGCTGGAGCCACAACACTTAGGAGTAGCCCCTCCAGTCTGGTGAGGGGGGGATGTGTGGCCACCCCACCTCCTGTGGCAACCTGTTGCCTGTGGATATCCGACACACGCTGACGGACATTTCTGATTAAATCACTGCAGTGATGTCGTACCTGCTCATATGTCCTATTATGCGTGCCAATGTCATTTACCCTACGGACAAGGTCTTGCCACAGTGCAGCCCTCTCCTGCTGATTCTGGCTGTTGCGGGAAAACAGTATGTCATAATCCCGCACCAGGCTCTGGTGTATCTCCTCATCTTCTGCTGCAGAGTAGGCGGGATTACGCTGACTCGCCATCTCCCTGGAAGAGAACACAAACAGGATATCAGCAGACTATGTCAGCAATATATGGCACACATACTATACATGATACCAAATGTAGTGATATACTACTACTCCCATATGTAGCATGTGTGTGTCTCTTGGTGGATACACAAGTACATGGCCAGATATCAGTGCTCAGCCAACACCTGTGCAACAATACCTGCCACATTCCATACAACATAGTAGCATGCCCCATCAGTCAGCACACTGTGACAGGTCCAATGCACAACCTCACTCTGGGGGTTCATACTAAGGTACTGTATGTGGAACGCCATCCACTAGTGTGATCTGGACACAAGTTACTCGGCCTGGATATACATATCCCACCACCACCACCAGCACAGTAGACTACTTTGATATGTATGTGATTAGACAGTTATTCACTTGTTAGGACTGAGATGGTATCCATGCAGCCCACTGGGCCAGTGGAAGCCACAACCCACACTGCTGACCCCTTTGCGAATGCTTCCCACGGACATCCCACAGATTGCATGGAACATGCACACACATTTCTAACCCAGACCCTATGCACAAAGGTTAGGCATCCTGTCCGGTGGATCCCAGCCAATGGCAGATTGTATAACAATAGGAGGAGGCTGCTGCAGGACAGAGCAGATTCACATTAAGGGAAGGCATCTGTGGTCAGCACTGGTAATATGCTACGGTCTCTCATAACAACATCCACGGCCTACTCTGGGAGGGAAATGGCCACAAACACTATAGATAACCACAAGGCCTTCTTCAGTTATGTTACACATATGGACCAAACGCCTCAGATATGCTCTGAGTTAATACACACCTACTTAACATTCACCGAACACACAGATATTGGCAACAATCTTGCAGACAGGTTCGGTGCACGTATCCCCCCTCCTTCTCCCCCACAAGTAGAAATAATTATCACAGCTGAATGTAACCTCCCTATCATCTCACATGTCCAGGTGAGGGCCACCCTCAGCAAAGCAGAACACACAGCATCACTGTGACCTGATGGTATCCCTGGATGTGTGCTACATGCACTCCAAGAGGACATACAACCGCATATAAGACTGATATTTAACCTTGGCCGTACTACAGGATATGTACCAGAACACTGGCATACAGTCCCACTCCAATAAGGAGGCACCTCTACTGACCCTGGGAACTATCGCACCATGAGCTTAACCGGCCTGGTCTGCTACGCTATGGAATGATTCAGTATGGGACGCATATACAGTGATACTGGGTACCTGCAGACACTTGTTCCCGGCCAGTTTGCCTTTGTGATGGGCTGATCCTGCCTTTTGAACCTGGTTGACCTTTCAAAACAGTCACTACAGCCATTGATGAGGGCAACACAATCCATACAGCCTACCTGGACTTGCCTAAGGCCTTCAACACAGTACTTCACTCAGGCATCATAGACAAGCTCATTAGCTTACATGTTACTACATATGTCACATAATGGGTTGCACACTGGTTGACACACAGAATCCATAATATCGATATTGTAGGAGCCATGTCAGACTCAATGCCAGTCACATGTAGTATCCCACAGGCCTCTGTCCTAGGACCCCTCTTGTTTGGCATTTATTTCTCAGATGTAGAGGCGAACATGTGCGGGTTGTGGATGACAAAGTTCCCAGATGACTGCTAACTAAGCGCCATAGTCGTTACACCAGCTGACACACACATCCTGCAGATGGGCCTCACTGCAACAGAAAACTGCTGCCAGGATCATGGCCTAACACTAACTGACATGTAATGTATAGTCAACCCCTTTTGGTGGAACTACATGCACACAACATATGACGTGGACATATCTATAGATACAGACCTATGACACATTTGGAGGGTTCACAGTATGCAGACTATTAACCTGCTACTTTACATTACCTGTGTTTGTCACAGCTGGTTGCGTTACCACTACTTCTGCTTCCTGCTGCTGCTGGCATGGCTTGCTCCTGTCACTGCTGACAGCTTAGACTCAGCGTGTGTACCATGTATTGTTGTTTTTTTTTTTCTTTCACTCTCTGTCTCTGTCTGTCTCTCTCTCTCTGTCTGCCTCCAGACAGTGCAATGAACGTATTGCATGTGTGGAGTGTGAGTACAGGATGCTTTTGTAGGTATCTGCATAAGTCCATGTGATGGCCTCTGCACCAATTGTAAGCCAGCATTTGCTAATTGCATGCAGCCAGTTGTGTACTGATTGCAGTTCTCACTGTGATTTCAGGACAGTGCTATAAAAGGGTATGTGAGATAGGCGTTGCCCTTTCAGATTGTAAGGGTGGGGACCATGCTGGTATGCTGTGGACACTGTTCTGTGAGTGTAAAGGTTAGTATCTCTCTCATGATTCAGGCTGTGTTGTAGATTCACATTTCTCCATTCCTCTCTCCTGTTTCCTGTAGTAAGTGTGTATGCACAATGACACCTACAACTATATATATATATATATATATATATATATATATATATATGTGTGTGTGTAAATATACATATATTTATATATGTACATTAACTGACATTATTACCTACTAGCTACCAACTAGCATGGCTGTTTCTGTTCACACACTACTATTATGGAAATCCACTAGTTCTGACAGTAAATATGAATGACATGCTTTGTGTACTACACATCCTATATTCCATTTACATTCATTCTTACTATTACATGATATATTTATTTTAGCACAATGTTCTTGTATAAGAGTCATGGCTTAGTGGTAGGTCATGCAGACTACTGTTTCCAAGGTCCTGGGTTCGGGACTGACAGTGGGATTTTATTTTGCTTTTGAAGTAACTACAGGACCTGTCAATCAGAGTGACTAAGGCACTTTTAAGCAGTTGTAACCAGGTTAGCGCTGGTTTGCGTGGAGCTCACGCATGCGCACTGGCGTTCAGCTCCGCGCACACCCGCTTACAACCGCTTAACGGTGCTTACTCTGGTGCACACCCGCACTATTTTCTTTGAAAGAAATGAAAATGGGGAGACAGGAAAGTGGTGAAAAAGGGGTCACAAAGAGGGTAAGACAGTAGGGAAACAAGCTTGGGATTTGCAGGAGGGATGTAGGTAATGCCCATAGCTGCCCATTTCTTCGTCAGCAAAAGCTGTGCATATGTATGTAATTTGGTGTGACATTTGAAACTTTCCACCCCTGAGAGAGGTGTCAGGACAACAATAATACTTGTTGTACAGCCAATTGTAATTGATAGTATCCATGTCCAGCAGACGTGTGCGGAATGGGCAGCTATGTATGGGGCGTAATTGTTTTGTGGGTACAAAGTGCCCTTTTTTTTTTTTTTCAGGTGAGAGTGGTATGTCAGGTGAAGGAAGTCGGTATAGCTGGGGAGGTAGGTTGGGTAGGTCAACAGACAAGATAAACAAGACATATACAGGGGCGGTGTATGACACGTGTGGGGGGGGTTACACAATTGACGGGGACGGATGTTTGGATATCCAGAGCCCATGAGCCCACAGATGGCAACAGTGGAACTGATATCCCCACCCATGGGCAGTTGCCACTGTTCCTTCACTGCCCAGGATGGGGCTGTGCTGGGGGCCGTGTAGGCCGGGCAACAGGCATGCCCGTAAGTTGTGCCACCTGTGCCTCAAGCTGGCGTAGGGACCCAAGAACAGAGTCCCGGATCTCCCTACGCACCACAGTCCGGATGCTATGGAGGGTGAGTGGTAGTTCTCCTCCGGCCACACTTGCAGAGGGGGGATGGGCCGCATCCCCTGCAGCACTTCCACCCACTGGTGGCACAGGGCCACCGGAGGAGGGTCCAGACTGGGCACTAGTGCCAGGTGCACTCACCAGCTGAGGTGGGAGAGGTGGGTCCGCTGGATCCCGCCTTCCCTGTCGTCCTATGTTTTGCATTACGTCATGACAGTTTGGGTTAGTAACATACAATACCATTCGCAATTAGTTGTAACAGCATGCATTAGTATTCCCATTAACCAAACACCCAGATATTCACACCATTGAACATCGGGCATAACACATGCATAATTTGAACAGCAATACACAGTCCAACAACATGCAGGGTTGATTGATGGCAACAGGCCATCAGGTTTGGATGTATGAACAGGTCAGATGCATCAATGGACATGCAAATATTTATGACCCAACAGGACAAATGTCCAGGGGTGTTAATTGTGATTGCACATACCATTTTCACGTGGAATGGGTTATATGTGGTTATAGGGTGGGGTGAAGAAAATAATATTAACACCTTCGAATACCAATACATATGCTGTACATTTCTAATAGCTGCACATATATACACACTACTGTTCTAACTACAGTTTCCTATATGATAACTACTTTAATTTCGTGATAGGGCTGTTACTGCTACATCAATATACATTTTATTGTTCTTCATACACATTCATATCTGGTTTTGTTCAGCTACATCATCCTGCTACATTTGCTTTATATAGCTATACACAACTGTGGATGTTTGGTATGTCAGACAATCATACTATCTGCATATTGCATACTGAGAGCAACATATCCAGATTTTGGGATACGCATTCCAGCTGCAGCAACACTTTGAACAGATTTTGCTGTTTGGTTCTGCTTCTCACATTCATTTCATTCTGTACTGACTGCAGTATACTTTATTCAGGGGTTATTACTACTTTATTGGTGGATTCATAACTCTTTCTCACACTCTCTCACTTGTTTTCATTTTACTATTCAGGATGGTACTTACTTCGAGGCTTTATTGACATGTTTTACATGTAGTTATTACAATCCTTTCCAGCAGTCTCACTTCTGTCATGTTTCAGTATTTCAACAGGGGTATATTTCACACATGTGATTTGCTCATCTTCTGCAGCTGTACTTTTCAGCCTGCTGCAGGTTGTGTACTATTATATTACAGGTGGGGCATCTTTATTTCAGACTTTATTTCAGACATTTTCATTTTTCTGTTTGGATTACAGACTGCAACACACTTTTGTAATCAAGCAATACTTGCAAACACTCTTACACTGTTACTTGCACATTTTATTACTTAGTGACTACACTGCACTCTTTTGCTAACTGTCATACTTTTATATTTCTTTATAGTTACTGGGAGAGGATTACTGACCTGCCTGGTGGCGCAACCGCACCAGCCTATCGCCATAGGCTCTGCGGTTCACAGAACGGACACCTGCAGCTGTAATAAATAAAGTAATATTGGAATACACATCTCCATAATATCAGCTAGTTTAATTTCTTACATACATAATTAAATGTAACTTACTCAGTAGTGGGGCGTTGGGCATTTGCCGGGCCTCCTGGATCCAAAGGTTCAATTGGTCCTGCTTGCATCTCTTCAGGTCCACATGGTGGTGACGGACCTGCTCACCAGTCCTTGGAATCCCTGTGGCACTGGTGAGATCATGAGCCAACCGGTCCCACGCCTCAGCCCTATATGCTCCCCACAGGACCTGGCCCTGCATGAGTTGGGCCTCATGATTATGGACTAGGAGCCAGACCATGTATCTGGACTCCTCAACGCCCCACCTCTGTGCTTGAAAGCAACTACCCTCTCCTACTCCTGACATTCTGGCTGCAAGTCAGTTCTACAATCGTTTATGCTGTGTATTCCCGCCTATGGGGCTTATATATGCCGTTTTTCCCGCACATATCTGTGATTGGCCATTTTGGAATTGTATCAACTTTACAAAACCTGCTTTGTCATGCTCCAATTTGTATTCATTCCTATATATTTGCTATTACTGCATTTCTAGGTACTGGTGTCATGGCTTAGTGGTTCAGTACCTTGACTATGGTGCGTAGTATCCTGGGTTCGAACCTGACCACTGCTTTTTATTTTTTATGACTGTCTAGACAGGCTGAGGGGTGTGTCTGTGTAAAGGCAGTTTTAATACGGCTTGCTCAACGTTGCCCGTCGGTTAGCTTGTTAGTGCGGTGCGCAGCTACGCGCAAATGGGGTACACTGGCTTACGCTTCATTTGGCTGTCAGCACGCATATTAAGCTCAGCTCAGCTAGGGGCACACAGTTTCAGCACGTTAAACTACTGCTTACCTACGGGCACTCATTTTGCACCTGTTAAACCACTGCTCACCTACGGGCAGATGCACTCACCTTGTTAAACTGTAGCTCAGCTATAGGCACATCTGGCATTTTTTATTATTTTGTTATCTCATATTTCTTCAAAATAAATGGACTATTTCATTACATTTTACATGAACTATGATTTTATATGTGTACATGTTTGTCAGGGACTTGTTTCGTGCTTATTTTACTAAAAATAAAAATTGGTGCTGTGGGGGCTCGAATCATGAATGCCTGCTCTTCAGCCGACGTCTCTACTGCTACGCTATCGCTTCTTGGCTTACTTTGCATATTTAGTTCTTATATCCTTTTCCACTGACTGCTAACTGTGGCTAAGCTAAGGGCACGCCCGTGCAAACGAGCGCACTCATGGGCAAACATCTTTACGATTTAAAAAAAATATATAACATGTTCATTTATATATTTTATGTTCATAGTCTGTGGGGGCATGTGTTGTGTTTATTCACATTTCTATGGCCTCTGTCGTGGGTGTTTACTTTGGGCAATTTTACTCTTCTGGGGGCGTGTCCACTTGCAGGGCTCGGCCTATGGACACACACCCTACTCTCTTCCATGGACCGTGTTAGCCTTCGGTGTGATTCAGCATGCCCTCAAGCATATGCATGACATGCTGACATCACACCGTTTAACTGCAGCCTCCGTGTAAGCCATGTATCTCTTACATGGAGGCTTCGTGAATCATGCCCAGTGTCTTTTTTTCATGTGTGTGTGAGACTGCAGTAGAGTGGGGATCGGAGAATTTGCCTTTTTTCCCCACTGTAGTGCGATCTCTGGGTTGGTATATATATAGTTAGTAGGGGAGGTAGAGTTCAGGAGCGCTTACCTGTCTTGTAAAATAACATTTAAAAGTCATCTTCTTTCTTTCTTTTTTTTTTTGATAAGTTTTATTTTAAATCATATGTGCTCAGCTACATTAGGCTTGATAATTTGCTTGGACGACCAAGCAACATATATCTATATGGGTCCATAATGGTTTCTTAAAATGCTGGAACATTGAACCACACTTGATCAAAATGAGCAAAGTGAAATGCACCAATCATCAAATTCAAAACATCATCCCGTACATTTTTAAGCTTAGAAGGAAGAGTGTGTGATGAATGCAGAATACGTCCATGTCAGCATTTGTGTGAAACTGACAATTTTCTGGGCTGGGGAATTTCCCCATTGCCTACCTAGGTAGTCACAGTATGGTAGGCAGGGGATCTGAAGTGTAGATGTATGTGTGTGTGTGTGTGTGTGTGTGTGTGTGTGTGTGTGTGTGTGTGTGTAGGAGCATGCATACAAGTATGTAGATCAATATTTCTGTGAGTGTGACAGTGTGTGTGGGAGGCTTGTTTGTCGATGAGAAAGTGTGTGTGTGTGTGTGTGTGTGTGTGTGTGTGTGTGTGTGTGTATACATGGTATCTGTGCTGCATGAGCATGTAGGGTGAACACTACAGCAGTCAGGTCTGGCAGTGCAGTGTTTGATTTAGAGACATGTCAATGAGTCACTAATGAGGTGTTTCTTAGTGCTGCTTTGCCATGTGTGTAAGCAGGAATTTGTTTCTGTTGCACCAATTAACCAACCCAGGTTGGGCAATCAGAATGGGTGGAGAGAAATTCCCTGAATCCTAGGGTACGTGTTTCATTAATACAGATTTTATATTCAAAATAACTTTGCTACCTGAATGCAACACAAAAGAATAATCCGAGATTATGAAATGATAAAAAGCAACATTTTTTAATCTATGATCTTTTGTAGCAGGAGACTATACTTCTATACCCTTATTTAGACAAAGAAATGCCTGACCAAATATTTATAGAAATTTGTAGGTAAATAATAGGGTAGTTGCTGTTGTGGGCTGTTTTAAGCCTAGCCAGTTTCTCTTTATGTGCTTGCATTAACCTATTCAATGTGGTTACAGATTTACCTTACCCATTTCTTAGTAAGTAATTATATATTAACTGGATCATACCATAGATAATTTGAGGGGACTTTGATGCCCCTGCACTGGCCCAGTAATCAAGGAGCCTCAAAAATCACCACTGACAACAGTGGGGAATTTACACACTGGGAGGATGACAAGTACACACACAGTAAAGTGCAATTTCCCGTAAGAGCACACAGAGATCACAGTCAGTCTTGGGCTGGTTTCTCCCAGTAAGACTTCCCACTGGCACAGCTATATGTTGAGATCTCAGCTGAGTGGCCAAGCCAAGACCTTCAGCACCCTCTCTGCCCAACCAGTGCTTCGTGTCCCTGCCAAAGTATCTGACACACACACACACACACACACACACACACACACACACACACACACACACACACACACACACACACTTGGGGGAGGCTGCACAGGTTTACTAGCTATGCCCCCTTCTGCCCAGACTATAAAGTAGTTCTGACTGCCACCAGCCAACTCTTATCAGCTACTTTTAATGCCCTTAACAAAGGGTGTCCTATCCTACTGTGTATTGTTACTAATAATCCAAATAGTGGTCTGACTAAGAGCAAGGCAATTTAGGAGTGGCCTGTACAGTGTCACCAAACAGACATGCAAGTACTCTAAGAGATTAAATATGTCTCATGGATATCAGCCATAGAGATAGGCTTAAATATATTTAATAATAAATAAACAGTAAAAGAACAAGACAATGCTCAGTAAGTAATCAGTTACATCAGAGTTCAAAATCACAGGAAATATTTAAAACAACATTGCAGGACAGTCTCAAATAAATAAAGAAAACATCTAAGCTATACTTTACTATATTCCTATCTGAATATAAAAGAGTTACTATGCCCTAGAAACGTATAGCAAGGCAAGTGCAGAAGGTGGTGATGAGTGGATGTTCTTCTTAGGTCAAAGTCAAAATGCAAAATGCACAGTCTTTCTCTGAAAGAGTTGTTAAATTAATATCAAATATTACTGTTGGGTAGCTTGGATGACATCACTTTTTGTCTCCTGACTTCAGTTCCCAAGCTAAACCCCCATTGTCAGAAAGTACAATCATTTTAGCATCTCCATGTGAAAAATACATATCTCTCAGATGTTAGCAGATCCTGGAAGTCATAATTCAATAAAACATTTCTACATCTCAAACCCAGTAATTATTTCTCTTTCAAGACAATACAAAAAACTTCTAGACATTGTGTCTGTTGTTGACTGAAACTGAAAGATAACTTTTATACCACAAGTGTAAAACAATTTAATTTCAACTTATTTTCTTGAAGTTTTGAAAGTTAACCCTCTATGTTCTAGTTTCCAGTGTTAAAAATATATACAATCACACAATTACAATAGTTTCTATGCATTTCTGTTCTAAGCCAGCAGGGCATGGTGTGGTTACATTTTTGAAGCTCAATACTGTACAAGCCCTGTTCAACACATACTTCTGTATCAGCAGTTTAATATATACACAACACACAGTTCCAAGACATTTGTAAGACAAGCATATGAATCATATTGATATTCACATATGACATGGGATTATTTATAAAATTCCAGGTAGCTGGGCTGGTAGTATCTCCTTCTGTTACATTTCTATATAAATCATACTAATATTCACACTTCCATAGAATTATTTACAAAATTCCAGATAGGTGGGCTGGCAATATTTCCCTATGTCAGAGGGACCCATGCATGGGATAAATAATTTGTGAGCTGCCTCTGTCCATTAGCAGTAAAGGGGCAGTCCTGGGGTAAATTTTCTGTTTCCCATCCACAGATCCAAGTTGCACCCGAATATGGACAGTGATGAACTTAGTTTTATATGGATGGGGAGTCTGTTCCAGAGCAGTGCTATCCTCTGAGAGATATACCTGTCCGTCCAAACCATTCTGTTGATATTTCAGAAGAGGTTTACCTCCCTAGAACAACTATTTCTGATGCCATTTGACTCACCGATGTGCAGTAAATCTATTTATGTAAAGACTTTAAAAAACTTTTGAAGGAACTTAAATAAGTTTAAATTGATTGCAACTAATACCATGTAAAATTGTGTTGCTGTAATAAAAACAATAACACATTCTGTCTACCTCCATGTGGATGTTTGCACTTATACACCTGATTACTAGTATACTGACTCCTTGGGTAGGCTACTTTGTAGTATGGAGTAAACATGATTTTACCTCAAAGTCAAGCAATCTGCCATCTCTACGGTAGTTAACCTTGGGGTTAGTATATTAAGTAAGTAGGGGCATGGGGTGATGCCTTTTTCCACATAGTGTTGTATGGTGGGGCTTCACCACTACAAAAAGTAGCTTCTTTGAAAATATTATTAGTTTAGGTTTTAAAACGTTCTTCTTCTCATTTTGTACAGTTTGAAGTGTACAAATGTCATAACTAATAAACATTTGCAGTATTCCTTAGATTACTTGATGAGAAGAGCTTGCTAAGCAGAAGTGTTTTCCCAAGCCGACTGCATTGTTCAGTAATCCCAACACATCCTGCTACTTATCTAAGATGGTAGGCTTTCTTAGAATGCTTACTCCAATGTCAACAATTATCTGTGCTATAATTAATCTTAATCCTCTTTAATAAACTTGAGATGTCCCTAGTTTTGCCTCAGCCAGCATAATACAATTAAAAACTCTGCAGCGTCCAGTGAAGTATGCAAATGTCTGTCTTATGGTCTTTTGAGTTTGGCTTGGTTCATTTTTAACCCTAGGTATTTTATTAGTATGGACTTTCCCTACTGCCATTTTATAGAGGATGTGTATATGCATTTTACTGTTGTCACTGGGAGGTTTATGTAAGGTGTTACATACATGATGTTCTGGTTTTGTTTTGCTAATAGCTTTCTGAGGTACAAGTGAAGCTTTTGTGACTTTATGCTAGTAAGCTTCTTTGAAAAGGTTACAGAGGCTGTGCACCCTGATTACTTCAGTCTAACCAAGGCTGTTGACACTCTCCGCTACACTGGTATTTTTGAAAAATTAGACAGACTTAATGTAAACCCTGTCTTGTCTGCTAGATTATAAACTGGCTATCCAGCTTATCCCAAAATGAGGAACTTATTGATACTCCCTCTGAACATAAAATTATAACTAGTGAGTTACCACAGGGAGCAGTATTCAGTCCTCTCCTATTTGGCATTATTATTGTAGATATAAAAGCCAATATCCCAGAAGTGTGGTTGACCAAGTTTTCTGATGACTGCCAGTTGGGCACCATCATCCTCCACTGATACTAAATAACTCCAGAAAGGGCTAGAATATGCAGATACCTGTAGTACTGAAAACAGGTTCAAGCTAAATGGAAAAAAGTGCAGCATTGTAACATTCAGCAAAAAAAATCTGTGCTCACCTCATATGTTATAAATGATACTCCTCTTCAGATGGGTCCCTATTAATTTGACGAAGCTTTAACTTGTCGAACTATAAAATACTGACTGCTAAAGATCGAAAGAGCCAAACTGCAAATGGCTAGCTAAGCTAATTTTTTCTCAGGGAAAGAATTAGTTTGTCCGTTAATGGAAATTTGCCCTTTCCCTGATGTGGAGTGATCTCAGAGTTAGTTAGTATATTTAGTTGGGGGGGGTGTGGGGCAAAGCCCCCCACTTAATTCAGGTTGAAAGGTTTTTGTTTTGTGTAATGGCCAAGTGAATTCTTTCCATGGGAAAAAAATTTGCTTAGCTGATCGTTCGCGGTTTGGAAGTTTTGATCTTTAGCTGTCGATCTTTTGTAGTTTGACAAGCTAAAATTACGTCAAATTAATAGGGAAACCCTTCAGACAGACATGTCATAAGAGGTCTAAGTACTTATGTGAACAACAATATCTCATTCGATCATCATGTTTCCATCATAGTCAAGAAACACTTCTCTCTACCCAACTTCATTTTTAAGGTAATATCTTCAAAATCCAACAAAGTCATCCTACCACTGAAGTCTTCCCTTATCAGACCCATTATCAAAGACAGTGCCCCCATGGTATGTATAAATTCAAGCATACTGCATAGCTGGAAAGGCCCTAAAGATTTCCAAAGGTGAAAATTAAAGGCCTTAAGTCCTTCATCTATCATGAAATATTAGCATAACTCTCTTTATTGTCAGTAGTCTGTCAGCTGCTCCAAGGTGACTTATGCTTCATATTTCTTTGCAAAATCAGAGGCTCGGCAAACACCTGCACTGAATATCTAAATCCACATCAACATATAAATAAAACGGGTTACCTTCAGAACATCGACAGACCATTTCATTGAAACCCATTTCACTGACAGACCATTTCACTGGCAACTAGTAAATGCAGGAATTTAAGGCAAATAACAGGGATTTGTCCCCTTGCCCAATGTAGTAGTATCCTGCAGTTAGTATACATAGTTTGGGGGTGTGTGGGGGGAGAAGCCCCCCCACCTATTTCGGTTTAAAAGAAGAATATAACACAAAAAGTACAGAATTTAAACCAAAATAGGTGGGGGTCTTCACCCTCATCACCGCCCAACTATATATACTAACTCCAGGGTCACACTACATTTGGGAAGGGGACAAATCCCTGTTATTTGCCTTAAATTCCTTCAAGTAATAGTTGTCAGTGAAATGGTCTGTCAGTGAAATGGGTTTCAATGAAATGGTCTGTCGATGTTCTGAAGGTAACCCAAATAAAACTCACTATTGAGATGGGTTTCTAACTCAACATATTCCCAGCCTATGGAATAAGTTAGCACTACAGTTCAGTCACAATACTACTTTGGCTACCTATCAGGCTAGTCTTGATAACTGGGTGGGTAGACACAACTTTACACCAGTCATCGTGTAGGGTCCTCCTCAGTTTGGGGAGTTGTAGAAAAGGGTGGCGGCATCTTTTAAGTTTATCTGCTTGTAGGTGAATATGGCTAGGCCTATTATTATGCCCATGATCACTTGCCTTATACTGTTCCTATGTAATCTCTGGCTATCTAGAGGTATGTGTATGTGTGTGTTCACATGATGTGACTGCTGCTAAAGGTTTGACCTTTGGATTTTGAATATATTCTTACCTCTCACAGATGCTCCAAGTGTTATCAACAAGGAGCGCATTTTCTGTGAACAAGGCAATTCTTACATCACCTGAGATATGTGTCATTTGTCAGGTCTTTGCAAGCTAGTTCATATAATGCCTCCATGCCTAATCTAAAATAAGGTCTTTTCCTGAAAAAAAATGAATCAAAGAAATGTATAGTAATAACCAACACCTTGTTTTATCTTTGACAAAGGTCTGCATTAGCAGGATTAATAAAACATAGCTTTCAACAAAAATAAATACAGCCCATGAAATATGGCATTGTAGAGACTGATTAACTGTGCTCCATGTTCATATACCAAGCATGGGTACGAAACGTGTTCTAACCATTAATCCAGTGGCTGTGATTTTTGTTATTATTGGTTATATAAGCATTTTTCTTGCATGTATTATGTGCAGTGTAACCTAAATGCAGAATACATGCTATAAACCCATTAGGAGCTTCCCTTTGGGTCCATTCCTTAAGACAGTAGTGTGACTTTTGGATTTATTTTTCAAAAATATTCATAGGACTGTCAGTACCCATGAACAAACCACTGAACTTAGTTCATGGACTGGCTCCCTGTACTATTCTACAGGGTGCAAGTAACACTAGTGATATGTTGTGCAGGATTTCTTTTTTGTCTTTTATTCATCCTGGCTTGGAGTGTTACCAAGAGATTATAATACTTGAAAGTATTCACACACACAGCCATTTCATGGTGCATCTGGTTATACATGAGTCTATAAACTTAATTTTTTTATTTTTGTTTTTACTTTTTCACCTTCTTCAACTGTTTTCAGTCACAACATAGGCCACTGTGTGTGTGTGTGTGTGTGTGTGTGTGTGTGTGTGTGTGTGTGTCTGTGTGTGTGTGTGTGTGTGTGTGTGTGTGTGTGTGTGTATCTCTTTCTCTCTCTCTCTATATATGTATATATATATGTATATGAATACATATAGTTCTTCTATGAACTATGATCTGCAGATGGTCGAGGTGAATTTCCTTGCTATTCAGATGCCTGCAGGAAAAAAAAGCACTGAAAAACAACACTGAATGCAGTTCTCCCTAGAAAATCATTGTCAGTTTGATTTCTTAAGTGAATACTGGCAATGATTAATTTCTTTTGGGAAATTTCTTCCTTCTTCAAATTGGTGTAACCATGGAGTTAGTTTATATACGTTTGGGGTGCACCCAGGGCCGCATGTGTGTTTTCCTTCCTGCAAAAAAAGTGTAAAGTTAGCTTTTTCACCCTTCTGTGTTGTGAGCATTATTTCTGGCATTTTTAATTGTTGACACTATAGAATTTGGTAATTCGTAGTAAAACCTAAGCATATAGAGAGAGAGACAAACTGATGATAGACAGACAGATAGATACACACACACACACACACACACACACACACACACACACACACACACACACACACACACACACACTCACTTGTATATATATTTACACTCTTTACAGACCATGCCCCTCTACAATGGCAACATAAACAGAAAGATAGCAATTATAAGCTACTGTATGTAACCAGTTCTCTCTTCTTCTAAAAGTCAGGTTTATTTACAAGGAATAACAGAAAATAAATGCATTTTTTCAGCTTGGGGATAACAGAAAGCAATTCTTTCAGAACATAAATAAAATAAGCATTTCTTTTTTCAAAAAACAACCAGCTATGTACTTATGTGCATAAACAGCATTGAATTAATTTCTTCCAACATTGCCAGATGTTCTCCCAAAAGTATTCTTTATTTTCTCAGATCAGTTTCTCATATCTCTCAGTTTCTATGAGTACAGGACAAAGAATGCCTTGCAGTTCTTTTCTAGCCCCAGAGACTACTGGCTCTCCAGTTTAGGGATCTGCCTTGCTAGTAGTAATTCTGTTATTTAATGATTCCAGTTAGCACCACTCTGGTTTCTTTAAGTC
This sequence comes from Protopterus annectens, assembly GCF_019279795.1. Lineage (NCBI taxonomy): Eukaryota > Metazoa > Chordata > Ceratodontiformes > Protopteridae > Protopterus > Protopterus annectens. The sequence continues at coordinate 1,152,839,696 of NC_056743.1, read as the reverse complement.
ACTCCCTGCCTGTTTGAATTGCCCTTAAATCCACAGCCTTCATATTCCTCACTATGTCAAATGAATGTGTCCAGCAGGGAACCATTAGTTAGACACCATGAGTGAACTGTATTCCTGGAAAAGCACGAGTACTAAGGTGAAAGCAGCTCAATCAATGGGTGATCTTAAATTTAAATGGCTGGAGGCTAAGACCCAAACAACAAGCTAAAAATTGCTATTTTTCTCTCTATGTAGCCACTGCCGAAAGGCATGTTCTGTGAAGTAGATTAAGGTTCTTCCCAAAAGGTAATATTTTAATATTTCAAGAGCCTGTTTAATTGTTTAACATTCACTTTTGACTAATGAGTAACACTGCTTAGCATTACTGACTGTTGGAGTAATGAAGCAAATTTAGCAAACAAGGTGTTCATCCTCATCTACATTTTGTGATACCCCATCCCTACCTCATAGACATCAGTAAAGACAGCATTTGGGTTTGAGTAGTAGTTTGGAATTCCTAAGGTGGGTACTGAGCACAGCATGCACTTCAGGTTCTAAAAAGCTTATTATGTGACATCTATCCATTTGACATTTAATGGAGCCCTACCCTTATAAAAGGAAAAACAGCAGAGGCAAAGTCTGGGTGGAAAAAACTTGTGATAATAGTTTTCCATGCTTAGCAAAGACTTAACTTGTCCTTTTGTCATGTGTCCAGACCAATTTCATACTGTGTCTAGACTTTCATACTGAGCCTTTACTATTTCTCTGCCTATTATATATCCCAAAATATAGGTCTCTGCCATGCCTATCTTGCATTTAGCAGGCTTTGCTGTTAGACCATTTGGGCATGGGAAGTCCTCAGAGGAAATGACTACATTTTACATTAAGGGTAAATATCATATGTATCCTGGACCCTTATCATGTTATTTTAATATAGGTGTGATGCCCACCACTGCTACCAATATGTGTCATCCCCACACCGGGCCAGTAATCAAGGAGCCTCAATCCTCAACACTGACACTGGAGAGGGGTGAGCACTGGAATACAAATGGATACACTCAGTATTTCCAGATGCAGGCCTCTCTGTATCAAGTACAATTTCCCCTTAAGAGGACACAGGGAACACACTCAGACTGGGGTCCAGGTTTCTATATATCTGTCTCCCCCCAGGTTCCTAGTAAGACTCCTCACTGATACAGCTGTAGGGTTAGGTCCTCAGCTGAGCATCCAAGCAAAGTCCTCCAGCACCCTCTCTGTAAACCCAGTGTTTTGAGTCCCTGCCTCAATTAGCTGACACAGAGACACTGAGAGATTTGATTTGCACACACTCACACACACATACACACACACACCTGAGAAAAGCTGGCAAAAGTTTACTAGCTATGCCCCTTTCTGCCCAGACTATAAAGTAGTTATCACTGCCACCAGACACTCCCCAATCAGCTACTCTAAGGCCCTTAACAAAGGGTGTCCAATTATACTGTGTAATATTAGTACTAATACAAATGGTAGTAGTTCACCAATATGGCTAGGCCTTCTGGAGTGGCCCACACAGTGTAACCAAATAAATATAAGTATTATCAAAGGTTAGATACTTTCTACAAAGACCAGCCACAATAAAAGATTTACATGTATTTAATAATAAATAATAAAAGAACATGACAATATTGAATATATATTTACAGTAAACCACAGAATTCAAATCACAGAAAATATTGAAACTAACATTGATGGATACACTCATACAAATAAAGAAAAACAGTCTAAACTAAGCTTCCGTCTATTCCTGATTGATCTAAAATAATTACTGTTTCCGAGTTAAGTTACTTACTACCATAAGGCAAGATCCTGTGGATGAAGGTCTTTCTAGTCAGGTTTCCAAACAGAATAGTCAGTACTTTAATATTTCTCTTTTTATTATCTAACACATAATTTCCAAGAGGGCTGGCAGAATGACCTCATCTAGTCACCTGACTCTAGGTTCTTACATTATTCCTCTTTGAAGCTGAGACAGGAATTTAGCACAGACAGCCACAATACACATCCAAATGTTTATAGCAGTGCCTGGGGCCTCCCTTCTTTTCACTGAGCTAATGGACAAAGGCTGTTTCTCAGACCCATCATCTCTGGTCCTACTCAGCACTGCAGGGTGCCTTTTAATGGTTTAATAGCTCATTTTAAATTCTATTGTTTTTCTTAAAGTTAACCTTTGCTGTCCCAGTGTCCTCTATTAAAACACATACATTAAATTTAGTTGCAGTAATACTTGTATAGGTATTTTCATTTCAGCAGGGTGCATTGTTGATATACTTTAACAGAAGCAAACCTCAGAAATACATTTTCAGCACAAGCATCTATATGAAGCAGTTTGTTATACAAATGATATACAGTTCTAATACATTTGTAACGCAAGCAACTTGTATAAATCAGTTTCATATTCAAAGGACATATCATTCTTTACAAATCTCCAGCTGGCTGTGGTAGCACATACCCACATCATCACAATCGGCATTTTTGTTCTTAAGCTGTCCTGTAGGTTTGTAAAATGCTTTATTACACATTCAAAAGGTTTTTCCCTCAGGTTTTCTTTACCATATCTAAAAAGTCTCAAGATTTCTGCCATATAGCACCTCAAATGGAATAAACTCAGTTGAGGCTTGGGATACTTCCTTCATGGAAGAGAGGAGTTATGGGTGCAATTGGTTCTATATTTCCATCCTGTTTTATGGACTTCCTAAGCATAGACTTTAAAGTTTTGTTAAAAGGTTCAACTAACACATCAGTTTGCAGATGATATACAGAAGTCTTTAGGTGTTTCACCTTAAAGAATTGGCAAAGTGCACACATTACTCTGAACTTGGACAGGGTTCATTGATCCATAGCACTTTCTCACAATATTCCTATACTTGAATTAAGTAGTATTAGTTCTTTAGATATAGACCTAGCATTAACTCTTTGGGAAGATATTGTCTCAAGAAATTTTGTCACACAATCAATTATAGACTCATAAGTGTGACCAGACTTATCTGCAAGGCCATGGAAAGAAACATTATGGACCTTATCAGCAAGGACATAGCCAACCTTCATACTCTTGACCTGACCCAGTTTGGCTTCATTAAGAGTAGATCATGCTTATTAAACCTGGAGGACTTCTTTGACATTTCAAAGACACTGGCAACCTTCAAACATTGGACCCCACCCAGTTTGGTTCACGAAGGGCTGATCGTGTCTCCTGAACCTGACTGACTTCTTCAAATCAGTCTCCAGAGCAGTCCACACAGCCTATCTGGACCATACCAAGGCCTTCAACACCATCCCCCACTCTGGAATCATAGATAAACTTACCAAGCTGGGCATAAATCCCTAGGTCACTCGATGGGTTGCCAACTGGCTTACTGAGAGAACCCAAACTGTAAAAGTAGCCGACTCCAAATCCAGCTCCAGACAAATGACAAGTGAAGTACCTCAGGGTTCAGTCCTGGGACCACTCTTGTTTGGCATCTACTTCTCTGAAGTACAGGCCAAAACTAAGGGACTCTGGCTAACAAATTTTGCAGATGACTGCAAACGGGATCCATTATTGAATCCCCAAATCATGTGGATATTCTACTAAAGGGACTTACAGAAACAGATGCTTGGTGCCAGAGCCATGGGCTCAAGCTCAATGCCAAGAAGTGTATAGTTATCTCCTTTGGGAAAAACCATGTACCCATGAATTACCACATAGGTGGCAGTACACTAAACACCGAAAGTGTGATAAGAGACTTAGGGACACAAGTGGACAGTGGTCCCACCTTCAATAACCACATTGCCACAACAGTCAGGAAATCCTTCTGTATGGCACACCTCATCACTAAGGGCTTTTCATCCATAAAAAAGGAGGTCATTGTCCCACTGTACTCAACCCTCATTAGACCCATCATAGAGTACAACGCCCCATTTGGTATGTACCTCACAAGACATCTGCAACAACTGGAAAGGCCGCAGAAACACCTCACTAAAAGAATCACAGGCCTAAAGCAGATGCCCTATGCTGACCGACTAAAATACTCCAGTGATACTCTGTCACATATCGTCTACTCAGAGGCAATCTCTGCTTAACATACAAGGCCATGTCAAACCCAGAGATGTTGGACATGCTACACTTAAAGAAATCCCAATCCATGAGAGCCACACGCTCCAGGGACCTAAACCTTGTCATCACAATGAACAAAACATGGTGGAGGGATAGGTTCCTGGCCTAGAGACTCCCCATACTCTGGAATAGACTGCCCATACATGTCAAGCAGAGTGCCTCCTTGGCCCTCTTCAAAAGGAACCTTGACGACTGGATGGGAGATAGGAAATTTTCCCCGGGGATCATGTCAGTCGCCCTGCTAGACCGAGGTCCAGGGAAGTAAATGTTGTGGGAAGAAATAGCCAGGGAATTGTTATGGCTAGGCTTGTACAGGCCCCAGGGCCGATAGCCTAGTACCAACATATGAACCTATGAACCTATGAGAATGTCACCAAAGCCCTGGATAAAGTCAAAACAGTACATACCGCCTGTCTTGACTTAGTTAACGCTTTCAACACATTCCCCCACTCAGATATAATTAAGAAACTCTCCTTGCTGGGAAAATCTGTGTTCATTAATACAACAGATTTGTGAAAAACATTATATACACCAAGAAACCTTGAGCTGTTTGGAAAAAGAAGTGATTGATGAAGTAATAAAATATAAAGAAGAAAATCTAGAGGTTTTTGAAAGGTATAAAAAAGAAATATGAACATGGGAAAGAAAGATAGATTGGATGTGGTGCAATATTTATGCAAAGGAAAAAGCCAAATTAATCAATATACAAAAAAGCAGCCCCAAAGATATTCAAAGAGAAATACAGACAAAGGCATCCAGAGATGGAAATGTTTATAATACAAAAAATAAGATCACAAAGAGGGACTGTACAACAGAAGATTGGTAAAACAGAAGTTAAAAAAATAGAAGCTGAAGTCATGGAATATGTGCAGAGTGAAGAATGTAGTGTAGAAGGTCTAACACAGGTTGTATCACAGCATGATGAAACAATGAGTCCCCCAAGTAAGGAGAAACAGGAGGAGGAGACATCTGAAGAAGAAATGGACATGAAAAGAAAAATAAATGTAATATAGTATAATATTTATGCAAAAAAAAAATATGGAGAAAGCAAAACTCATTAATACAAAAAGGGTAGCACCAAAGATATTTGAAGATAAATACAGGCAAAGGCATCCAGATATGGAAAATTTTACAATACAAAAAATAAGAAAACAAAGAGGAAAAAGTAGAAAAGAGGCTTAGTAATGGAGACGTTAATGAAATAGAAAATGTGGTTATGGATTACCTATAAAGTGAAGGATTTAGTGTAGAAAATCTAACTCTGATAGCATCATAGCAGGATAGAGCAAGTGAAGGATTTAGTGTAGAAAATCTAACTCTGATAACATTACAGCAGGATAGAGCAATGGATCCACAAATTAAGGAGAAACCAGTGGAGCATGAAATATCTAGTCAGTTGCCATATGAAGATACTTTGGAGCCTTCCTTAGGAAACCAGTACAAAAGTTCAGTTGGAGTTATACAGCAAGGGAATGGATAGGAAAATGTGGTAACTCTGACACAGTCAGTGTTGTGGAGCAGTAGGCCAGTGAGTTCCCACATGAAAGAGCAATGGATGACACAGGATGAAACTAAAGAGAATGTGGCACAGGAAGATGCTCTGGAACTTTCTGTAAAATGCCTGCAGGAAATGGAAAACAGAATATGTCCTCACCTTAGAAGAAAATGATCTAAGACAAGAGCTGCTTGAATTAATAGTGATAGGCGGACATATTAAGATCAATGAAAGAAATAGACTATAAAAAGCCAATAAAATCCAAAAAGTTAGAAGTTTGATAAAAAATGAACATATTAATTAGGAGTGTTTATAGAAATTGTTGTGATGTAACAGAAGTAAATAGGATATATAACTGTGCAGCTAAATAGATAAAGGGCAGGATTCACAAAGGCTTGCATGGAGTGTAAGAGACATGTAAGACTCCATGCAAGCCTCGCGATCCAGAAACAGCCCGAAACTCTGTGTAAGAGACCAGCTAAAACGTCTCTTACATGGACTGGGCGTGGATATGCTAAATACCTCACTTGCAGCCGAAAGGCATGCAAATGAGGTAGAGTAGCGATCCACGAAACAGAAAGCAGCTTGTGTAAGAGCCGTTTTAGCTGCAGAAATGTACTCAGTTGACAACTGAGTACGTTTCTGCAAAAATAACAATGGAGCCATGTCAGCTCCAAATAAAGGGTGCATATGTGACAGGCAGCATGCCAATGGCCAAATATGTGGCCATTGGCAAGGTACCCCGATGCAAATATGTTTAAATGCAGCGCAGCCCCGCACAAACGGGCTGTGCTGTACAAAACATAAAAATGAAGGTTATAAACCCACAAATATGGGTTTTATGCAATACATGGATTTACAATGCAGGGACCAGCAGACCAAAAACAACATGGCCACCGTGTAGTGGTTGCTAAGGGGGGAAGCTGAGTCTAAGACATGTAACTAAGCATTAGTAGGCAATCTGATGTAAATGAGGGTTAGGATACTGAATCCCACTGTCACATAGCAAATGAGCACATTCTGAGTAGTGTAAGAGATACATAAGGGGAGGAATAGAGTAGGAGATAGGTGACATCACAGGGGGGAATGGTAGAAAGAAATGCAGTTCATTGGAGGTCAGTGTTACATGACAGATGTCAGACACAGATCATGGAAAGAGGAGTGCCACAAGATAAGCATGGGAAAGTCAAGAAATGGAAGGTGTACACTGTTACTTACACCAAAGTTTCTTGCTGGGCATGCATGCGCACGTGTGCACACCATGAGGCACGGGTATGACAGTGTGCGTGCGTGTAAGGCAGACTGAGCATGTGGGAGTGTGTTGGTGGACTTTGATGACTGTTTGCACTAGTGTGTGCACGTGTAGGGCAGAATGAGCATGTGGGAGCCTGTTGGCAGAGTTGTAACACTGTTTACGCTAGTGTGCGCGCGTGTAGGGCAGACTGAGCATGTGGGAGCTTGTTGGCAGAGTTGTAACACTGTTTGCGCTGGTGTGCGCACGTTTTAATCCGAATAAGCAGATTCCAAACCGTGTAAGCATGTGTGCGTGCGTGTAAGCCACTGTGAGCATGTTTTTGCTGGTATGCACGTTGCTCCCCCCTGAGGAAACAGAAAGGAAAAAGGAAGCAACAGAATTAGTAGGAAGCTAGCAGGGAATACTGCTGGAGCTAGCAGGTGAAAACAATTAGAAGCAGGCAATTACACAGGCAGAATAGTAGCACAGCCAAGCACTTAAAACTCTGCAAACAGCAGTGCAGGATGTATCTCTCAAGAGACACTGCAAGACAGGAGTAAGCTATTAGAAGTGAAAACTGAAAAAGCTGAACTCAGAGCAGAAATGCTAGGGGCTGCCATAGCTGTCATAAGGAGACATAGGCGACTTGCTGAGGGTGGCGACAATGCAGATGGTGCCAGACAACCCACAGTGAGAAGACGGAGAAGAGTGTACAGGCCCAGGTCACCTACCACGGGTTACATGAGCTGGAGATAGTAGAGCACTATAGAGTGGACAGAGACCTCCTGCAGCAAATTGTCGAGTTGTGCAGGCCACGCCTCACACACAGAACCAACAGAGGGGAACCCATCCCAGTGGAAACCAAGGTATGTGTTGGCCTAAGAATACTAGCAACAGGTACCTTCCAGAGACCAACTGGTGATATGATGGGGATATCACAGGCATCAGCCTCCAGGGTACTGCACCAGTTCCTGGATGCCATGTCAGCACATGTTGGTGATCATGTATATTTCCCCAATGCCCGTGAGGTATTGGCCAGCAATATGCGTCTCTTTCAGCAAATAGTGGAATACCCTGAGGTAGTGGGTGCAATAGACTGCATGCACATACGCATCAAAGCACCAGCTGGTGAGCGGGGTAGGGCCTACATTAACCACAAGGGCTTCCCCTCCATCAACAGCCAGGTCATGTGTGATGCCCAGGGGATAATAAGGAATGTGTGTGCTGGCTGCCCTGGGAGCTACCATGATTCCCATATCTGGCATTTGACGCAGCTGTACCAGACATTTGCCAATGGGGACATCCCGCACGGACACCTAGTGGGGGATGCAGGTTATGCACTGGAGCTGTGGCTGATGACACCCATCAGAAATGCACACACACCTGAACAGGAACGCCATAATGAGGCACACGCACAAACACGTAATGTAATAGAGTGTGTGTTTGGGCTGCTCAAGTCACGGTTCCGGTGTCTGGACACATCTGGTGGAGCCTTGCAGTACTCACCAACTACATGTACCCAAATTGTCATGGTATGTGCTATGCTGCATAATATGAACTTGTGAAAACAGCTGCAGCAGGACCAGCATAGGGCTGGGCCAAACAGCCCCCCACCATTGCCAAGGCCATCACAGGCAGAGCGTGACTCGGGGGAGGAACAACCTGAGCCTGCCCCAGTAGGCAGAAGGAGGCGTGCCCAGTATGCCCTGGCCTTGGCAAAGAGTCAACGCATAGCACATACACTGGCTCAGTAGGAACCCTGGGAATGATACCCCTCTCTGACTCACTCATATAATAACATGGATGCCTAAAATGACATAACCTGCTCTCAAACATGTACAGGGAGTGTAATATGTGCATCCGACAGAGGCAGCCCTGCAGCACCACCTGAGGCATGAATGCCATGTGTTAAGTAATGTAATACCATGTACTATATGCACACTTGAGGACCCTGACTAACATCCACCCTCACCAAGCATGAAGCCACAATATGATGATGGGATGATCAATTGCAATAATTGGCTGAAGTAATGCAGCTAGTCAAAGGGGAGCCAATGTGTGCCAGCCTGGGATGACATGCTGAGCATGACATGATGCACCACCTGCTAGGGGTGGCGTGCACCTATCAGTCCAGGCCTCATGGATACTGGCAAAGGCTGTCAGTACCCACATCATGCCCTGAATAGGTAAGGCTGAAAACACAAACCCACCTCCATAGGTACCACAAGGGATAAGAACCTAGATGTAATGCTACCCAATGCCAGAAGTCTAAACAGCAAGATGCGTGCAGTGTAAATGCATCCAGTATGGAGAATGTTGATATCTGTCCTGTAACAGAAAACTGGGTAAAGGCTCACAACAGCACCCTAACACTACCCAGGTTACACCTCATACTGTGCTGTACAGCCTCAAAACATGGAACAAGCTACAAAAGGAGGGTGACTAGCAATAATTGTCAAGGATAACCACACCCCCATGTTGGTACCGCAACAAGAAGCAGCATGGACTAGCCATGGTCAAGTAACAGTGGCTAAAACCGCTTCCCAGTATATATCCTGCTACAGACTACCGTCCTAACACCAGGAACTGCACCTGGCCTATGTTGGAATACATGAATATATCAAGCCCCCCAAACCACATTATATTGGTTGACTGAAAATACCCAGACATACACTGGGAGCATTATACTAGCACCAACATTGAAGGAGAAAAGTTCCTAGAATCCATAAACCAAAATGCCCAGGAACAATGTATCACTCCCACAAGAGGGGTAAGCATACTGGATGTGATAATCAGCAACATGGGTACTGGATGGCAAGATGAGAAGTGTATCCCTCACTGGTAAGACCAGACCATAGAGTTATCACACCGGATATACACATCCTGACCACAGTCCCTGGCCAGAAAACCACAGTGAAAAACATGTGTAAAGCATAGGTTGCACCCCTCCAAACTGATGTGGAATACAGTAAAGGCCCTGTGCAGGTGCAAAATATGGGACACACCGCAGAACCTGTTATACAGGCATTCCATGAACACAGCCAGGAATGCCTGGATTATGCAATCACAAATAACAAGACACAATGCCATACATGCAGGCATCTGGCATGCTGGACTCCAGCTATTACCAAACCATGCAAGAGAATGAGGAAGCTACTACATGATAGAGCAAACATAAAAAGGGAAGTAATCACTGATCAGTAGTATGGCAATAAAATATGTCCACACATACAATCCACTAAGGCCAGCTACAACATGTAGAATCTGTGAATCCTGAGGCAATGTTACACCTGCCCCAAGTACACAGACAACCCTCAACACCCCCCAATAAATACAAATATATGTGAGAGATGCAACCATTTATCCAAACCGTAGGCTGAGCTCCTTCAACTCAGTACTGTCAAAACTAGTTAGGAGGAGAAGGTAACCACATACACCACAAACCCAGTCCCACATAGACCTATCACAACTGTAAACCAAACACATAAACACAGAAAAACATTCCCAGAGGCCCTAATTACAAACACACCACACCAACAGAGGCCTCCAAAGCAGACCCCCAAGTAACCACAACCTCTAAACATAGCACATGCAACACATAGTACACAAAGCTGGTGTGCCAAACAGTCACAGGCCAGAAGGAGAAACAACATGCCTGATACAGTTGTAATAGGTGACTCTATAGGCAGACACACTGCTGTCCCACTCACCAGACTGAACAAGCGAAAGGGTACAGTAAGCTGCCTGTAGGCTGCTACAATACGCCACATAACACAAGTACGCAGGTCACCCTAAAGCAAGTAGAAATATGATGCAGTCATTGTCCATGCTGGTGTGAATGACCTGAGATGTACCTCCCTGGACTACATGAAAAGAGACATGGATGAGCTCTCTGAGTATGTACTCCAAGCCGGTATGACACTGGCCGTTTGCAGCATCCTACCCTCACCATGAATGATGCCACAGTACAAGCACAGAATGATCAGCTTTAACAGGTGGCACAATTACAGCTGTCAGTCCAAGAGGATCTAATGTCTGTCTGCTTGAGATGTCATGCATGACAAGCCAGGCTGCTGTTCCAGGGATGGCTTGCACCTGTTACCCCTGGGCGTCTGGATATTGGATAAGGCTTTTGCCACCTCCATAGAGCCGTACGTAGGCAAGGCTGAAAAGACTAACCCACCACCCTAGAAAACATAAGTGTTAAGAAACATAAGGGTAATGCTGACCAATGCCAGATGTGTAAACCGCAATATGCATGCTCCTGAGGCCCTCCCCAGTATGGAGAAAATCGATGTCTGTGCAGTGACAGAAACCTGCTGCAAGCCTACTGACAGCACACCAGCACTACCAGCTTATACCTCATATCATGCTTTATGGCCCCAAAACCTGGACCAAAACATAAAAGGAGGGGGAGTATCCATATGCAGCACAGACACCCATACGTCCAAGTAACTGACATTGCACGAAGCATCGGAGACCACCCATGTGCACCTAACTGTAGTCAAAACTGCTGTACAGACTGTAGCATGCTACAGACCACACTCTCACACACAGGAACCCCAGCCAGACGTCCTGAAGACACTGGACAGTATGAATGTCCCACCAAATACCAAACAAGGTACTCACAAATTACCACATAGGTGGTAAACCATTATGTATGCAAGGAGTAATCAGGGACCTAGGGACACAAGTGGACAGTAACCTGTTATGTGACACTCACATTGTCAATGTGGCTAGGAAGACTGTCTATATTGGACACCGTATCATGAAAGGATTCACATCTACATCAACAGAGGTCATTGTGTCCCTGTACTGTTCTCTTATCAGACCCATAATCTAGTACAATGCCTCATTTGGGATGTACCTTACCTGACACCTGCAGCGGTTAGAAAGACCTCAAAGGTACCTCACCAAGAGGATAAAGGGTCTCAAATATATGGCATATGCTGCCTGGCTGTAGACACCCCAGCTGAATGCAGTCACATACTGCCTACACAGAGGCATTGTATGTCTGTTGTACAAGGCCATGTCCAACACAGAAGTAATGGACATGCTCCACCCCAGAAAAACCAAAGCCATTGGAGCTGTGAGAGTGACAGATGTCAACCTCAACACATAATTAAATAGGATGTGCTGGAGGGACAGATACATAACCCAGAGGCTCCCCACACCCTGGAACAGGATCCCACTCCATGTTAGGCAGAGCCCCTCACTGACACTCCCCAACAGGAATATTGCCAAGTGGATGGATGATCGTAGATGTACACTGGGGGTCTTCACTGTGTCACGTCCAGACAGAGGCACAGTAAAGTAAATCATAAATGGCCATAATATTCACATAGCAAGGGGCGGCGAAAGACACACACACACTCTGGCTAGGCTTACAAATGCCCTAGGGTGGATAGCCTAGTATGAACCTATGAACCTATGAAGATACAAATTGTACAGGACACTAAGGATAATCCCAAGGCTTACTCAACTGATGGTAGGAACCGTGTTGGGAATTCACAGATATGCTCTGAATCACACAAATATTACAAACAACATACCAAACACACACACATATTGCCAACATACAACCTGACAGGTGCAGTGCAAATCCCCCCCCCCCCCAGAATGCAAAATATCTATCCCAGCAGACTGCTGGCCCCCTGACATTGCAGATGCTGAGGTAACAGTAAGCATCTACAAAGCAAAACACACAGCAGCAATGGTATGAGATGGTGTCTCTGGCTGAGTCCAACATGGACTCCAAGAAGAATGGAATGCCAAATCACACTACTGCTCAATGTCAGCCTTACCACAGGATATGTACCCAAAGAGCAGTGTACAACAACAGTGGTCCTTCTCAACAAAGGTGTTGCCTGAATGGATTCTGCAGACTACCACCCCAGAATCCTGACAAGCTTGGTCTGCACAGCTATGGGAAGGATCAGCATGTACTGCAGACATAAAGATATCGGGGACCTACTGACACCAGACCCTACCCAGTGTGGCTGTCTTAAGTGCAGATCCTGCCCCTAAACATGTTTGACCCATTTGAAGCAGTCATTAAGGTAATTGATGAGGGCAATGTGGTCCACACAACGTAGCTGGACCTTGCAAATGCTTCCATACAATACCCTATGTGTTCTGTATAGATATGTTCACCAGCTTAAATATAAACCCCTATGTTAGTAGAGGGGTTGCAAACCAGACCAAGGACAGAACTGACATGGTCAGACATGCTGCAGCCATGTCAGACTACAAACCAGATATAAGTGGCATCCCACAAGGCTTGGTCCTGGGACCTCCCTCGTTTCGTATATATATGTCCCATAGGTACTGGCCAACATGGAAGGACTGTGACTGAACATGTATGCAGAGGCCTATAAACTTCCCACCATATCTGACCCCCAGCTGACACAAGCATCCCACAAAAGGGCCACATAGAAACAGACAACTGGTGCCATAGCTATGTCAGCAAGCTAATTGCAGAAAAGTGTATAGTCAACCCCCGTGGATATAAAGTAAGTCCCCACCAATTACCACATAGGTGTTAACCCATTACGTACCTAACATGTAATGAGAGACCTGGGGACACAAGGTGATAGATATCCTGCATTGGACAAACATGTGTCTGTAGTGTTCACAGAAACATACCATATACCCACCTAATCATGAAGGTTGTCAGATCTAGATAAGGGGAGGTCATTGTGGCTCTGCAGTCATCCTTCATCAGCATTACAATTGACTACAATAGCCCCTGTGGGATGTACCGCAGCAGACACCTCCATCAACTGTAAAGTCCCCAACAGTACCCCACCAGGAGTAGCAAAGAGCTTGAACAGATGCCATGTGTTGCCTGATTAAACAAACTGTAGCTCCACACACTGCCATACTGCCCACCCAGAGGCAAGCTGTGCCTGATGTATAAAGCCATGTCCAAGCTGGAATCAATGAACGTGCTGCACCTTGTACAATCTGAATGGCAGTGAGCTATGCACATGAGAGACCTGAACCCCAGCACTGACATACATAGGACAAGCTGCACTGAATGATCCATAACACAGAAGCCACCCCCACAACTGAGTATACTCCCAGTACAGGTTAGCCAGAGAGTCACCCATCGACTCTCCTCAAGAGGAATCTTGATGAGTGGATGGGAGATGGTAGGTTTACCCTGGGCATCACTGTTATGTCACAGGTAGATGGAGGCACAGTATACTAACCATGACATATGTCATGGCAAACTCCAGTTACAATGTGTGTCGAAGGACAAACACACTCTCTGACTAGCATTAGAAATGGCCTAGGGCACATCGCTAGTGTTTGCCAATGTCCACCTATGTTGTGGAATACACTACCAATGTTGGACAAGCCTGGTTTAAGTAGTCCATATCTGAACATAATGCAACATGGTCATATGTGCACAACTGGCCCCTAAACAGTCTGTTGTGCTCACTATGAAGATTCAAAGCAGTGATAGGACTAAAGCCCAGGATACTGTCCACCACAGTGAAAGTACTGAACCAGTACACTATATGGTACTACAGTGTTAGGTCAGTATGAAAGGATGTTGACAACTGTATGCAAAGTAACCCATGCAAACCCTGCAGGCACAGTATAATCCCTGTTGTGTTCAGACACAAAGCAGTTGGCCATTAAGTACACAAGATGACACCCAACACACAACCATAAACGTGAGATATTGTTGAAGTTCACACTCATCCAAATATGTGGTGGACTGCAGAGTTCAACATATGGAACGCTCACACTGGGCATGCTCGCACACTTTGATAAATGAGACATATGTCAGACAACATGCCATGGAAAGGCTGAACTGGGCATGCTCACACACTTAGGCCATATCTCCGTTTAGCAGTTGGCCACACATATCTGGTATTTGTATGTGTCATTCCAGGAACCAACCACATCACAGCAATCTGCCCAGTGCACACAGTTAAATGACTACAGAGACATAAGTGATATAGTGGATCCCCCTCATATTCAAACATCTTCCACAGATACACAAGTTGTTCATAGAAACAGGGAATGCTATGTCAATAAAGACCTGCAAACAGTCTATCAGCAACAAATATTGTGCATCTGACAATTAAACATATGGGTGTAGAGGTCAACACTAGGCTGTTTGCCCTAGGGCAGGAAAGCTTAGCCAGAGTGTGCCTGGCGTCTACATCCCCAGTACAGTAGGCTACTGTGCCATTGTAAAGTAGGTCACATAAGGCATCGTGTGAGGCTAGTGTGCTGTGCCTCTGTCAAGCAGGGATACAGTGGAGATCCCAGGTTTGAATTTGCTAAGCCACATCCATGTTGTTGGTGTGTGCTGGAAGAGGGTTGCTGAGGACCTCTAACAGTAAGTGGGTGTCAATAACAGACTGAGGGGAGCCCTATCTGCATTGTCTGGACAACTTCACTGTCAACACTGTGTCATGATGATTATGTGGGATTGAAGTGTCGTGCCGGTACAGTTTAGAGATGTCCTCCCTCTGTGGGCTACAGCTCTGCAATGTACTAGCTCACTCTGTCTGTTGGACAGCTCATATATGGCAGGTGTACACCTGACAGGTGTTCTGTTGTGGAGCAGTCATGGGTATATGTGGGATAGCATGATCAATGCAAACCTTACACATGCTCATAGAATGCAATTGTCAAGGATTATGCAGAGTGGCCAGTATAGTCCCCCAGCATGGGTCCTTTGGAGTCTTCCACCCCAGTCTTCACAAGTGTAGAGTCTGCTTGTGATAAATACAGTTTGTTTGCAGTGACAACCTTGCCTGGGGGTGCGGATGGGATATGGATGTCCAGGGAAAGGTGGGTATGGTCAGATATCAACAATGGTGGTCTACCTCTGGTGTGGAACAGTGAGTACCCATGTCGCAGATGGACAGGTGCACTATGTATTCCCCCATGTGGCTGTGGTGAGTGGTTCTGCCATAGCACATGGACCCACAAATTGTAGTGGCTGTAGGGTAATGTTGTAGAGGCCTGAGTAGTTCCCACACACAATATGCCTGTACCTGATGTTAACAATTGGAATGGTGTATGTGAACACCTGCATATCCTGGCACTGTTCCCAGGGAAGCAAAGTGTGTGTCCTGGATGTGGGAGGGGTGTTCTGGACTGGTTGTGTTGTGTGTTACAGGTCCTGTGGTCACGAAGCATGGTATAGAACATAACCTGCCAGTGCGATGTGCATATCTGACCCTGACGTAGGTGGCTGCAAATGCATATATATGCTATCCCCCACCTGACAGGTAGTACTAGATGTACATACCTCTGTAGAAATAAAGATGTCAGCACCCTATAAATACTGCAGGTGCATAACAGATGTCCAGTAATGCGGATAGCGTGCTCTGCTAATGCGTCTCCCTCAAGTGTCATAATATAGTTAGGTAGGAGTTTGAACCATGCAAATGCTCAGTGTGTGTGTGGGTGAGCGGGGTTGTTGTGTGTGCAAGTCTGTGTGAAGGAAATGTCCCTTTTGGCAACTGGGAAAACACTCTACAGGATACACATTCCCCTTTCTAAACACTGATGATGTCAGCACCCTATAAGTACAGCAGGAGAAGGGAAACCTCCCAGTAATGCAAATAGCGCGCTCTGCTAATGCATCCGTCTTGAGTGTCATAACGTAGTTAGATAGGGGTTTGAATCCTGCAAATGCCCAGTGTGTGTGGAGGGGGGTTAGTGTGTGTGCAAGTCTGTGTGAGGGAAATGTCCCTTTTGGCAACTGGGAAAACACTCTACAGGATGCACATTCCCCTTTCTAAACACTGAGGATGTCAGCACCCTATAAGTACAGCAGGAGAAAGGGAACCTCCAAGTAATGTGAATAGCGCACTCTGCTAATGCGTTTCTCTCAAGTGTCATAACATAGTTAGGTAGGGGTTTGAATCCTGACAATGGCAAGTGTGTGTGTTTGGATGAGGGGAGTTTGCGTGTGTGCAATTCTGTATGAAAGACATGTGCTTTTTGGCAATCAGGAGAACACACTACATGATGCACATTACCCTTTCCAAACACTGATGATGTCAGCGCCCTATAAGTACAGCCGGAGAAGAGGAACCTCCTAGTAATCCGAATAGTGCGCTTCGCTAATGCGTCTCTCTCACGTGTCATAACATAGTTAGGTAGTGGTATGAATCCTGCAAGTGTGTGTGTGTGTGTGTGTGGGGGGGGGGTAGTAGGGTGTGTGTAATTGCAAGTGTGAGAGAACAGTTCCTTTTGGCAACTACTACAATACACCAGATGCTGCATATTCCCCCAGTAAACACAGGTGATGTCACCACACTATCAGTACAGCCAAACAGGGCTAATTGCCCAGTAATGCCAATAGTGCGCTCCGCTACTGGGTCTGTTACCACTGTCAGAGCACAGCTAGGTATGTTTTGGAAACCCACAACTGCCACGTGTGGTTGTGTCACACAAAATGACCATGTGTGGGTTATTGTTCATAACAATGCATGACATTGCTTAAACCAGCAATGGCAATGCACACATGATGTATGTGTGTGACACATACACATATATACCTGTGACCTTCAGTGGTTACCATGTCTGACACATGCCTCAAGTGGATAAATGGTATTTGCAATGCATAACATTATGACTGTGTCTTACTGTGCAGGGGCCGCATGCGGTATGTGTATATACATTGTGAGTTGTATATGGTATCATCCTAACAGCGGGGGATACACATCTGTGCTGGGCCATATAGTCTACATGTAGTCGATGAACAGGTGCTGCATGTTCCCACCTGTTGTGGGAGTGGTATCATGTTGTTCCACTGCAATTCAGTGACTACATGCTGGGAACCTTTCAGCTAGTGTGTTGTAGCTACAGTAATGCTCACACACAATGTTCGGCTGGATGCAGTCCAGCCATATAAAGACATATCTAGAGATTGTCATATTCCCAGTGTTGTTAGGGAGGACAGGTGGGTTTCCTGTGTATGGGAGGGTTGTGTGTGCCAGGCTATGAACCAGAAGGCAGTCCAACACACTGTTTGCTGCTCATGGATAGGCCCTGATGCTTTGTGCTGTGCCAACAACCTGGAGGTGTGTGTATCTGTGGTGCCTGGAAATACCACCCCCCTGTTCATGTGTGTTACATGTGTAGGGGACGACAGGCATGGTATGAGGTATAACCTGGCAGTGATGGGTTGCACTTGTGAGCCGTGAATCAGGAATCTGTTACTGCACAGATATTGCAGTTTACCATGCTGAGGACAGTGTCCAGTGCATGCATCTTGTGGTGTACACTGCTGGTGTTGTGTAGCATTACTGTTAGTGTCCTATCCCGTGTGATACCCGCGGAGGTGGCTATGGAATCTGTGTCCTGCAGCAAAAGGCACTGTGTGTGTATCAAGGGGCTTTGCCAATACACAATGCCCCATGGGTGTCACGTACAAGCTGCCCCTCGCAAATCATTGTGGCTTCCCTAGCATGTAAGCACACGCTGACAGCCATTGGATACCCTATGAATGACATTGGAGATTGAGCAGAATGTAGACATAGAACACCCTTCCTACATATTGTGGTAGCATACCTGGTGAGGGTCTGATGGCAACCAAGGTCAGGCTCATACTGGACCATGCCACATGCTGAGAGAGCCCTTCTATGTTCTCTATCATGTAGTCCAGGGAGGTACGTCTCAGGTCATCCATAGTGGCATGGACAATGCCTGAGTCATATGTGTCCATGCCTCTGACTGACCTGTATGCATGTGTTTTGTGGTGGACCATAGTGCCTCACGGGCATATCACTGTGACCTTCACCATGTACAGCCTGTTGAGTGGGACCCCACTGCAGCGGCCAAGAGAGGTACCTGACACATCTGTAGCAGGTGTGTTGTGTAGCCCTACAGGCTGTGAGTGTGTGGCACACGGGATGTGTGTGCCATGTGTGGCATGTGCTCTGTTCCGACTTAACGTATGCCTGTGTGCCAGCTGCGGAGGTGTGTGATGTTTAGGCAGGATGCTATTCTGAGGCTCCAAGTATGCCCCAGTGTGTTCGGATTGCTGTCAGTGCGGGTCTATGTCAGACTGGTATTGTAGTCACTGTAGTATGTCATACCACCTGACAGGGTATGGCAGTACTGGGTTCAGAGTGCTCAGTCCCCAGATTGGCTATGTGGTTGCATCTCACACATGTGTTGTATGTTCCTGGCCAGGGGAGAGTGTTGACTGCATACATGTGGCAGCTGTGACATTGCTACATGACTCACATAAACCACAACTGGACCATAGAGGTGATTCACAGGTTACCTTTGCACATGCTACCATAGTAGTGTGATTGCCATGGTGATTACCAACACATAGGGCCAATGGGGAACAACATACTGAAGGTGAGTATGTGTGGGCGTACTGCTACTGATTTCATAGTGCTGGCATATATGACTGCACACATGGGTAAATGCCAGGTAAGTCATATGCAATGTGTCACAGGCAATGTACATGCAAACAGGACAGACAGTGATGTTCTGTCAGGTGGAAAATTGACATATGTATAGTACGCTATGCAGATGTCACTAGGAATCCACAGAAGCTCTGTAAATCTGCATTGCAGGTGGAATCAGGGTTCCAGGGAACCTCAAGCAAACATGCATGCAAACAAAGCTACAGTAAGCAGGGCTGGATGTAGTCCATTGTACAACAAAGAAGGGGTAACACTTCCGGTAGGTAACAGTGCAAATATGCAGGCACTATCAACATGTACCCAGGAATGCACAGCTCAGATGTCCATGGTAGAACTGATATTAGTTAATATTTATTTTAATTTAAATTACATTGGTACTGCACACATATCAACATGCGCAAACATCCACATTGCATAGTTGTTGTGGGCAACATGCCACCATGCCACCATTAGTGTACATGTCCATCACTGCGTATCAGTACTTGCATTAGCTTCTCCCCTGTGCTACCTATGTATGTGGCTATCTGTTGACATCCTTACCACCAGTATGCAATAATGTGCAGCTGTTACACTATGGTACTTACTATATGTATAGATAACAATTCAGGACAGCCATACAGTTACTGCATCAAGCATGCTGGGATATACACACAATCATATCAGCGCACTGTACTGTTACCAACATGATACTAGTAATACACTTCTATGTAGTCACCCTGTGCATCAGCAACATGTTAACCTGTTCCTGCACTGATGTTGGAGATTGCAGGAGGTGGCACAGTTTCATCATATGCACAGGGTGTGAACTAGGTATGCCTGAGTCTGCCACTGATACCACCAATTGACATGTATGTGTATGTGTGTTAGTGAGGGACAGCAGTACAGGGTGGGGCACTGTTGGTGCAGTGTGTGCATGTATGTGGTAGCCCTAGGTGTTAACATTTTGCATGTGTGTATGCATGCACACAGTTCCACCTCATGGCTGCCATATACTGGAGTTTGTGGACAGCCACAGACTGCACCTGGCAGGTCATACAGATCAGTGTCTGTGGCCACGGACACGGTACCTGTGCCTGGCAGGGGTGCTACGGACCGTATCCGGTACTAAGCCAGACTGGGTACTGTCATCAGAAGCGGGAGTTTGTTGACTGGACACAGGTCCCTGTTGGGACTGTCCAGAGCCACGTGCACGTGGTCTCCTGGGGCGGTCTGATGACAGCACAGACCCAACATTGCTGGGGCTGCTTCTGGCACTATGGGGGCATCCGCGTGCCTGTGTCATCCGCGCCGACTGCCAACTGCTGCTGTTGCTGGCATATGGCCACGTTGATGCCACAACCGTTCACCATTGCCCTGGCTCATGGACATGTGGTTGTGGAACTGCTGTAATATGTCCCCACAACGTCTGTCTATGACATCAGTGAAATTATGGATAGCATCCGCAATGTCACGCATACTGTCAGTCATGGATGTGCGACATGCTCTCAGCTCCCTCAGACCCTGTCTGGTGTATCTTTCCATACGTGACTGTGCCTGCATGACAGCCCGAAACATAGCTGAGGTTGACAGACCTCTTTGGGCACATCTGCCAGAGGCAGTACACCCACGGATGCTCCCACGAGAACCCATGGGCAACTGTCTGTGTGGTACCACACAGGGGGGGAGTTGGCATAATGGTTAAGGTGTTCACCTTGCAAACAGAAGGTGCAGGGTTTGATACTCACATGGTGTAATTGGCTAGGCTTAAAATGGCCCACAAGGGCAGTTAGCCTAGTACTAACCTATGAACCTATGAACCTATGAACCATCTCAGGACCCTGCCCACGGCTGCTGTGTGGGGAAGCATGTGCCACAGTTGCCACATTACTCTGGTCAATGCCCACTGTATCCTGTCTATCACCTAGGGACATTGGTGACATAGGATGTACTGGCAGGATGACTGTGCGCAATGATGGGGTTGACAGCTGTGTACTGTCAATTGGCTGACCAATGACGGACCCTGACACACCTTCCTGTGCCATTACACAGATATCATCATTATCAGTACCTGTGGCACCAGATTCAGGTTCCCTGCTGCAGGACACCAGAGCAGCACCAGAACCTGTGGGAGGAAGACAGGAAACACAGTTTACAATGTCTACACAATGTTACCAGTGATGCACACATGCACACATGCACACGTGGACACATGCACACGTGGACACACGCACACATGCACACATGTACACCCCGCAGTATACACACAGAGCACTACTGAGTTACACGATTATTACTAGCATTATCAGGACTATTATTGGTATTGTTAAAACACACTCACCAGCATGGATGAGCTGCCTTGCTGTAACACCGGTGGAGGGACCTGCAGAAATGAGGGGATTAATGTCAGTGGGCACAACTGTGCCATTGATACTGCGTATGATACATTTCAGTAGTACACCAGTTGCCTTTCACATGTCAGCTGCTGATACTGGCAATATCACACCTGCACAATTACATACTATGTTGACAGCTACATACCAAGGACACACCTTACACATGCATAAACTAACAGTGTACAGAACAGTCAAGTGTATATATGGCATATTACCTGCACGCTCCATGTCATGTTGCTGTGTGGATCCAGTCTCCATCATAATGCAGGTGTGTTGCTGTTGATGTTCCTGGGCTGGAGCCACAACACTTAGGAGTAGCCCCTCCAGTCTGGTGAGGGGGGATGTGTGGCCACCCCACCTCCTGTGGCGACCTGTTGCCTGTGGATATCTGACGCACGCTGACGGACATTTCTGATTAAATCACTGCAGTGATGTCGTACCTGCTCATATGTCCTATTATGTGTGCCAATGTCATTTACCCTACGAACAAGGTCTTGCCACAGTGCAGCCCTCTCCTGCTGATTCTGGCTGGTGCAGGAAAACAGTATGTCATAATCCCGCACCAGGCTCTGGTGTATCTCTTCATCTTCTGCAGCAGAGTAGGCAGGATTTCGCTGACGCGCCATGTCCCTGAAAGAGAACACAAACAGGATATCAGCAAACTATATCAGCAAAATATGGCACACATACTATACATGATACTCAACTGTAGTGATATACTACTACTCCCATATGTAGCACGTATGTGTCTCTTGGTGGATACACATGTACATGGCCAGATATCAGTGCTCAGCCAACACCTGTGCAACAATACCTGCCACATTCCATACAACATAGTACCAAGCCCCATCGGTCAGCACACTGAGACACGTCCAATGCACCACCTCACTCTGGGGGTTCATAACAAGGTACTGTATGTGGAACGTCATCCACTAGTGTGATCTGGACACAAAATAATCGGCCTGGATATACATATCCCACCACCACCACCAGCACAGTAGACTACTTTGATATATATGTGAATAGACAGATTTTCACTTGTTAGGACTGAGATGGTATCCATGCAGCCCACTGGGCCAGTGGAAGCCACAACCCACAATGCCGACCCCTTTGCAAATGCTTCCCACGGACATCCCAAAGAATGCATGGAACATGCACACACAATTCTAACCCAGACCCTATGCACAAAGGTTAAGCATCCTGTTTGGTAAACCCCAGCCAAAGACAAATTGTATAATGATAGAAGGAGGCTACTGCAGGACAGAGCAGATTCACATAAAGGGAAGGCATCTGTGGTCGGCACTAGTAATAAGCTAAGTTCTCTCATAACAACATCCAAGGCCAACTCTGAGAGGGAAATGGCCAAGAACACTATGGATAACCACAAGGCCTTCTTCAGTTTTGTTAGACACATGGACCAAAAGCCTCAGATATGCTCTGAGTTAGTGCACACCGACATAAAATTCACTGAACCCACAAATATTGGCAACATTCTGGCAGACAGGTTCAGTGCAAATATCCCCCCTCCCTCTCCCCCAAACTTAGAAATACTTATCACAGCTGAATGTA
This sequence comes from Protopterus annectens, assembly GCF_019279795.1. Taxonomy (NCBI): domain Eukaryota; kingdom Metazoa; phylum Chordata; order Ceratodontiformes; family Protopteridae; genus Protopterus; species Protopterus annectens. The sequence goes on along the minus strand of NC_056743.1, from coordinate 1,152,816,490 downwards.
ACCTCCCTATCATCTCAGATGTCCAGGTGAGGGCCGCCCTCAGCAAAGCAGAACACACAGCATCAATGTGACCTGATGGTATCCCTGGATGTGTGCTACATGAACTCCAAGAGGAGATACAACCGCATATAAAACTGATATTTAACCTTGGCCTTACTACGGGATATGTACCTGAACACTGGCATACAGCAACAGTGGTCCCACTTCACAAAGGAGGCACCTCTACTGACCCTGGGAACTACCGCCCCATAAGCTTAACCAGCCTGGTCTGCAAAGCTATGGAAAGATTCATTATGGGACTCATATACAGCGATATTGGGTACCTGCAGGCACTTGATCCCACCCAGTTTGCCTTTGTGAAGGGCTGATCCTGCCTTTTGAACCTGGTTGACCTTTTCAAAACAGTCACTACAGCCATTGATGAGGCAAAGCAGTCCATACAGCCTACCTGGACTTGCCTAAGGCCTTCAACACAGTACTCCACTCAGGCATCATAGACAAGCTCATTAGCTTAAATGTTAATACATATGTCACATGATGGGTTGCAAACTGGTTGAACAACAGAATCCATAAAGTCAAAATTGCGGGAGCCATGTCAGACTCAAAGCCAGTCACATGTGGTATCTCACAGGGCTCTGTCCTAGGACCCCTCTTGTTTGGCATTTACTTCTCAGATGTGAAAGCAAACATGGGCGGGTTGTGGATGACAAAGTTCCCAGATGACTGCGAACTAAGCACCATAGTCGTTACACCAGCTGACACACACATCCTACACACAGGCCTCACTGAAACGGACAACTGGTGCCAGAATCATGGCCTAACACTGAATGACATGTAATGTATAGTCATCCCCTTTGGGTAAAACTATGTGCACACAACTTATCACATAGACATACATATAGATAAACACCAATAACACATATGGAGGGTTCACAGTATGTAGACTATTAACTTGTTACTTTACATTACCTGTGTTTGTCGCAGCTGGTTGCGTTACCGTTAGTATAGCTTCCTGCTGCTGCTAGCCCAGCTTGATACTGACACTGATGACAGCTTCAACTTAGTTTGTCTTACGTGTGGTTTTTGTTTGTGTTTTTATTTTCTTTTTTTCTTTCTTTTTTTTTTCTCTCTCTCTCTCTCTCTGCCTCCAGACGGTGCAATGAAAGTATTGCATGTGTCGAGTGGGTGTACAGGATGCTTTTGTAGGTATCTGCATATGTCCATGTGATGGCCTCTACCCCAATTGTAAGCCAGCATTTGCTAATTGCATGCAGCCAGTTGTGTACTGATTGCAGTTCTCACTGTGATTTCAGGACAGTGCTATAAAAGGGTATGTAAGATAGGCGTTGCCCTTTCAGATTGTAAGGGCGGGGACCATGCTGGTATGCTGTGGACACTGTTCTGTGAGTGTAAAGGTTAGTATCTCTCTCATATTCAGGCTGTGTTGTAGATTCACATTTCTCCATTCATCTCTCCTGTTTCCTGCACTAAGTGTGTATGTACACTGACACCTACAACTATATGTGTATATATATATATATATATATATATATATATATATATATATATATATATATATACATATATTTATATATGTATAATAACTGACATTATTACCTACTAGCTACCAACTAGCATGGCTGTTTCTGTTCACACACTACTATTATAGAAATCCACTAGATTTGACAGTAAATATACATGACATGCTTTGTGTACTACACATCCTATATTCCCTTTACATTCATTTCTACTATTACATGATATATTTATTGTAGCACAATGTTCTTATATAACAGTCATGGCTTAGTGGTAAGTCATGCAGACTACTGTTTTTAAGGTCCTGGGTTCGGGACTGACAGTGGGATTTTATTTTGCTTTTGAACTGACTATAGAACCTGTCAATCAGAGTGACTAAGGCACTTTTAAGCAGTTGTAACCAGGTTAGCGCTGGTTTGCGTGGAGCTACCGCATGCGCACTGGCGTTCAGCTCCACGCACACCCGCTTACAACCGCTAAACAGTGCTTACTCTGGCGCACACCCACGCTATTTTCTTTGAAAGAAATGAAAATGGGGAGACAGGAAAGTGGTGAAAAAGGGGTCACAAAGGGGGTAAGACAGTAGGGAAACAAGCTTGGGTTTTGCAGGAGGGATGTAGGTAAGGCCCATAGCTGCCCATTTCTTCATCAGCAACAGCTGTGCATATGTTTGTAATTTGGTGTGACATTTGAAACCTTCCACCCTTGAGAGAGGTGTCAGGACAACAATAATACTTGTTGTACAGCCAATTGTAATTGATAGTTTCCATGTCCAGCAGACATGTGTGCGGAATGGGCAGCTATGGCGTAATTTTTTTGTGCGTACAGAGTGCCCTTTTTTTTTTTTTTTTTTTCAGGTGAGAGTGGTATGTCAGGTAAAGGAAGTCGGTATAGCTGGGGAGGTAGGTTGGGTAGGTCAACAGACAAGCCAAATAAGATGCATACAGGAGCGGTGTATGACACGTGTGTGGGGGTTACACAATTGACGGGGACGGATGTTTGGATATCCAGAGCCCATGAGCTCACAGATGGCAACAGTGGAACTGATATCCCCACCCATGGGCAGTTGCCACTGTTCCTTCACTGCCCAGGACGGGGCTGTGCTGGGGGCTGTGTAGGCCGGGAAACAGGCATGCCCATAAGTTGTGCCACCTGTGCCTCAAGTTGGCGTAAAGGCCCAAAAACAGATTCCTGGATCTCCCTACGCACCACAGTCCGGACATTACGGAGGGTGAGTGGTTGTTCTCCTCCGGCCACACTTGCAGAGGGGGGACGAGCCCCATCCCCTGCAGCGCTTCCACCTGCAGGTGGCAAAGGGCCACCGGAGGAGGGTCCGGACTGGGCACTACTGCCAGGAGCACTCGCCAGCTGAGGTGGGAGAGGTGGGTCCGCTGGAAACCACCTTCCCTGTCGTCCTATGTTTTGCATTATGTCATGACAGTTTGGGTTAGTAACATACAATACCATTCGCAATTAGTTGTAACAGCATGCGTTAGTATTCCCATTAACCAAACACCCAGATATTCACACCATTGAACAGCGAGCATAACACATGCATAATTTGAACAGCAATACACAGTCCAACAACATGCAGGGTTGATTGATGGCAACAGGCCATCAGGTTTGGATGTATGAACAGGGCAGATGCATCAACGTACATGCAAATATGTATGACCCAACAGGACAAATGTCCAGGGGTGTTAATTGTGATTGCACATACCAATTTCACGTGGAATGGATTATATGTGGTTATAGGGTAGGGTGGAGAAAATATAATTAACACCTTCAAATACCAATACATATGCTGTACATTTCTAATAGCTGCAGATATATACACACTACTGTTCTACCTACAGTTTCCTATGTGATAACTACTTCAAGTTGGTGATAGGACTGTTACTGCTACATCAATATACATTTTATTGTTATTCATACACGTTCATATCTGGCTTTGTTCAGCTACATCATCCTGCTACATTTGCTTTATATAGCTATAGACAACTGTGGATGTTTGGTATTTCAGACAATCATAATATCTGCATATTGCAGACTGAGAGCAACATATCCAGATTTTGGGATACACATTACAGCTGCAGCAACATTTTGAACACATTTCGCAGTTTGGTTCTGCTTGTCACATTCATTTCATTCTGTAATGACTGCAGTATACTTTATTCAGGGGTTATTACTACTTTATTGGTGGATTCATAACTCTTTCTCACACTCTTTCACTTGTTTTAATTTTACAATTCAGGATGGTACTTACTTCTAGGCTTTATTGACATGTTTTACCTGTAGTTATTACAATCCTTTCCACCAGTCTCACTTCTGTCATGTTTCAGTATTTTAGGAACACCAAGTATATACTGCTGCAAAGTCAAAGGTACAAAGCACAACGAAAAAGTTGAGGTAAAAAACACACACCTTTATCAAACACAAAGCTTTCAGGTACAAGACCCTTTCTCAATGATAGACACAGGTACATTAAAATCAGACATTAAATACATGCCCAATACATCACGTGACCCACAGCCATGGTCATGTGACTAATACATTAAAATAATTACATTACTTATAATTTTAAAACATAAACAAGTAGAATTAGATAAAATTCATACATACATATATTTGCTTACTTTTGTGTACTTATATTTACATGCACACATATATACGCAAATGCATTACCTATGTTACTTTAACTTAGTGTGTTGTATTTTTATTAGAACAGGTTTTAAGGAAACATCAAAATTTAATCCAGGGGATGTATTAGCTGCTAGCCTTACTATCCACTCATATTCTTTATTATCTAAATGATTACATAAGTCCCCTCCCCTGATAGAGCTAACAACACATTCTATTACTCTAAACTGGAAACTGTGTGTAGAGCCACAATTTAAAATATGCTTAGATAGAGCATTAGTCTCCACTCCCCTCCTTATACTTGATTTATGCTCTATGATGCGTTCCTTAAGTTTTCTAGTCGTCTTGCCGACATAGAAACAAGCGCATGCCTCACACGTTGCCAAATAGACAATGTTACTTGTCATACAAGTTGCATGACACCGAAAAGTAAATATCTTCTTAGTGACAGGATGAACAAAACTACTACCACATTCTGAAGAATCAGCTTTCTGTTTGTATATATCACTACAGCAACTACAATTATAACAACTAAAGGTACCATTACCTAGTCCATTAAGGGAAGTAGCATTCACATATTCAAAATCTTTGTAAGTTAGAACATTCTTAATAGTCCTCATATTTCTGTATGTGAACAAAGGAATTTCACCTACAACTAATCTAATATCTTCCTGAGCTAATAGCACCTTCCAGTATTTCCTTATTATAGTTCTGACTGCATATGAAAGAGAATTGTAAGACATAATAAATCTTACATTAACCTTTTTATTTAATTTGTCCATTGGGGCAACAACATCTGTACTTGTATTCAAAAATACAGATGAATACATGGAATACCTATTAGATACTACATGTTCTCTAGCTTCTACCAGCATACCTTCTGGATAGCCACTTCTTCTAAAGTCTCCACATGCCTCATCAATTTGTTGTAAACACTTAACATTATCAGTGTTTAACCTACTAACTCTTGCCAGTTGCCCCTTACTATACCCCTAAAAATATGGGGTGCATGCATACTAGACGCATGCAAATATCTTCCCGATGAAACTTCCTTCTTAAAAACAGAAGTGTTAATAACATTGTTCTCCTTAGTTAAAGAAATATCCAGAAAATTGACAAATGTCTTAGAATAATCAGCCTTAAAGTGTAAAAAGGAAGTAGTATTATTCAAATATATAATATAGTCTTGTAACTCACTGGATGTTCCTTTCCATAAAAGAAAGCAATCATCTACGAATCTCTGATATAAAACTATATTTTCATTCAAAAAGGTAGTTCCACTACCAACATAAGACTTCTCCCATTCATAGAGAACAATATTTGCATATGTATTTGCTACCGGGGTTCCCATAGCCACCCCCGTTTGCTGCAAATAATATTCCTTATTGAATATAAAGATATTATTTTTTAAAACTATATCCAACAACATGCAGATGTTCTCTGTGTGCCTAACAGTAAAAGTGGAAGAGTGACTTAAAAATTCCCTTATTGAATTGATGCCATATTCATTTGGTATGACAGTAAATAATGAAGTAATATCTAACACAACCATGTATATATTCTGACAATCCATGTTAGATTGCTTAACATTTAAATACCATGTTCTAAGTTTAATAAGAAAATCAGTGCTGTCTTTAAGGACAGTTTCACATTTACCCAAAAGTGGTTGTAACTGCCTCTGTAAGTACAAAGAGATAGGTTCTGTTATCCAACCATTTCCTGAGACAATGGGTCTCATAGGGGGATTTTCACATGATTTATGCACTTTCAGAATGCCATATAGTTGGGGAATGATAGGACTAGAAACAGTGAAAAAATGAAAAAGATCCAAAGAGATGTCACCTGACAACTGTAAGTCATATATACACATGTTAACATAACAAATACACTTTTTTACATCAGCATATTGTATCAGTTTGTATGCAGTAGCATCCCCAATAAAAGATAATACTGAACTTATATACTTGTTTCTATCCATTAGAACTATGGAGCCCCCTTTATCAGCCTGCTTTATTACCACATTAGGTTCACTTTTTACTTCTGACAATGGTTTGTATTCATAGTAACAGAGATTGTAACGCCTATTAGCTTTTCTATTACTATATACATGTCTTATTTCAGTTTCACATAAGTCATTAAATGCCAGTAAAACTGGAGCATATACTGGTATAAACGTACTACGTCTTTTACAAGCAGTGGAGTCATAAGTATCACTTTTAAACATCACTTTTAGTGCTACAGATCTAATAAACAATTTTAAATCAGTTATAACTTTTACCATGTCTTCCACCCTTGTAGGTATAAAATTCATACCTTTGTTCAAAAGAGAATAATGATGGTCATTCACAACAAAGGAAGATAGATTTACTATGCCTGCTACTGCCTTCTGGCTAATTTTAGTTGCTTTGGGGGGCTCTCATTCTTCCGTTTATTGTCCTGCACTACCATATTGTTCCTATGTTTACTTCTTCCCCTCGACGTTGACCTCGAGCTGATTGAGCGTTCTTTGATACATTCCGCTTGCTGCAGTTGAAAAGGTTTAAAGAAATTATTTAAAGTTTGTTGTGAAGATCGTAAAGACAACCCAGGCCCACCTTCATTAGTAGCTGTTGAAGCAGTGGATGTAGAAGCAGATTCAGTAACTGCACAAGCCACAGTGCTACTTAGAGCTGCCGTGCCCTCAGTGATGTCATCGCTATGTGAAGTGGATAGCAGTTCTGGCTCCAAGTTCAAAGCATTAGTTGTTAACAGGGGAAACTCATCTAGGGAATTTAAAGGTGTAGTATATGCTTTCTGCTTCATTGTTGTAGATGCACATTCACTATTAAAGTTGTTAGGTTTATTCACTTGTGGAACAATTCTTTCAGCTTTAGGCCATGAGAAAATATTACCTGATTGGTAATCTCCCATGTCACGTACAAGTTTTCTTTTTTTTCACAGTCTCTAGTCGATCATCCATGGTGGCTAGCCTATCCAACATGGACTGATAAACAGTTTGCATGGATGAAAAACATGACAAAGATAAAAGTTCATCTTCCAGTGTGAGAATTTCTTTTTTCATTTCATTCTCAATGTCACTAAAGAACTTATTCATAAGTACCATGTAGTCATGGCTTAACTTCAAATTTAAGCACTGCCACTGCTTTAACAGTTCAGGATATGTATTTCCATATGAGGGCATTTTTAATACCCTCAAACCACGTGGTGCAATACCTTTTTCCAGATAAGCATCAAAGCTAAAACGTTGCCATTGCAAACGCTTATAGGTACCAACCTTCCTTTTCAAATATTTGTACTTTATGTTCAAAGTCCAACGCATTAGTAGATGAAATAGTGGTAGTTTTGTGTTGAAGTACAGGAATCTCTGTTGTAACAAGCAACAAAGGATTAATCTCTTTTTCAAAGAGATGCTTTAAACGATTTCTAGACTCCATCTTTGGCTGCTACAGGCTGAAAAACCCAACTTGCAGTATAAAGCACCAAAGGAACACCAAGTATATACTGCTGCAAAGTCAAAGGTACAAAGCACAACAAAAAAGTTGAGGTAAAAAACACACACCTTTATCAAACACAAAGCTTTCAGGTACAAGACCCTTTCTCAATGATAGACACAGGTACATTAAAATCAGACATTAAATACATGCCCACTTACACTTTAAATAATTTCTTTAAACCTTTTCAACTGCAGCAAGTGGAACGTATCAAAGAACGCCCAATCAGCTCGAGGTCAACGTCGAGGGGAAGAAGTAAACATAGGAACAATATGGTAGTGCAGGACAATAAACGGAAGAATGAGAGCCCCCCCAAAGCAACTAAAATTAGCCAGAAGGCAGTAGCAGGCATAGTAAATCTATCTTCCTTTGTTGTGAATGACCATCATTATTCTCTTTTGAACAAAGGTATGAATTTTATACCTACAAGGGTGGAAGACGTGGTAAAAGTTATAACTGATTTAAAATTGTTTATTAGATCTGTAGCACTAAAAGTGATGTTTAAAAGTGATACTTATGACTCCACTGCTTGTAAAAGACGTAGTACGTTTGTACCAGTATATGCTCCAGTTTTACTGGCATTTAATGACTTATGTGAAACTGAAATAAGACATGTATATAGTAATAGAAAAGCTAATAGGCGTTACAATCTCTCTTACGATGAATACAAAGCATTGTCTGAATTAAAAAGTGAACCTAATGTGGTAATAAAGCAGGCTGATAAAGGGGGCTCCATAGTTCTAATGGATAGAAACAAGTATATAAGTTCAGTATTATCTTTGATTGGGGATGCTACTGCATACAAACTGATACAATATGCTGATGTAAAAAAGTGTATTTGTTATGTTAACATGTGTATATATGACTTACAGTTGTCAGGTGACATCTCTTTGGATCTTTTTCATTTTTCACTGTTTCTAGTCCTATCATTCCCCAACTATATGGCATTCGAAGTGCATAAATCATGTGAAAATCCCCCTATGAGACCCATTGTCTCAGGAAATGGTTGGATAACAGAACCTATCTCTTTGTACTTACAGAGGCAGTTACAACCACTTTTGGGTAAATGTGAAACTGTCCTTAAAGACAGCACTGATTTTCTTATTAAACTTAGAGCATGGTATTTAAATGTTAAGCAATCTAACATGGATTGTCAGAATATATACATGGTTGTGTTAGATATTACTTCATTATTTACTGTCATACCAAATGAATATGGCATCAATTCAATAAGGGAATTTTTAAGTCACTCTTCCACTTTTACTGTTAGGCACACAGAGAACATCTGCATGTTGTTGGATATAGTTTTAAAAAATAATATCTTTATATTCAATAAGGAATATTATTTGCAGCAAGCGGGGTGGCTATGGGAACCCGGTAGCAAATACATATGCAAATATTGTTCTCTATGAATGGGAGAAGTCTTATGTTGGTAGTGGAACTACCTTTTTGAATGAAAATATAGTTTTATATCAGAGATTCGTAGATGATTGCTTTCTTTTATGGAAAGGAACATCCAGTGAGTTACAAGACTATATTATATATTTGAATAATACTACTTCCTTTTTACACTTTAAGGCTGATTATTCTAAGACATTTGTCAATTTTCTGGATATTTCTTTAACTAAGGAGAACAATGTTATTAACACTTCTGTTTTTAAGAAGGAAGTTTCATCAGGAAGATATTTGCATGCGTCTAGTATGCATGCACCCCATATTTTTAGGGGTATAGTAAGGGGGCAACTGGCAAGAGTTAGTAGGTTAAACGCTGACAACGTCAAGTGTTTACAACAAATTGATGAGGCATGTGGAGACTTTAGAAGAAGTGGCTATCCAGAAGGTATGCTGGTAGAAGCTAGAGAACATGTAGTATCTAATATTTATTCCATGTATTCATCTGTATTTTTGAATACAAGTACAGATGTTGTTGCCCCAATGGACAAATTAAATAAAAAGGTTAATGTAAGATTTATTATGTCTTACAATTCTCTTTCATATGCAGTCAGAACTATAATAAGGAAATACTGGAAGGTGCTATTAGCTCAGGAAGATATTAGATTAGTTGTAGGTGAAATTCCTTTGTTCACATACAGAAATATGAGGACTATTAAGAATGTTCTAGCTTACAAAGATTTTGAATATGTGAATGCTACTTCCCTTAATGGACTAGGTAATGGTACCTTTAATTGTTATAATTGTAGTTGCTGTAGTGATATATACAAACAGAAAGCTGATTCTTCAGAATGTGGTAGTAGTTTTGTTCATCCTGTCACTAAGAAGATATTTACTTTTCGGTGTCATGCAACTTGTATGACAAGTAACATTGTCTATTTGGCAACGTGTGAGGCATGCGCTTGTTTCTATGTCGGCAAGACAACTAGAAAACTTAAGGAACGCATCATAGAGCATAAATCAAGTATAAGGAGGGGAGTGGAGACTAATGCTCTATCTAAGCATATTTTAAATTGTGGCTCTACACACAGTTTCAAGTTTAGAGTAATAGAATGTGTTGTTAGCTCTATCAGGGGAGGGGACTTATGTAATCATTTAGATAATAAAGAATATGAGTGGATAGTAAGGCTAGCAGCTAATACATCCCCTGGATTAAATTTTGATGTTTCCTTAAAACCTGTTCTAATAAAAATACAACACACTAAGTTAAAGTAACATAGGTAATGCATTTGCGTATATATGTGTGCATGTAAATATAAGTACACAAAAGTAAGCAAATATATGTATGTATGAATTTTATCTAATTCTACTTGTTTATGTTTTAAAATTATAAGTAATGTAATTATTTTAATGTATTAGTCACATGACCATGGCTGCGGGTCACGTGATGTATTGGGCGTGTATTTAATGTCTGATTTTAATGTACCTGTGTCTATCATTGAGAAAGGATCTTGTACCTGAAAGCTTTGTGTTTGATAAAGGTGTGTGTTTTTTACCTCAACTTTTTCGTTGTGCTTTGTACCTATGTTTCAGTATTTTAACAGGGATATATTTCACACATGTGATTTGCTCATCTTCTGCAGCTGTACTTTTCAGCCTGCTGCAGGTTGTGTACTATTATATTACAGGTGGGGCATCTTTATTTCAGACTTTATTTCAGACATTTTCATTTTTCTGTTTGGATTACAGACTGCAACACACTTTTGTAATCAAGCAATACTTGCAAACACTCTTACACTGTTACTTGCACATTTTATTACTTAGTGACTACACTGCACTCTTTTGCTGTCATACTTTTATATTTCTTTACAGTTACAGGGAGAGGATTACTGACCTGCCTGGTGGCGCAACCGCACCAACCTATTGCCATAGGCTCTGTGGTTCGCAGAACGGACACCTGCAGCTGTAATATAAATAAAGTAATATTGGAATACACATCTCCATAATATCAGCTAGGTTAATTTCTTACATACATAATTAAATGTAACTTACTCAGTAGTGGGGCGTTGGGCATTTGCCGGGCCTCCTGGATCCAAAGGTTCAGTTGGTCCTGCTTACGTTTCTTCAGGTCCGCATGGTGGTGACGGACCTGCTCACCAGTCCTTGGAATCCCTGTGGCACTGGTGAGATCATGAGACAACCGGTCCCACGCCTCAACCCTATATGCTCCCCACAGGACCTGGCCCTGCATGAGTTGGGCCTCATGATTGTGGACAAGGAGCCAGACCATATATCTGGACTCCTCAACGCCCCACCTCTGTGCTCGGAAGCAACTACCCTCACTTACTCCTGACATTCTGGCTGCAAGTTAGTTCTACAATGGTTATGCTGTGTATTCCCACCTATGGGGCTTATATATGCCATTTTTCCCACACTTATCTGTGATTGGCCATTTTGGAATTGTATCAGCTTCACAAAACCTGCTTTGTCATGCTCCTCTTTCTATTCATTCCTATATATTTGCTATTACTGCATTTCTAAGTACAGCTGTCGTGGCTTTGTGGTTCAGTACCTTGACTATGGTGCATGGTGTCCTGGGATCAAACCTGGCCACTGCTTTTTATATTTTATGAATGTCTAGACAGGCTAGGGGGTGTGTCTGTGTAAAGGCAGTTTTGTTACAGCTTGCTCAACGTTGCCCATTGGTTAGCTTGTTGGTGTGGTGTGCAGCTCCGCGCAAATGGGTTACGCTGGTTTACGCTTCATTTGGCTGTCAGCACGCATATTACACACAGCTCAGCTAGGGGCACACAGTTTCAGCGTGTTAAACCATGGCTCACCTACGGGCACTCATTTTGCAACTGTTGAACCATTGCTCATCTACGGGCACTCATTTTGCACCTGTTAAACCACTGCTCACCTATGGGCAGATGCACTCAACTTGTCAAACTATAGCTCAGCTATGGGCACATCTGGCATTTGTTATTATTTTGTTATCTCACATTTCTTCACAATAAATGGCCTATTTCATTACATTTTACATAAAATATAATTTTATATGTGTACATATGTGTCAGGGACTTGTTTCGTGCTTATTTCACTAAAAATAAAAATTGATGTTGTGGGGGCTCGAACCATGACTGCCTGCTCTTCAGCCAACGTCTCTACCGCTACGCTATTGCTTTTTGGCTTACTTTGCATAGTTAGTTCTCATATGCTTTTCCACTTACTGCTAACTGTGGCTGAGTTACGGGCACGCCCGCGCAAACAAGCGCACTCACGGGCAAACATCTTTACAGTTTAAAAAAAATATAAAACATGTTCATTTATATGATTTTATGTTCATAGTCTGTGTGGGCATGTGTTGTGTTGTGTTTATTCACATTTCCCTGTACTCTGTCGTGGGGGTTTACTTTGGGCACTTTTACTCTTCTGGGGGCGTGTCTGCTTGCAGGGATCGGCCTACGGACACGCCCCCTACTGTCTTCCACGGACTGTGTTAGCCTTAGGTGTGATTCAGCATGCCCTCATGCATATGCATGACATGCTGACGTCACACCGTTTAACTGCAGCCTCCGTGTAAGCCTTGTGTCTCTTACACGGAGGCTTTGTGAATCCTGCCCAAATTCTTACCACAAAAACACAGGGCAATAAGGGAAAGGAAGGAGAGAAATAAAACGCCATTGTGGAAGTACTGAACAGAGAAAACTATAAAGCAATTAAAACAAGAAATGTCACTGTTAGAAGAGTATGGAAGAGGGAACAGATCAACAAAAATACTCAGAAAGATAGACGTGATAATAGCAATGCACGGTATCAGAACAAATACTGATCTATCATGTACTTTTGCAAACAATAAATTAAAAATATCACATACAGAAACACTTGGAAGATATGCAGATAAACATAAAGGAAAAGTGCAAAATAAGCAATTAATTGTTGATGTAAAAAGTTTTATAGAGAACTGGGAAACAAGGCAAAAGGAATCGAAACACCACCAAAAAGACAAATATCTATGAAGCTTCTGTGGAATATAACAAAGATGCTGACTGGATAGAAGAAGTAAAAGAAAGAATAAGAATTTCAAATGTACAGGATATGAAATGGGATGAACTAGGATTTTTTGGAACTCCATAAACTCACTCCTCAACCCAGGCTCCAAAAAAAACCTATGTCCGGACCCAAGTAAATCTGACCTCTAATTAGCCTCACTATTCAACTCTTTCTTTATAGAGACAATATCCGACCCAACAAAAACTTTTCCCAACAACTACCCATCTCTCCTACATTCCACCTCATCTAAGTCCCCAAATAATTTCCCCCCTATGTTTGAGCTTAAACCTGTCTCCACAAACTACATAGAAAGACTTCTATCCAAACTTAAACCATGCTCCAATGCACCTGACAACATCCCCTCTTCTTTTCTCAAGTCTCCTGCTGATGGTATAGCTCTCCCAATTAGTATCCTAATTAATAGATCTATAAAGGAATCCTGTGTCCCTAAACTCTGGCATCCCACCTTTATTCTTCCTCTCCACAAGGGAGGTAAAAACACTAACATTTCAAACTTCTGCCCTATAGCTCTTCTCTCTCCAATCTCCAGAATCCTAGAAAAATGCATCCACCTCAAACTTATGCCTTTTCTGACTAAAAACCATCTGCTTACCCCTACCCAACATGGCTTCTGACCAGGACATAGCACCATAAGAGCTCTACTCTCATTCTTAGAAACTGTCAATCAAGCCCGAGATTCTGGGAAATTAGTATCCACAGTGCTCCTAGATCACTCTAAAGCATTTGATACTATTTCTCATAAGCACCTTCTAAGTCATCTATCAAACCTAAATCTATTCCAAAACGCACTTTCCTGGTTCTCAAGGTATCTGTCAGATAGATATCAGGCTGTGAAATGGAAAAAAGGCACCTCACCTTTCTTACCCACTCCTACCAGAGTACCACAGGGGTCCATCCTTGGACCAATGCTGTTTAATATCTTTATCAATAACTTTCACTCTGCTATTCCTAATGCCGAAGTCATCCAATATGCAGATGACTCTACACTTGTCTGCTCTGCCTCTAACCTCCCTGAACTCCTATCTAAATCTCAGACTGCCTTCTCAACTACTGAGATCTGGATGTGCCAAAATCACCTTTCTCTCAATGCTAACAAATCTAAAATACTACTACTATTCACTCCCTCAAAATCTTTCTCTGTTGATAAAAATTCCTTCCAAGTCCTTAGCCAAAACAACTCTCCAATCGAAGTTGTTCCCTTTGCCAAACTACTCGGTGTAACTATAAACGAACACCTCAAGTTTGACATCCATATTCAGCAAAATATAAAGAAAACCCACCAAAAACTAGATATGCTATACAGGAACAACCACTTCCTCTCTTCTTCTACCAGGCATACTCTGGCCTCCTCTTTCCTCCTTCCCTCCCTTCTGTATGGTGCCCCACTACTAACTAACCTATCCTTTTCCATCACTTTCAAACTTGAAAGCTGTTATAACAAAATTTCTAAATTTGCCACCAAAGCCAAACATTCCATACATCACTGTGTTACCCTCCAATCCCTCAACTTGTTAGAATTCACAAATTAGCTGGACTTCCTCCAGCTCACTACAGCACATAGAATGATATTTAATCCAAACAAATGCCCAGCTCTAACCAACATCATTCCACCATACACCCCAGAACTCTCAGATCTGAACACCAAAACTTGATTACTATCCACAAACCTAAACATCCTGCTGGACAACTTCTCCTCTCCTTCTCCTTAAGTAAGAAATGGAACTCTCTCGCTTCCACACTACGGACAATGTTAAACACAAACTTTAAAACTCAGCTTTACACCTACCTGTCCTCCAAATGGAAATGTAACTGCATTCTCCCTACCTAGAACTCTTTAACAAAAGCCCCTGGGAGGGTATCCTCCTGAGTTCCTAAGCACCTTATACCTGGCTATAACCTTCTATAGCTAATTCCCATACAATCTCTCACACTCTGTAAATATTGTAAATAGCTTTTGACTTTGACTTTAACTGTGTGAATTTGTTAAAATGTATCTGCATGGCAATATTGCTCACACTTTGTATTATTTGATATGTATTTGTACTTGTACCCTATTTTTATTGGACTGCTATCTTTACTGTAATCTGTTTCATGGAGTTTTTCTCCCTGGGCCTCCACTGAAAATGGGCTCTCTGGGCCCAGTGGACTTCCTCGATAATCAAACTGGAAATAAATAAGTAATAAATAATAAATAAATGAAGTAATGGCCAGAGAGAGATTGAAACAAAGTTCAGAAAAACTCCTAATTATAAAACCCCAGGCCCAGATGCAGTGCATAACTTCTGGTTAAAAGTATTAACAGCTTTACGTGAAGATTTAGCTATGAGTAAGAACTATTTATATGTGAACCCCGAACAGACATCAACCTAGTTAACAACATTAAAAACAATACTCCTACTTTGGAGCAAACCTACAAGCCATCTTAAAAACTATAGATCAATAACTTGCCTTCTGACGGCGTATAATTTATACACTGGAATTGATGCCGACAGTTTATAGTCATGTAGAAGAAAACTCAATTATGAGAATAGACCAAAAGGGTAACAAAAGAAAGTCATATGGAACAAAGGATCATTTACTATTAAATACTGTAAAAAGGGGAAGAATCTAAAGTCATATGGAAAAAGGATTGTTTACTATTAAATACTGTAAAAAGGGGAAGAATCTAAGCATGGCATGAATAGACTACAAAAAAAAAGCATTTGACAGTATCCCACATTCATGAACAAAAATTGTGCTTAAAATAAAGATACACTGCAAACTGCTCGATTACATTACAGTAATCATGAAACAGTGGCAAACCACTTTACTGTTAAGCCATGATAAAGGACAAATTATTATTGCAGGGATAAAAATCCAGAGGGGGATATTCCAGGGTGACTTTGTCACTGCTTCTCTTTTGTCTTGCCCTTAACCCATTAAGCTGTCTGCTTAACAGATTAGGTCATGGCTATAATTTGGCTCCTAGAAAACAGCGAGGTGTAAAGACTTCTCATATTCTTTTTGAAGATGATTTAAAACTGTATAGTTCATCAGATGAGGAACAAGTGGTCAAAACCTTTTTTTCAAAAAAAACTTTATTGTATTTTATGAATGGAGCTTAAGTAACACAATAAAGACATATGTCATCAATGACAAAGGCAACATTAACCAGCAATTCCTAGTACATAGCAATATACAAACTATATACAAACTATATAGAAAGCTGCCATTTGCCTACTAATGTGAAATAAACATTTGAGCATATCTGGTTTAGTCATTCAGACCTAAATTTATAAGATATAGAGACCCTCATAAATGAAAATTGAGAGGAATATTTACAAAACATTTTCAGATGATATAAGAATGTCATTTGGTCTTGATAAATGTGCAAAAGCAACCTTTAAAGCAGGAAAACTGCAGCACCAAGAAAACATCAGTCTAGGACAGGACTGTGATATAAAAGAACTTGAGCAAGAGAGGGGGTGTATAAATATATGGGAACTGATGAAGGATCAACAATAAAACATGAACAAATGTAAATAAAACATAGTAAGGAATATTTTAAAAGACTAAAATTAAATATTGAAAAAAAGCACTGACATCTAGGAACAAAGTCCAAGCCATAAACCACTTTGCTCTTCCTGTCCTAACTTACAGTGTTGGAGTGACTGTCTGGCCTCAAAATGTGATGGATTGGTTGGACAGGAAAAAAGAATGATGCTTCAGGCTTATCAAATGATTTATAAAATTCACTGTATACCAAGACTATATATTCCCCATTCTGTAGGAGGTATGGGCCTCCTTGAAATTGATTACATGTATAGATCTGCAGTCATAGGACTATAGACATATCTGCTTACCTCACAAGACCCAAACGTAGCAAAAGTTTTAAAACATGAGGAGAGTAAATCTAAGATGACTTCCATGCTTAGTTTAGCAGAAGCATATTGGTGTCAAGCAGTAAATCAAAACAAAAGTAGATAAAAATCAAGCAGCAACTGAATGTGCCAAAACACAAAAGAAAGAAAGAAAGAATATAAGGTGAAGGATCAGATGAGAAGATTAGATGATTTACGATCAGATATACAAATGACAATATGAAAATCACAGAAATAATTAAGAGGAATTGGAAGGTGTTGCTGTTAGATAAATGTGTTTTAGATGTAATAGGATGTACCCCGAGGTTTAGATACAGGAACAGTAGGAATTTGAAGAGGTTACTATGTTTAGAGAAATGCAATGGGTACTTGAATGAAGTTAGACAGGTTTTAGACAATGGAACACATCCATGCACTAGGTGTAATATGTGTAGATATATTACTAAAGAGCAGGAATTTACACATCCTTGTATAGATTACATCTTTAGACCTAGATTTCATGCATCTTGCAATAGTATACATTTGATATATTTAGCAACCTGTATAAAATGTGCAGCTTTTTATGTAGGCATGACGTCTAGGAAACTTAAGGACAGGATTTATAACCATATTTATGATATAAGGAAGATGAACTCCACTAATGCATTGGTTAAACATATTGATATAAATCCTGAACATAGTTTTGAGTTTAGAGTGCTACAAATGGTTAGATTAAATAAACGTGGGGGGGGGGGGGGATAGGTTAAGTCATCTTGAATTAGTTGAGCTAGATTGGATTTTTAAATTGAGGGGTCACATTGAACCTGGGTTGAATCAATATGTCAGCATTAGGCCAGCTTTGGCTGCTTGTAGATAATTAGTTATATATGCATTTCTTATATATAATGTGTTTTAATTGTCTTGTATTGTTGTTATTAGTTTAATGCATTTTTTATCTTTTATTAATTTTATCTAGTGAGGTTTTTACCTCCGAAAAATGTTGATGTACTTGATCTAATAGACCGTAAGCATATTTTGTGTCTATTTTGTTAAATGGTTAATGGATTGATAGCTGACATCAATTTATCAATTTGCTAATTTATTGAATTTTATGCTTTGCATATATATATGGACTCAGTTGTTATGTGAGTAAAACCTGAAGAAGCGTGTTTATCGCACGTGAAAGCGCTTGTTTTATTAAATATTTATCTGTTTTAATACGAGTTTCATTTTGTTTTGTGGCTCGTGGTGGTCCTACTTTCATCTCTATTTTCATCTAATTTTTTCGAAACTTGTGGAGTTGGACCTTTGGTTGGTAGCTGTTTCCTGTTATAAATATCAGATGAGAAGGCAAGAAATGTGGAAAATGCATAAATATAGTTGCAAGTACAGAAAACTCTTGGAATAACCTCATGTTGATCAAGATCAAACACAGGAATGGTTAAGGAGAGGTCAATTTAAAAAAAAAGAAAGGTTAATATTGGTGGCCTAAGATAGTAGACGACATACACGTTGGTTAACAAAGTCCATTAAAGATGTGGGAAAAATTGACAAACATAGGTTTGTAAAACAGAACTGGAAACAGTCGTGCATCTTGTTGCTTGTTGTGATATACTAATAGCAGGAGGACTGTATACAGAAAGGCAAAATAATGTGGCAAGAGTGTTGCATTGGGGATTGTGCAAACATTATAATATTGAAGTACCTGAAAAACATTGGAAGCATGAGCAACAAAGAATTATAGAAGATATGAAGTTTGTGTCACATGGGATCACGCATTACCAACAGTTCAAAAAACAGATGGGAGAAAACCAGATACAATAGCCCACAAAAAGAAGAAAAAAGTAGCATTAATCATTGAAATTGCTACACCCAGTGACTACAGTGTCTTATGTACAGAGGGACAAAAAGTCACAAAATACCAAGAATTGCAGGATGAAATGAGGGCAATGTGGAAGAAGGATACCAAGACAGTTCCAATAGTAGTAGGAGCAACGGGTCTTATAAAAAAATAATTTACAATCGTAAATGACATGGCTGACAGGCCTCAAAGCATTGCCAGAGATGGCCTCCACCTGTTACCCCTGGGAATCTGGATCCTGGCCAAGGCTTTTGCCTCCCCCATTGTGTCTTTTTTAGGCTATGTCCCAAAGACAAATCTTCCAACATAAAAGATCTGCCAAAAGGCAAACTGAAGATCATGCTGCTTTACGCTGGGAACCTTAACCTGAAAATGCACTCACTGGAAGCTCTCCTCGCAATGGAACATACCAATGTCTGTGCAGTCATGGAAACATGGCTCAGGGCTGCGGAGAGCACCACTGCCTTACCAGGCTATACCTCATTCCATGTATTCCGACCCCAAAATGAGGTTGGGAAGACTAAGTGTGGTGGAGTCTCTATCTTCTTCAAGGACAGGCACACCTCCAGACTGGTTTGCTAGCATGATACACTGAAATTACTCCAGGTGTAGCTGACAGTTGACAAGGCACCCATCCAAGTTATAGCCAGCTGTAGACCCCCCTCCATGACTCAGGACACCCACACCTCCTATCTCGGCCTACTTGACTCCATCAAGGTACCCCCTAACATCTTGATCCTTGGTGACTTTAACTATTCCTGAACTAATGCCCTCACCCAACAGTTCCTTGACTTCATCAGTTGTAACGCGCTAGACCAGGTCGTCTCATCCCCCACAAGTGAATATAACATTCTGGACTTGGTTCTCACCAACATGGGCGACTGCTGAACCACTCCCATAGTATGTTCTTCCCTGGTGTAAGCAGATCATCTGTTTATCTCATTCAAAGTTTCTACCCCCCCCCCGACATAACCAGGCTAAAAAACTTCTCAAAAGCTGACTACAACATCCTAAGGGAGGGTATCAGTAGATGCACACCACCGCCCCCCTCAAAGGATGCAGACAACTACACTGAACAGTACGCCAGTGCTGTATACAAGCCCCTGTACAACTGCATGGACTCAGCCATACCAAACAGAACTAAACTTGCTCCTCAAGGAAACACAAACCTGTCTGGTGGACATCCTCTATCAACAGGCTTTAGAACAAAAGGAAGAAACTGTTGTCCAAGGGTAAAAAGGAATAAATTCCAAATTGGAAAAAACTGCCTCTTCAGCTTCAACAAGCAAATTAGATCACTAGTGAAAACCTTCAAAGCCAATTATGAATTGAAACTAGCCTCTGAAACAAAGGGAAACCACAAAGCCTTCTTCAGTTATGTAAGGAACCTCCATGGTAAAGCCCAGGTTTGTTCCAAATCAGTACTTAACAGTACCACTTACACTGATCCTGTTGAGTTAGCTGACCTGCTAGCAGACCCCCCCCAAAGGCCCATTCGACATGCCCGATATTTGTCCTGCACCTCACACCTTCATAGATCAAGTGTTAACGAACACAGCTTCCATGGGACCTGATAGTATCCCAAGCTGTATTCTGCCCCATTTCCAGCAAGAATTAGCTTTGCCATTGAGCACCCTATTCAACCACATCCTAAGTGCAGGCTTCATTCCAGCATAGTGGAGAACTGCCATTGTCATGCCTTTGCACAAAAGTGGTGCCACTAATGATGCTGGAAACTATCACCCCATTACTTTGACAAGTCTGATCTGTAAAGCTATGGAGCATATTATTATGGAGCTCATAAACAAGGATATAGACAATCTCCGAACACTTGACCCCACCCAGTTTGGATTCGTCAAGGGCAGATCTTGCCTGTTGAACATGGTTGACTTCTTTGAGACTGTCACCAAGGCCCTGGATGATGGAAAATCAGTACATACAGCTTACCTTGACTTGGCCAAGGCCTTTGATACATTCCCCCACTCCGGCATCATCAAAAAACTAACACAACTTGGTGTAAATCTCTATCACATCAGGTGGGTGGCCAACTGGCTCACCAGTAAGACCCACAATGTTAGAATAGGTGCCTTCACCTCCAACAGCAGGCCTGTCACTAGTGGTGTTCACCAGGGATCTGTCCTGGGACCCCTACTGTTTGTCATCCACTTCTCAGAGGTCCAGGAAAAGACAAAAGGCTATGGCTGACCAAGTGTGCAGACGACTGCAAGCTGGGTGCTCTCATTGACTCCCCAAATGATGCTAACATACTGCAAGAGGGTCTCACAGCAACAAATAACTGGTGCCAAAGTCATGGCCTTAAGTTAAACCCACAAAAAAAAATCATCATACTATTAGGCAAAGACACAGCCCCTACTAATTACCACATCAACTGCAATCCCCTAAGCACACAACCTGTGGTGAGAGACCTGGGTACTCAGGTTGACAACAATCTCACATTCGACCGATGGGGGTGGAGGGGGATGGTGTTTCTGTTGACACAGGTCATGGCTGATAAGGGACCCTAACCAGTCCACCTCCCCAGTTGATAAAAACTACCTTTTAACTCAAAACCCTTATTTCTTATCCATGACACCTTCTTATTGTTGTACATGCCGAGTTTTGATTTATCAGTCTGGGTCACATCTGAAAGGATCACTTTTGATTATAATATTCACTTTGTTTACAAAGCAAACCTAAGTAAGTAACTGAAAATAAGCAAGGAGGCCTTGCCAGGAGTACTGCATGACATGACAGAAACTAAAAAGGTGCATTTTATGCATCCGAAACCATATAAAAGAGTGGTTAAAGAAATGTATATCCTTCTAGAGGATGAACAACAGAAATGTTTAAGCAGCTCACTGAAATCCACAGAGTTCACATTACTAGCATATTTTTTTAGAAAAGCAGACATTCTAGTGCTAAAGGTCACTATTTAAATATTGAGTTGAATAGCTCAGGGGTAGTATGAGGAAGTCTGTAAGTATGAGGAAGACACGAGTTTACTGGGACATCTGTGTATGATGTACGATAAGGTCGGGTGGCACTATGCCAGAGTAATCCTATGGCTAGGCTTGTAAAGGCCCCAGGCTAGGTGGGCCAGCAATCCTTATCATATGTCCTATCTTCTAGTCTACATTTATGTTTCTTTATTTGCAGTGTTACAGGTTACAGGAACTCTGATGTGAACAAATGTGAGAAATGTGTAATAGTTTCTGAAGAATTACTCATTTGAGACATACTTTGTTCTTTGAAAATAAAGTGCTTATAGAAAAAAAAGGCATACATACAAGTTATATTTTGTGAAGGAAACTTTGGATTTAGGCTTGCAGCTTCAGAAGCTGACAGGTAGCTGATGTTTATATATCTTATTATTGAAAAAGCAGAAGGAATTATAGCAACTGTATTTCTGTGAACTGCTCACTTTCATCACTTGCTATTTATCACAGCTTCACATGGGCTGCAGTCATCATCTGACATCTGACTCAATAGTACGTTTTGCACTTGCCAATTCCCTGTTCATTACAGTTTGTTTTATATTTTACCTGGTTTCTTTTCCACTTATGACTAGTTGTTATAGTTTGTGAAGCTGTATTTTTCACCTAGGTTGTATCTGCTAACAGGCATACATGCATCTTGCATGCTGTATTTAGTATGTCCTTAAGCAGTACAGTAAACAAATAAATGACCATAGGTTAATATTTACATCATTTATTATTATTCATTTCCCAGGGTGGCCATGGTGGTGGTGCAGTGGTTAGCATTGTCACCTCACAGCAAGAAGTTCTCTGGTTCAATTCTCGGCTGAGGTGCCTTCTGTGCGGAGTATGCATGTCCTCCCTGTGGTCATGTGGGTTTCCTCTGGGTGCTCCGGTTTCCTCCCACATCGCAAAGATATGCTGTAAGTGGATTGGACACTCTAAACTGGCCCTAGGTGTGTGTGTGTGTGTGTGTGTGTGTGTGTGTGTGTGTGTGTGTGTGTGTGTATGTGTGTGTGTGTGTGTGTGTGTGTGCCTTCTGTGGAAGGTTGGGTGCTGGGCTGGCAACTTGACACTGTAAAAACTCTACTGCCAATCATGAGTGGACAGGTGATCACCTGTGGCGACCCCTAACTGGGAAAAAGCTAAAAGAAGAAGATTATTATTCATTTTCTAAAAAACTCTTATCTTTTTTTAGGGGTGTAAACGGTGGATCCTGCCCTGGCACTCAAAATGCATCCAACATGTAATAAAATATTTACTGCTGTTTGCTTCTCCTTACTACAGGGAAAATGTGTAAGAAATCTCAGCAAGCATAACAAGTTATTATCAGAGCCCATATTTTTTCTTTTTCATATTCAATCATTATTAAATTAATTTCTGGAAATGAAAAACACATGCTCAAATTTGTAAAACAGATGTATGATAATGGGGAATAACAGTAGTAATTCCCACAGTAGGACTGCAGCATGTTAAAATGATACCTGAAAGTAAGTTTGGGATATGCAACCCACTCATTCAGCCAACAAACTAGTATCTTCCTGTTGTAGGGAACTCACAACAGTATATTTCCAAGAACAGCTTGCTTTTCCAATGTATGTTACTTCCACTTTAAGAAGTTAGAGACTAGGAGGAGCCATTTTACCCATCCCCCATGGCATATGTTGTATCCTGTCCTCTAGCTTCCCGTTATATCTGGTAACACTGTGCTGGTGTTTAAGAGACGAAGAGGCAGGAAGTTTGTCTGATTATTGCCGGAGACATTTTGCATTAAGCAGGTACTTAAAAGTGTGACAGTTTTTCATTGTCTAGTACTCCTTTAATGTCTGTTTTTCTCTTCTCTTTTCTCTTGTACCTCTTTTTTATGTTAAGTAGAGAACTATCAGCATTAATGTCCAGAAAAAAAAAAAAAAAAACTGTAGATTTTTTCACAGCATTCCAGACCTTTCATCTGGGAGGTTGGTTACCTTTCCTTTTTGAGATCTTTGCCTATATTTTGCGTATTCATTTTGTAGGTAAAATAGGCAATTTGCAAGTCTTCCCTGTGTGTTTCTGAGGTATAGCGCAAGTGTCAGATTGTCTTATGTTTTAAGTTATATCTTTCAACTGAATTGTTATACCTGTTGTTCAGCTTTTTCTTATTGCCTTATGTTCCTGTTAGGAAGAAGTATACAGTAAATTAAACATAATGGATTGTATTCTAAATGGATGAAATGTACTTGCCTGTTCAGTGTATTTTTTTAGGCAGTACTGAATTTAATAACCCATCTGCTAAGTTTTATTTTCATTAATATAGCTGAGGAGTGTCTTTTTTTCAAACCTTCTGTTAGTTCTTCTTGGGCATTTGTCATATGCGTGGTCTGTTGTGAAGACCATTGAATTACGCAGCAATATAAGCTTTTGTGTTTTGCTATGACATTGGCAGTTATATTTAAACAATTATGTTTGGGTTTGTTTTCTCTTATTCTTACATGTTATCTGCTGTAAGCAGTGTTTCATTCACTTCTCTTTATATACATGCAACAATTCTTCTTAAAGTTTAAAAGAAATGGCTACAGTGACAGTTATTTGCAAGCGTTTACCATAGTTTTCTTTTGGCATTATTTTGCTGCTTTTAGTTTTAGAAAGTTTTAGAAGTATTTTATGTCAGTGTTCAAGTATACCTGGGTATCCCTTTAAGGCAAAGAGAAAATTATGTTTTAAGCAATGTCCCAAGCTCCAGACAGACAGTGCCTTTTTTAATAACAGATTGGTTTGCTTTCATTCATCTTTTAATTGGAGTATGCTTTTACGGCATCCTACTTATTTTACTGTTTACTTTATATTTATTTCCAGTAGCTAAATGGCATTTTTCTTGGCCACCTGAGAGGTCAGGTGTTTAGTTCAGGGTCACTGGTGTCGTGTGCAAGTTTAAATTTTGATACAATTTGTCTCCCAAATCCTAGTAACTTTAACCTGTGCTGACAGTTTGTGATTAAGTAAGATGCACATAACAGTATGTATAGATTTGTGTGTGTGTGTGTGTGTGTGTGTATGTATATGTGTGTGTGTGTATATATATATATATATATATATATATATATATATATATATATATATATAATATATGGGTCTACTTCTGTTCTTCGAAGTTACACTTTATCGAAGAACAGAAAGCCGACCCCACTGTAGCAAAAGTGCGCTTAAGCAAAAATGCACTTTCGCGAATGACAGTTTACCGAAGCACAGTAGCATGGGGATAAGGGAATATACCCTTTTCCCCACTGTAGTGTGATCTCTGAGTTAGTATATTTAAGTAGCGGGGGTGTGGGGGCTGAACCCATATGAGGGCTTCAGGGGGGCTTTCCCCCTTGCAAAAATGTGTTTGTAGTATGTTTTATGTTTGTGTTTCTGACTCGGTAGACTTCTGCTCACCAACAACCTTCTGTCCTCAACCCAACATGGATTTCGCACATCCCACAGCACCACCACTGCCCTACTCAAATTCACCAATACTATAAACTTCCACAGGAATCTAGGTAAATTTTCTCAGCTACTTTCCTAGGTTTATCCAAGACATTTGATACAGTCTCACATAATAAACTACTGTCTTGTCTCTCTGACCTCAACCTTAACAACCCCACCCTCCTCTGGTTTAAAAGCTATTTAGATAACCGCCAACAATCCTTCAAAAATAAAATTGCCAAAGATTCCAAAGTCAACCACAAAGCATTCTATAACTATGTCAAGAATCTAAATGGCAATGCTCAGATCTGCTCTGAGCTACAACAGAATGGCATTAAATATACTGATCCCAAGGATGTTGCCAATATCCAGGCAGATCGATTAAGTGCCAACCACTCACCTCCTAAACGGCCCATCTCAATAACAGAAGATTGCTAAATTCTGGTAATAACGGCTACACAGGTAAAAAACGCACTCTCCAAAGCTAAGAATGCAGCATCCATGGGACCAGATGACATCCTGGGCTGTGTACTACATGAACTACAAAATTAAATGGCAACTCACCTAAGTGTCATGTTTAATCATAGCGTCACCTCAGGCTCCGTGCCCACTGAGTGGTGCACAGCTATAGTTATCCCACTCCACAAGGGAGGATCCACCCTGGATCCCGTGAACTACCGCCCCATCAGTCGGATGAGCCTGATCTGCAAGGCCATGTAATGTATTATCATGGAACTTATAAACAAAGACATTGGCAACCTTCAAACACTGAACCCCACCCAGTTTGGGTTCGTAAAGGGCCGATCTTGTCTCCTGAACCTGATTGACTTCTTCTGATTGACTTCTTCAAATCAGTCTCCAGAGCCATGGATGAGGGTAAAGCGGTCCACACAGCCTATCTGGACCTCGCCAAGGCCTTTGACACCATCCCCCACTCTGGAATCATAGATAAGCTTACTAAGCAGGGCATTAATCCCTATGTCACTCGATGGGTTCCCAACTGGCTTACTGACAGATCCCACACTGTAAAAGTAGCTGACTCCAAATCCAGCTCCAGACAAGTGACAAGTGGAGTACCTCAGGGTTCAAGTCCTGGGACCGCTCTTGTTTGGCATCTACTTCTCTGAAGTACAGGCCAACACTAAGCGACTCTGGCTAACAAAATTCGCAGATGACTGCAAACTTGGAGCCATTATTGAATCCCCAGATGATGTGGATACTCTACAAAAGGGGTTTACAGAAACAGATGCTTGGTGCCATAGCCATGGGCTCAAGCTCAATGCCAAGAAATGTATAGTTATCCCCTGTGGGAAAAAACATGCAACCATGAATTACCACATAGGTGGCAGTACACTAAACACCGAAAGTGTGATAAGAGACTTAGGGACACAGGTGGACAGTGGCCTCACCTTCATTAACCACATTGCCACAACATTCAGGAAATCCTTCTATGTGGCACACCTCATTACTAAGGGCTTTTCATCCAGAAAAAGGAGGTCATTGTCCCACTGTACTCATCCCTCATTAGACCCATTATAGAATACAACACCCCATTTGGTATGTGCCTCTCAAGACATCTGCAACAACTGGAAAGGCTGCAGAAATACCTCACTAAAAGAATCACAGGACTAAAGCAGATGCCCTACGTTGACTGCTTTAAAAAACTCCAGCTATACTCTGTCGCATATCGTCTACTCGGAGGCAATCTCTGCTTAATATACAAGGCCATGTCAAACCCAGAGCTGTTGGACATGCTACACTTAAAGAAATCCCAATCCCTCAGAGCCACACGCTCCAGGGATCTAAACCTTGTTTTCACAATTATCAAAACATGCTGGTGGGATAGGTTCCTGACCCAGAGACTCCCCAGACTCTGGCATAGACTGCCCATACATGTCAAGCAGAGCACCTCTTTGGTCCTCTTCAAAAGGAACCTTGACAATTGGATGGGAGAAAGGAAATTCACCCCGGGGATCACGTCAGTCATCCTGCTATACTGGGGTCCAGGGAAGTAAATAGTGTGGGGAGAAATGGCCAGGGAATTGTTATAGCTAGGCTTGTATAGGCCCTAGGGCCGATAGCTTAGTACCAACCTATGAACCTGTGAAATGGCATAACTGTCTATCCCCCTTCACTCCCAACCTCCTTAGGCGTGCCGCAAGGATCAATCCTTGGACTCCTTCTTTTTTATATCTTCACAAACCAACTCCACACAGCTACCTCTAAAACCGACATAGTCCAATACGCTGATGACACAACTCTCATATGCTATATGCTTTGCACCCAACATCCAACTTCTCCAACAAAAGTGCAAGAAGCCTTCTCTGAAATAGAGAACTGGCTTAAAAACTCACAGCTCATACTAAATCCCAAGAAAACACAACTAATGCTATTCCACTCTACTAAAATGAGCAACCTCACCTTCTCTGTACTCTCCACCAGCAAAACCCAAATCACCCCGGTCACTGAGGCTAAACTCCTAGGAGTTACCATTGACCAGCAACTCAAATTCACAAAGTGCATATCAACAGTCATCAATAAAGTCCACAAAAAGCTAGGCTCCCTCTATCGCTGTAAAAGTTATCTAACCACCGAATCTCGAATTGCAATAGCCAGGACCCACCTCCTATCTACTCTACTTTATGCATCCCCAATTCTAACTAAGCTTTACAAAACTGACCTTAATAAACTTTCCATCTGTTACAACAAAATTGCTTGATTCACTAACAATGCCAAATCACGATCCCACCACTGCCTTTCCCTACAAGCTTTGCACTGGCTTGAATTTCCAAACCTATTAAGGTACCATCAACTCAGCCTAGCTCATCTAATTCTCTACTATCCCGAGAAAACCCCTGACCTGACTGGCATGCTGAAGTTCTACAATTCAGTTAGACAGCTTCAGTCCTCCAACAAAACCTTAATTGAAACCATCACATGCAAAAAAACAACTCCGGGGAATCACTATTTGCCCATGAAATAGCAAAAATATGGAACAACCTTTCCCCTGACCTCAGACTACAAAACTCCACATCCTCCTTCAAAAGCCTACTTAAAACATATCTCTTCACCAACCATCTATGCACCTGTAATTGATCCCCTGAAGCCTTGTCCGCTTACTGTTTCTTCACTCCATCTATCCTGGACAATACAAACAACACCATCTAACTATACTTATCCGTGTGTGTGCGTGTGTGTGTGCGTGTGTGTGTGTGTGTGTATGTATATGTATGTATATATATACATATACATAGATATATATATATATATATATATATATATATATATATATATATATATATATATATATATATATAGGTTCATACTAGGCTATCTGCCCTAGGGCATTTATAAGCCTAGCCAGAGTATGTTTGGCTTTTGCCACCCATTTTAAATTAATTTTGCTATGCCCTTTTTCGAGGTTAGTATATTAACTAGGCCATCTGCCCTAGGGCATTTATAAGCCTAGCCAGAGTATGTTTGGCTTTTGCCACCCATTTTAAATTAATTTTGCTATGCCCTTTTTCGAGGTTAGTGTACTGTGCCTCTGTCTAACAGTGACACAGAAGTGAAACCCAGGGTAAACCTACAATCTCCCATCCACTCATCAAGATTCCTCTTGAAGAGAGTCAATGCGGGACTCTGCCTAATCTGGACTGGGATTTTATTCCAGAGTGAAGGGAGCCTCTGGGTTATGAATCTGTCCCTCCAGCATGTTCTATTTATTTCAGTGCTGAGGTTAAAGTCTCTCGAGCATGTAGCTCGATGGGATTTGGATTTTTTGAGGTGCAGCATGTCCCTTAATTCCGGGTTGGACATGGCTTTATATGTCAGGCACAGATTGCCTCTGAGCAGGTGGTATGCCACTGAGTAGAGCTGGAGTTTCTTTAACCGGGCAGCATATGGCATCTGTTTCAGCCCTTTGATCCTCTTGGTGAGGTACTTTTGGGGGTCTTTCCAGTTGCTGCAGGTGTTTGGTAAGGTACATCCCAAAAGGGGCATTGTACTCTATTATGGGCCTGATGAGGGATGAGTAAAGAGGCACGATGACCTCCCCTGATCTAGATGTGAATCCCTTCATGATTAGGTGGGCTATATAAAATGTTTTTCTAACCACTTTGGCCATGTGGTTGTCAAATGAGAGATTGCTATCAACTTGGGTCCCCAGGTCCCTAATTACTTCTTCTGTACTTAATGGATTACCACCTATGTGGTAATTTGTGGGCACTTTGTTTTTGCCAAAGGGGATGACTATACACTTTTTGGCATTTAGCTTGAGGCCATGGCTCTGGCACCAGTTGTCTGTTTCTATGAGGCCCTTTTGGAGGATGCTTGTGTCGGCTGGAGAGTCGATTATGACGCCCAGTTTGCAGTCATCTGCGAACTTGGTCAGCCACAGTCCTTCCGTGTTGGCTTGTACCTCCGAGAAATATATACCGAACAAGAGAGGTCCCAGGACTGAGCCTTGTGGGACGCCACTTGTAACTAGTTCGGAGTCTGACATGGCTCCAGCAATTCTAACCATGTGGGTTCTGTATCTAGTGACATAGGGGTTTATATTTAAGCTGGTCAGCTTATCTATAATGCCCGAGTGGGGTATTGTATCGAAGGCTTTTGCGAGATCCAGGTAGGCTGTGTGGACCACCTTCCCTTCATCAATGGCCTTGGTGACTGTTTCAAAGAAGCCGATCAGGTTTAAGAGGCAGGATCTGCCCTTAACAAAGCCGAACTGGGTAGGATCCAGTGTCTGTTGGTCCCCAATATCTTTATTTATGAGGCCCATGATGATCCTTTCCATAGCTTTGCAGACCAAGCTAGTCAGGCTTATGGGGTGATAGTTTCCAGGGTCCGTTGATGCACCACCTTTGTGGAGAGGGACCACTGTTGCTGTATGCCACTCTTTGGGTACGTATCCTGTAGTAAGGCTGAGACTGAACAGTAGTTTTATGTTTGGGTTTAGCTCTTCTTTGAGTTCATGTAGGACGCAGCCCGGGACACCGTCTGGTCCCATTGATGCTGTGTTTTTTGCTTTGGAGAGGGCGGCTCTTACCTGAGCATCTGAGATGTCAGGGGGGCAGCACTCTGCTGGGATAGATATTTGCCCTTTTGGTGGGGGGGGAGAGTTTGCGCTGAACCTGTCAGCTAGGATGTTGGCAATGTCTGTGGGTTCAGTGTATTTTTTGTCATTTTGGACTAATTCTGAGCATATCTGGGAATTCCCACCCAGGTTCCTAACATAACTAAAGAAAGCCTTGTGATTATCCTTAGTGTCCTGTGCAATGTTTCTCTCGAAGCTGGCCTTAGACTATTTTATGAGTGCCCATAGTTTTTTGCTAATACTGATCAGAGATGCCTTCCCTTTTTGGGATTTTGCTCTATCATGTAGTAGCTTCCTCCTTCTATTGTATAGTTTGTTTATGGCTGGGGTCCACCAGACAGGACGTCTGCCTTTGGAGGATTGGGTCTTGGTTTTATTTGGGATTGCATGATCCATGCCTTCCTGAAGGTGTTCATAGAATGCATTTATAAAGGATTCTGCGGTCTTCCACTGGCCCGGGGGCTTTGAAGGATTCCACCTCGGTTTTGAGGAGTGTGAAATTTGCTTTAGAAAGTTTTTCACTGTGGTGTTCTGGGCAGGGGGTGGGGTCAGGATGTGAATATCCAGTTGGATTAGTTTATGGTCTGATCTTAAAAGTGAGAGATACACTTCTGGTCTGGAGCATAGAGTCCCCATGTTGGTGATGATCAGGTCCAGTATGTTTTCCCCTCTTGTGGGAGTGGTAACAAGTTGTTCCATAGCATTTGAGTTTATAAATTCTAGGAACCTTTGGGCTAGGGTGTTGGAGCTAGAGTAATGTTCCCAGTCTATGTTTGGATAGTTGAAGTCGCCCAATATAATGGTGTTTGGAGAGACCTTCATATTTTCCAGTGTTCTTAGGAAGGCCGAGTGGGGTTCCTGGGTTTGGGAGGGTGGTCTGTAGCAGGCTATAAACTGGAAGGCAGTTTTACCCACTGTTAGTTGCACATGGATAGTCTCTGATGCTTCGTGCTGTGCCACCAACCTGGAGGTGTGGGTATCTTTGATGAATATTGATACTCCCTCTCCTTTTGTAGTGTGTATGTATATATATATATATATATATATATATATATATATATGTATACTCTTGCATGTATAGTTGCTTGAATGTATATATGGAAAACTTAAACATTTATATACTCATATTTAGTTGTGAAATATCTTGCAATGCTCTACCAGGTTCTTATCTACTCTCATTGTATATTCTGTACACTTGTATTTTTAACCAAAAGAGGGAATATCCTCTGATTGTATACTAACAGCTGTAAAGTCTACCATCTGTATGCTACTACTCTGTAATGTCTCTCTTGTAAATTTTTCTTCTCTCTGTAAACTTATGGAGTTTTTCTCCCCAGGACTCTGCTGAAAATGGACACTTGTTGTCTAGTCGGACTATTCTGGCAAACAAATGTTAAATAAAATAAGTGCATTTTCGCTTAAGTGTACTTTTGTTAAAGTGGGGTTGGCGTTCTGTTCTTCGATTAAGTGTAATTTCAAAGAACAGAAGTAGACCTATGCTGCGTATATATATATATATATATTTATATATATATATATATATATATATATATATATATATATATATATAATGTGTATGTGTGTGCATATACACACACACACACACACACACACACACACACACAACTGATATTTATCAAGTACATTTGTGTTTG
This sequence comes from Protopterus annectens, assembly GCF_019279795.1. Taxonomy (NCBI): domain Eukaryota; kingdom Metazoa; phylum Chordata; order Ceratodontiformes; family Protopteridae; genus Protopterus; species Protopterus annectens. The sequence continues at coordinate 1,152,784,485 of NC_056743.1, read as the reverse complement.
TGAACTTAGCATAATAGCAGATGTTCGAATAATCACTGCAACAGTAGTCTTACATATATGGGTTCTATCTTGTACAAGATACAACAGGTTGACAGTTTCTACCATTAGTTAGGTTGAACTGAGATGGGAAATTCGGCTTTGGGCATCAATCCCTTTACAGCTTTCATGCAGAGAGAGAGGGAGGCTAAACCCTGAAAGGACAGTGCCAGAAGAATAGCAATAAAAAATCCACACCCTGTCATCAAAACATACAAAAGTATGAGGGATGGAGGGAGGGAGGGAGAGGATACTGCAGTACTGATCATTCAAACATCAAATGTTATAGTAAATTTACTTACACAAGTGTACTATGTTCTTCATTTGGTTACTACTGCAGTAGCCTTAGCTGTATACATAGATTACCACAGCTTAAATTGACTGGGTAGAAGAAAGAAGAGCGTCCTGGAACACCTACAGAATGGCCCTAGCAAAGCCTGTTTTAGACCTGGAGAAGGAATCCAGCTCATAGTGCTTTGTAAATATGTGCACAAAGGACCAAGTTGCTGATTCTAGAATAATAATAGCATAAAACCCTTTCCAAATAGCCACAGATAAAGCCAATTCTCTGATGGTGTGCACTTTTACCTGGCCTAGAATTCTTTTGTTGTGGCAGGTAAAACAAGGAGAAATAGCATGAAACAACCATTTTGAAGTAGTCTGTTTTGACACAGGTTATTTTTTTCCTGCCTGGCAGATAGCATTTTAATGCCTTTTGCCACCTTTTTTTTGAGGTTATTTTTTTCTTACCTTCAAAAGAAATGAACTGTCAGAAGTTCTGAAAGATGTTGTTCTGTCAACATAGTATCTAAGTTGTCTGTGGACATGCGAGGTATGGGGTATCCTTAGACAGGGAGATGGATTGCTTGGTTTATGGTAAACTCAGATATCACTTTTGGCATAAATGAAGTATGGGATGTTAAAGAAACACTATCCTTATGGAAAATGAGATAAGGTTGACCCACCGTAAGACTTTGCACCTCAGTTATTCTAATTGCAGTTGTCAAAGCACTTAGTAAGACTGTTTTCCATGTTAAGAACCACAAGTCAGTCTAATGAGCTTAAGTTCAAATGGAGCAACAGTTAAGTCTTTCTACCACAAAATTAATATCTCAAGGAGGAGCTGCATGTGATTGAGTAGTAACTGACACAAGTACTGCAGAACTAGAGACACACTAGCCCTGAATGGGTTCTCTTTTTGTAGCTGGCACCAACTAGAACAGCTTTTCTTGTTGGTAATACATGCTTTTTAGTTGCAGGGTTCCTTGCCTCCATTAAAACAAATGGATCATTATGAGAAGAGGGTTTGGCATAATGATTAAGTTCTTTATCTCACAGTTACAAGGTAGCCAGTTTGATTCTAACCTCTGGTTATTGTTTAGGCTTGTAATAGTCCACAGACTGATAGCATAGTATTTACCTATGAATCTATTAATATCTGCTGCATGTCCTCAGAAAAAAGGTGCCACAAAGGTATTAAAAGTTTGTCAAGCAGACAGTAAGTTGTAATTGTTTGAGATCAGGATATGTCAAACCCCCCCTGATCCTGAGTGAGTAAGTCCTGTCTGTGAGGAATCTTGCTGTAATTGCTGCAGGTAATTATCCAAATGAAGGGAATCCCCACAATTTTCTTTGCTGTGTCATTCTGAATCATCAGAAGTACTCTGTTTTTTGTGGAGAGGGTTTAAAAGCACTCATTGATGTTCCTGTCCAAGGAAAAGGAAAGACATATGTCTTCCAGACTTTCTTGCATGGAGTCCTGGTGGAGAATTTTGCCAATTGATTGATTAGAGCAGAGGCAGAATGATCTATATGAGGTGTTAGATACATTAAATTCAGTTTCCATTCATGAGGGTCTGCCCTGGTCCTGCTCAGCTTGTCTGCCACACAGTTTTACTCTGATGGAATGTAAGATGCCTCTAGAATGAGATTTACTGAAAAGTTCTATCCCAGGCTAACATGGTTAGTCTGCGTAGGGGGTAAGATCAGGTCCTCCTTTGCTTGTTTATGTACCACATCACTGTGATGTTGTCTGTAAACACTTGAAGAGATCCTGGAAACCACAAATGGCTGAGAGAAGTGAGACCATTTGTAACAGCTAACATATATTTTATGTTTGTGTGTTTTGGTCTTTTTGTTACAAAGACCCAACACTTTTATCCTCATAAACACAGCTCCCCAAGCAAAGTCTGAGGCGTTTGTTGTGACTGTCTTGGAGCAGGAAGGGAGAACAGGAGACCTGAATTCTATGAAATTTGGTGTATACACCACAGAGTCTCCATTTTGACAAATCCCACAACTGGAATTTGAAATATCAGGAGATACTGATGTTGGACCAAAGATATTTTGAGTACCACTGGATTGTTTTTCATGTTGAGTCTTGCAAGATATACCATGTGTATCATAGATGGATTGAGTCCCAGAATCCCGAGGAATTATCCTACTGAGATGGTAGTCTGGGTGGAAAACCTCAGGAATAGAGCTAAAGAAATCCTTTTTGAACTCTGGTGTCTAGGAGACACCCTAGGAAAGCAATCCGGTGAGAAGGAGTTAGACAAGACTTCTGCAAGTTGGCTTGGAATACTGGGCTTGTGTAGGAGATTCCTTACCCAACTGAAAGATTCCTGACACTTAACTTTGCAAGTTATCAAAATGTGAAAAATGTGAATACTTTGAAGTCTGCAATAGGCTATCACAGGAGCCAGACACATTGTGAGAACCCTTGTAACACTGACGGACCAAAGTGTAATGCACGGAACTGATAGTGTGATCCAGATGCAGAAAACCTTAAGTAACATCTTAAATCTGGATCTATAGGAATCTGATGATGTGCATCTTTTAAACCGAAGGTTACTAGAAAACTCGGATGTGGGACAAAGGGTAAGAAGTTGTGAAGAGGCAGCATTTTGATCTTGGACTATCACAATGATTAGAAAAGAAAGATACAGAACTGGTCTCCAAGAATCCTTTTTACTTTCTTTGGCACCAGGAACATCCTGGAATAAAACCCTTCCTTTAACTGAGGAGGAAGAATCATATGCTGAATGACTGACTGGAGGCAAAAAAAAGAGTTTGGTCCAGCAAGTGAGGAGGAATCCCTCAAAAGGGAGAGAGAGACACCACTACCATCTGTAACCTAGACTGATTAGTCTCAAAACCATCTGTCTGAGACAGTCCTTAGCCAAAGGGAAAAAAATGGAGGTTTGGACTTTCATTGGGGGAAGGAGGTAGGAAATCCTTCATATAGTCATTCAAACTTATTAGACTGTATTTTGCTCTGGGGTGTCCTGCTTTTTTTTTTTTTTTTTTTTTTTTTTTTTTTTTTTTTTTTTTTTTTGAAACCTCCCTGCCATTGCTTTCCAACACATTGGTCTGACTGTTTGTTTTGCTTTTTAAAGAAAGTAGTAGAGGGAACACTGAATCCACTGGCAAACTTAGAGAAGGTTGGCTAAAAAAATTGAGAATAACTGTCTCATCATAATGACCTGTGCAGCAAAGGGTCCATAAACTAGTTATATACTTAAGGGAGAATTCAAAATCTGATTTTTGACATCCTGTGGGAGGTTCTAAGATAGTAGTCAGGCAAACCTCCTCTTAACAGTTCCATTGGCGGCAGCCCTGGAAGTTTCATCAGCAGAAAAATAAGCATGTTTTAAACAATGGATGGTCATTTGAGACATAGAAGACACCAAGGTGCACAAAGCAGATTTCTTCTCATGCTAGGAAACAGATGCCATAATATTCTCACAAGACACAAGCATAAACTTCAACATATGAGCTTGACTTTTGCTGCATTTATCAAACGCCATCACATCCTTTTCAGAATGAGCGGGATTAGTATTTTAGGTTTATAGGGAAGTACTAGCTAGCTGTCCTTGGGGGTCATTTTAAGCATAGCCAATTTCCTTTTTAGTGCTCAAAATAACTTATCCCATTTGATTATAGATTAGCCTTACTTATCCTGTAATCAGTAATTACATAGTATCTCTAATGAGAATACCCGGGTTCATATCGTAAATAATTTGTCAGACAGGTCACCTCTTCGCAGTCTGTAGGATACTGAGTATAGCGGCAGGGCTTTGAGTCTGTCCATGAAGGACATGTTGTGTAGGCCTTGTATCCTTTTAGTAAAGCATCTCTGTTGACATTCCAGTTGTTGCATGTGTCCGGACAGAAACATACCAAAGGGGGCATTATATTCTATGATTATGATATTAACTATTATCTGGGTCTGCATAATCTGGTTCAAGACTGTAGATCACCAGACAGCCTGTGACCTGCTTCTTATCTTGGGATTGTTGCTACTGTTTTGCATTTGGTGAGAGAGGAGGTTAAGGAGCATTGTATCTAAGCAGAGTGAAGTTGTGGTGAAGCTAGTACTAGTAGTAGCCAGGCATTAGCCATTCAGGTGACTCCCGTCTTTTCATCATTCATGACAAGCTAATTCTTTCTTTTCAGTAAATACTGCTTGATATGCTTCAAAGTCAGAAAATCTGCCTAAATACTTCATCCATAAATCATCCGGATTTACTTGTTAGTTCCCCTCAGGCGTTTGACAGTGCTCTGTACAGACACAAACACACTCAGTGACATTTTTTCCTAAAAAAGCTCCATTGACATTTCACCAATACCTAGTTGTACACTGGAGAGCTAGTTTGCAGTAATAAGCATCATCCCAGATTTGCAAACCAGATACTCCTGACATACCTTATATTCTCACTCCAACTGTCTAATCAATAAAGAGTCTGTCGCCATGGATACAAACTTTCCTGCTATCTCCATTCTTGAGGCAATGTAGAACATGCCTCATATTTACTGACAACCAGTTAATTCTCAAACTGATATGGTATGTGAGAAATGTATTTACACAATGTCACTGAAGGCAAAGCTGTCACATAAAAGCACTCCTAATGTCAGTAAGGTTGTCAGTAGTACATATGCTGCAGTAATCACACACAATTCAAAGCAGAAATATAGAGCCAGATATGCTAAGGCACTTAAAGGTAACCTTTCTAAACCCCAAAGACCACCTAGATGAAGTATACATAAAAACACCCTCGGAAGCACCAAGTGCATTCTTTTAAAATAACACCCATATTAACACATACAGCCACATCTCATGGAGCATCTACTTCTAAACCCATAAGGCAAACCACCACACAGTCCAACATTCTGGTCATTGGAGACTCTATTATGAGCCACACTGATGTCCCTCTCACCAGGCTGATGAAAGGAGAACATCATGGTCAGTTGCTTATCAGGGGCCAGGATTTGCCACATTACACACGCACTAAGGTCACTGGACCACAAGTACCAGTAAGACTTGGTCATAGTCTACATGGGTGTAAATGATCTGAGGTATACTTCCCTAGACTATATGAAGAGGGACATGAATATGTGCACCAGGCTGGTATGAGCGTCGCACTGAGCAGCATTTTACCATCTCCAGGGATGACGCCACAATATAAACAAAAGATGACTGATTTTAATAATTGTATTAGTTTCTGGTGTCATTTTAAGGGATGCAATATTTGTTAGCATGGAAGGAGATGATCAACAGACCACACTATTTTGCCAGAGATGGTATGTACCTCTCCCCTCTAGGCTTTTGAATATTAGCTAAAGCATTGTCCTCCCCCATAGTGCCTTTTTAGGCAATGTTGAGCTGAAAGTACTTCCAACATAGCAAATCAAAACCAAGAAAATCTAAAGGTGCTACTGCTCATTGATAGGAGTTTAAACAAAAAACTTCACTCCTGACAAGCTTTCTTCACCCTAGAGAATGCTGACATCAGTGCAGTCAGTGAGACATGGTTTAAAGCAAAATTATGTCTTCCACACATTTAGACCAGCTACTACACAGACAGGGACTAAAGGTGGAGGTGTTTCGATTTTACATCAAAAGTAAATATACCTCAAGGCTGGTCAAACAGGATGATGTACTTGATCTTCTCCATGTTCAGATCACCATAGGCAAAATCCAGTGCCACTTCCTTGTAAGCTATAGGTCCATCTCCATGACCCAGAAAACCCATACCATGTATTTAAACTTATTAGAAACCCACACCATCGAACCCAGTACCATAGTTATGGGTGACTTTAGTTATCTTGCTATTAAATGGGAATTGACACCAAACTTACAGGCACAAGATTTCTGGATTTTGTAAACACAAATTCACTGGAAAAGATTGTCAATACACCCCAGGGGTTCAACCATATTGGATCTGGTCCTCACTAATATGTGAGTGTGCTGCACATCCCCTAGTGTGATGTCTTCTCTGTTAAGGTCATACTACAAAATGATCTCCTTTGAAGTAAAGATAAAACTCGAAACCCCAGCTAACCCTGGAATGTTCAGGAACTGCACTAAGGCTAACTTCCCACTATTAAATGATAACATGGCAAAATTTCCAGACCCTATAAACCCTGAGAACACTGCTGACTATGCAGAACTGTTCACAGAAACACTATAGAGGCATGTTAATAGCTGCATAGAGGCAGCTGTACCCACCAGGAAGAAGTACAGAACTAACTCAAAAAGCTAGTCATCCTCGTGGATTAACATCAGTGGGTTGTAGAATAGAAGGAAGAAAATCATGGCAAAAATTAGAAGGTACAACTCCCAGCAGGTTAAAAGCACCCTTGTCAAACTAAATAAACAAATATGTGTGGTCCAACACAGCAACAGACGTCCAGTAAAAATAAATAAAATTTAATTGAGAAATAAAACACAGTTCATGAGCGCTTTTGTCTGGTAAGAAAGAGACTTCATCAGATAACTTACACAGTTGATCCAGTTTAAATACTTCTGCCTACAATAATTAAAAACGTCATTAATTAGTAAATTCACTTTTCAATGCAACACGGAATTTATCTTGACATCACTATTTATCAAACAAACTCTGATTTTAAGTCTTAGGCAAGACACATTTTGTAATACTTATCCTATATTTCACCAGTAATCATCCTTTTTGGTTAAAGAAAAATTTAGTGAGGGGACAGGCGATTAGAGTTGCCAGGATGACCGCTGAACAAAGAGATATTGGTATTGAACTAGGAAGAATAAAGATGTTTTTAGAAAGGGGTCATCCCAATAAACTGGTAACGGATATCATCAAAGAAGTGGAAGGTGGTTGGGGCACTAGGTTTAAACCGCTTCTAAGTGTTGGACTTGACAAGTCCACTGAACTCCAACCTGTGGTCAGTTACGATAGAGCTTTAGTTCTTGAGTTCAATCAACACACCAGTCGAGTGCAAGATATTGTCAAGAGAAATTGGTGCCTTTTAGGTTTAATAATGAAGTATCAGAAGTGGTAGGTAGGAACCCTTTCTTTTCATTAAAGACAGGAAAGAATTTTAAACAGATATTTAAATCAAAAATAAACCCCCTCAATAATGGGAGAGTTGGTACTAAAACCTGTGGTAGATGCAAACAATGCCCCTATATCTTAAAAGGGGATTTCACCACACTGGAGAACCAATTAGCAAGTAGAGTGAAATTTAAAAGAGGGAGTTGTTGTTCCTAAAGGTTACTATACATGGCAATATGCGAAGGGTGCCCAACTTTCTATATTGGCAAAACAGAGAGGGCTTTAAGGGTAAGAATGTACGAACATCTTTATGATATACATATGAGTAAAGAAAGTAATGCCCTCTACAAACATGCAAGGATATGTATCAACTAAGGTTTCAAGTGTGGCAGAATAGATACGCTCCCACCCAACACAAATGGAGGAGGGATTGGAATCTTATTTTATTCAAAATGGAGTTAACATGACAGTTGAGACTGAGAGCCACTCTCCCCACTGGATTAAATGATTCTGTGTCTTTGACGCCCATGTTAAATGAGAGAGCAGCCTTAGTTCGAATTGACACTCATGATAGTGTTTTTAAAATACATTATTTAAAAATTCTTCATACATCTACAGTCTAAAATGTGTGTGTGTGTGTGTGTGTGTGTGTGTGTGTGTGTGTGTGTGTGTGTGTGTGTGTGTGTGTGTGTGTGTGTGTATATATATGTGTGTGTGTGTGTGTGTGTGTGTGTGTGTATATATATATATATATATATATATATATATATATATATATATAAATATATACACACACACATATATAAAACGTATTTTCTTAACTCAGCTTGTAAAATCAGTGATGGTTATGGATGGTTAAGCTTAATCTGATACTGTTTAAATTAGAACTTAGAGTGGCTAGTAATTTTGTAAAGTGGGAATCCACTTGGGTTCATACAATGAATACTAATTAATGATGTTTTTAATTATTGTAGGCAGAAGTATTTAAACTGGATCAATTCTGTAATTGGTTATCTGATGTCTTTTTCTTACGAGATGAAAGTGTTCATGAATTGTGTTTTATTTCTCAATTCAATTTTATTTATTTTTACTGGACTTTTGTTGCTGTGTTGGACCATGCTTATTTGATTTTTGGTTTTTACACTGTCTTTGACAAACTAAATAAACAACTCGGAGGATAAATAAAGTCTACCAAAGCCAAATTTAAGGTAAAATGTGCTTCCCAGGGCAAGGACAACTAAAAGGCATTCTTTAGCTATGTCTGCAACCTCAAAGACTCTTCACAGTTGTGTCCAGAGCTGATTGTAAATGGATCCACCTATACTGAGCCAAAAACAACATTTAAAGCAGGAAAGCTGCAGCACCAAGAAAACATCAGCTTGGGACAAGAATGTTCTATAGGGTTGGGTGGGTGGCCTAATGAGGGTTGGGTGGGTGGCCTAATGGTTAAGGTGTTTGCCTTGCAAACGCAAGGTGCAGGGTTTGAGTCTCATAAGGGATAATTGGCTAGGCTTAAAATGGCTCGCAAGGGCAGTTAGCTTAGTACTAATCTATGAACCTATAAAATAACTTGAGCAAGAGGAAATGTATAAATATTTGGGAATTGATGAAAGATCGGCAATAAAACATGAACAAATATGAATAAAACTTAGTAAGGAATATTTCAGAACACTAAAATTCATAATGAAAATGGCATTGACATCTAGGAACAAAGTCCAAGCTGTAAACCAATTTGCTGTTCCTGTCCTAACTTAACGTTTGAAGTGATTGACTGGGCCCAAAAGGTTGGATCGGTTGGACATTAAAACAAGAAGGATGCTTCATGCTCATCATATGATTTATAATCAGGGTATACCATAACTATGTATTCCCCATAGTATAGGCCCCCTCAAAATTGATACATGTATAGATCTGCAGTTGTAGAACTGCGTACATATCTGCTGACGTCACAAGACCCAAACATAGTAAAAACCAGGAGAATAAGTCTAAGATGACTTCCCTGCTTAGTTTAGCAGAAGCATATCTGTGTCAAGTGGGAATGGGAATCAAACCAGAAGTAGATAAAAATCATCAGGCAGCAACTGAATGTGCCAAAAATCAAAAGAAAGAATATAAGATGAAGGATCAGATGAAAAGGCAAGAAATGTAGAATATTGATCAGGACTGAACGCAGGAATTGTTTAAAAGAGGTGAATTTAAACCAGAAGACAAAAGGTTAATGTTGGTGGCCCAAAACAGTGGACTACATACATGTTGGTTTACCAAGTCCATTGAACATTTGGGAGAAACAGACAAATGTAGGTTTTGTAAAACAGAATTCGAAACGGTCACACACCTTGTTGCTGGCTGTGATATCCTAATGGCAGAAGGACTGTATACTGAAAGTCATAAAAATGTGGCAAGACTGTTGCATTGGGGATTGCGCAAACATTATAATACTGAAGTAGCTGAAAACCATTGGAAACACGAGCCACAAAGCATTACAGAAAATTATGAAGTTTATGTCACACGGGATCACCAGTTACCAACAGTTCAAAAAATAGATGTGAGAAAAACAGATATAGCAGTCCATGAAAAGAAGACAAAAGTAGTATTGAGTGAATATATTGCTACACCCAGTGACTACACTGTCTTACGTACAGAGAGAGACACAAACTCATAAAGTACCAGGATTTGCAGGCAGAAAAGAGGGCAATGTGGAAGAAGGATACCCAGACAGTTCCAGCAGTAGTAGGAGCAATGGGTCTTATAAAAATTTACAGTTGTGTTTAGATAAGTATCTCCATATGAATTGCAGAAGGAGTCAATACTAAGCACATTGCAGGTGCTTTGAAGAGCACTTCTGGCTAACATGAAAAATTGAAACAATACTAATTTCACGAACTTTAATCATACTTTGACTTAGGAATGGGGTTCAGTCCCGTTGTTGTATTAGAAATTAAAAAGATAAGCTGGAAGATATAGCAAACATACTGGCCAACAAGTTCAGCTCTATCTTTACCCCTCTTCCCCCTCAACCTTCCCTCAAAAAATAGCATCAAATATAAGTCCCCCCTGCCATCACTAGAGAATAGGCCTTTAATGATCTCTCTTAAGGCCAAAAACACTGTATCAGTGGGCCCAGGCAGTATCCCAAGATGCCTTCTAAGTAGCATGAAACATGACCTGTCAGGCTGTCTGGAATTACTATTTAACTATAGGCTCCAAACAGGCTTTGTGACTCATGAATGGAGAACAGTAACAGTGATCACTCAGCACAAAGGTGGGCTGTCTACTGATCCTGGAAAGTGCAGACCCATAAGTCTACCTAGTCTCGTATACAAAGCCATGGAAATAATTATCCTGGAAGTGATTAATAATGACGTAGGAAACCCCCAGACACTGGACCTAACCCAGTTTGGTTTTGTCAAAGGCAGGTCATGCTTTCTCAATGAAGTCCACCAAGTTGAGAAAGTCACCAAAGCAGTGGATGAGGCCAGAATGGTTCACACTGCCTACCTTGACCTGACCAAGGCATTTTGACACAATACCTCACTTGGGCATTGTTGACAAACTCAATTTGTTAGGTACAAACCATTATATCACCCAGTGGATAACCAGCTGGCTCACAGACAGGACCCAGTAAGTTAGAATTGGGGAGTCTACCTCTACAAAGAAGCCAGTCACAAGCAGTGTCCCTCAGAGATCAATGCTGGGCCCACTCCTTTTTGGCATTTACTTCTCTGAAGTTAAGGCCAACGTCATTGGCCTCTGTCTGACTAAATTTGCAGATGATTGCAAATTAGGAGCTGCCATTAAATCCCCCACTGACACAAATGTTCTACAGGAAGGGCTAACATAGACAAACAACTGGAGTGAGAGCCATAGACTAAAACTAAATGCCAAGAAATGCATAATAGTATCCTTCAAGAAGTCATCCACCCCTGTTATCTTTCATATTGACAACACACCCCTAAGAGTTGACTCAGTAGTTAGGAACTTGGGGACACACACAGACACTGAGCTTGGCTTTGACCATCATATGTCTACAGTAGTGAGGAAATCATTCTACACTGTGCAACTTATAAACAAAGGTATGGCATTTTGGTCCAAGGAAGTATTTGTTCCACTGTATTCAGCATTCATCAGACCTATCATTGAGTATAATGCCCCATTTGTTATGTACCTAACCAGGCATATGCAACAACTGGAACTTCCACAAAGATGAAATGAACATGTCCTGTGCATGTGCCTCAATGCCCTATCCCTGTATTCTGTCTTCTGTAGGCTGTTGAGGAGATATCTATGCCTGGCATATAAGGCATTGTTAGACCCCATTCTGATGGACCTCATGCATATCTACAAAACAGATAGCACCAGAATTACCCAATTACCCTATCTAAAGACTTAAATCTTGCCTGTGATATAAATAGGACCTGCTGGCGAGAGAGTTGTGTATCCCAGAGACTACCCCTTCTCTGGAACAGGCTGCCCATCCATGTGAAGCAGAGTTCCTCCCTAACCCAATTCAGGTATAACTTGGACAATTGACTGGGAGACAGAAAGTTCATTCCTGAGTTAGCACCTGTTTCTCTAATGGAGACAGGCAGCCTGTAAATGCTTCATCTTCCAAGTCTCTGCTTACACTTATCAAGGGTACCAGAACTTGTCATAGATTTGGGATGCATGGCTAGGCTTAAAAAGGCATTTGTGGTCATTAGCTTAGTAAACACTTACGTTTAACAACATCTGGGTTCACTAAAGCAATAGTTGCTGGGTCAGATCTGAGATGAATGTATGTTGTTGTGTCTTTCGGCTTTTCCCTGTTAGGGGTCGAATGTATAAAAACATAAATAATTGATACACTTTGTATATTCTTTTTGCTTTCTGGGGGGCAGTGGGCAAAAACACTGTTTAAAGTAGAGCAGAGCTGGAGGACTAGGAACGGGTTATGGAAATTCCAGTTGAAACAGATCGTAATACTTCCTGAGGGACTGAGAAGCATCACTGTTTTCCCTCTTAACTGTTTCATTCTATAAATAGTTTCAGGGAAAGAGAATTCTTCAAAATTACTAGCTGAAGCCACACTCTTCTCAGAGTCTGAATCAGCACTCCATGGAGATAGCACATATGTGATTTAAAATCATTTTGAAGTTCAGACTCTTGAATCTGTTCAGAAAATGAAGAATCCATTTTTATTTTACCAGAAGCAAACATGCAGGATGGGTCAAGAACCTGCAGTAAACCTTGAGCTAAACCCAATAAATTGATCCTGTCCCGAGTAAGTGAGACATGAGAGGACACATTTAAGTTTTGCTTTCTTTTTGGCAGGACACTCTGACAAACTAGACACACTTTTTTGCCAACAAGAAGTTCTTTAGGGATGGGCACAGCTTTCTGGCTAAGCAGAGTGGCATTTTCTGCCCCTTCTCCCAGGACCAACAAGAGTGCCCCTCCCTTGCTCAACAAGAGCACTCCAACAAGTGCAAAGGACATGTCTAACCCCTTGTCCATGGTGGCTGGCTGTAGGAACTACACCAGTAGAAACTAAGAAAAAAGATGACTGGTTTGAGGAACCAGCTTTGGCCACAAGAGAATCAGACACCTGTAGCTGAGGCATTTTATCAGCCTTCTGTGGTGTCAGGGGCTGCTTAAAAATCTTTTTCATTTGTGACTGAAAAGGGTATAACTGAGGAACCAGTAGGTTGTTTCACGATTAAGCCAGAAAAGGTGCTTTGATTCCTTGGTAAACCTGGAAGCAATAGTAAATAAAACTGGTAAGCTGCAAAAAAGTAACCTTTCCCTGTTAAAAAAAAAATAGTAAAAAGCACTTAAAACACTTGCTTCTGCCCCATTGGGGAAGTGGCATAAACCCTTCTCTAGTATACATACAATTTTGTCAGTGTTTGTGTTTTAGTCTTTTACATGGACAGTTTTATTACTTTTCAGTCTTTCTCTGTCTTTGCTGTCAATCTTTTATTTTTTTCAGTTATTTTAGGTACACCTATAGCTCTCTCTCTCTCTATGTATATATGTGTGAGAGTGTGTGTGTGTGTGTGTGTGTGTGTGTGTGTGTGTGTGTGTGTGTGTGTGTGTATATGTATATATATATATATATATATATATATATACATACATATACATATATATAAAATGTGTGTGTATATCTATTTACACACACACACACACACACACACACACACACTTGGTAAAGTTTGATCCAAATACAGCACAAATATAGATTGTAAACCACACAGTAATCTGTTAACACCACACAGACACAGTAAACAGAGCAAGGAAAGTCTTTTCTTTACTATTTGATATGTGCTGTTACTGAGATGCCATATGGTATTTACTATGACAATACCTTGGTCCTTAACTAATGACATCTTGTAAAACACCGATAAAGGCTTCCATACAGGTGCCTTGTTTGTAAATCTGACAATAGAATTTGACCTCTTTGATCACTACATTCTCCTAAATAAACTAATTGAAATTAGTATCGGCCTAGATAACACTGCCTGGTTTAAAAGTGTCTAAACTGATTTGAGAGAATCCTATTTTAACTCTGTGTCAGTCAGAATTTGTACCTGTTACCCAAGGTGTCACACAAGGTTCCATTCTTGTTTACCTGATTCCCTTCTGCATATTCATTACCAAGCGTCCATGTGACACTTGCCACTCATCCTGTACTCAGACAACATGGTCATTTTACTGATTTAAGTAATTCTCACACCAGCTTTCAGTCCCAACTCCAGCATTCAGTCCCAACTCCAGTCAGGCTCACATAATCTCCATCAAATGGCTTATAAACCATAAACTACTTAACCCCTTCAGGACCAAAACTATGCTTTTTGGATCTCCATGGAAACAAAATTCCACCTTCAAGTATCTAGAACTACAGCTAAATCAGTTTCTAAGCTTTCATTTCCACATAGACAGTGGGAGAGAAAAAGCAAACTTCCTCCTCTTCTGGGCCAAAAAGACTCCCACCTTTGTGTAGAGAGATGATGTCTCCCACCTTTGTGTAGAGAGATGTAGGAAACCATCCAGAGTTTGGGTATGTATTGTTCTGTTATGGTTGATGAGGATGGATATAGGGTAGCAAATGGTGTCTGCAGCTGACATGAGAAACCCATTTGGGAGCTAATCAGCAGCTAGGGACAATGGTTTGAGTTTGGATAGAAGTTTTTTAATGATGGAGATTTGTATTGGTTTTGAAAAGGTTGGGTCAGACAAAGGGGGGCTGTGTTTTAATTAGGGACTGTATGGAGCTAATGATGTGTGTGTTGAACTGTGAGGCTATGCTTTTTGAGGAGTTTGTGGTATTTGGGGTTAGGGTAGTGGGGTGGCCAGGTTTTAGCAATTGTTTGATGGATGCCCGGAATTTTTGAGGGTTATTTTTGGTGTTTTGTTGTATTGTTGTCTAGTATTCTCTCTTGTCTTATTTAATTTGCTTTTTGGCTTGGTTCCAGAATTGCTGGTAAGCTTGTAGGGAAGTTTGGCTTTTGGCATTCTGATGGTTGTACCATGCTCTGTCTCATTCTGAGGAGACTTTGTTTTTCATTAGAGAACCATGGTACAGGTTTATATTTTATATGTATTTTTCTTAGGGGTGCAAGTATTCAATGGCACTGTCTAGGTGGAGGTATTTTAATGGGGACCGGTCGCATTGGTGAAGTAGAGTTTTGAAAGTGTCACGGCAGAAGATTTTTTTGTTGTGAGTTTATATCTAAAGGGTGTTTTGTGGGGGGCTAGCATAGTGTCTTAATATGTAGATTATTAGGTGGTCACTCAGGCTGTCTGGGAGACGGCCTGAATGATTGTAGAGGTTGGTTTTCTTTGTTAGGGTCCACTCTAGGATGTCTTTCTTTTTACTGTGTTTATATTAGTTGTTTGAATCCATGGAGGTTGATGAATTTGAGGGCGTGTCTGAGGAGTAGGTGAACCAATCTGTACTGAAATCCCCTAGTAGTATTGTTTCATGATTAAAAGTCATAGTGCACTAGGAAAAGAAGTCTTCGATAATTGGTGGGTTATTTCCTGGAGGGATATAGATGGTAATAATGAGGATGTTTTTCTTGGGTTTTAATTGGAGGTGACAGACAAGTATTTCAGAGTTTAGGGTGTTTGTGGGGACGTTATTTAGTTGTCCTATTTTAAGATTGCTTTTGTAATTTACTACTATACCACCACCGTGTTTATTGGTTCTGTCATGCCTATGGATATTGTATCCATGGAGTAGGATTTCGCTGTCTTGATTGTGGGGTTTTAGCCAGCTTTCTGGAGAGTATTGGTCAGTGGTTGCATGGAAGTCATGTATTTTATTTAGTCGACTTCTGAGATTTATGTTTAAGATTAGTTGGTCTGATTTGTAGTGGTGGAGGTTTATTGATAGGGGAGGGTGGAATATTGGACGTGGGAATATGCATTGTGGGTTGTGGGCCTGGGTTGGTTTGTATAGCACCAGTTTGTGTAATTTGCGTTTAGTTTGGATGGGGATATATGTGACAGTTTAATAAGTAGTTTAGCATACTTCTGGAGTATGTTATGTAAAGGTTGTGGGTGTGAGTATTTAATCATGAATAATTCAGTGTCAGAGTTATTAAAAAGATGAGGTGATGGGATTGCATTATTTAGTGAATTATAAAGTTCAGTATCATTAGATTATGTGGGAGAGTGGTTTAGTTTAATAATTGCAGGTGTTGGTAGGATGTGGCATAGAGGGCTGTAAGTAGTAATATACATATAGTTCCTAGCTGTAAGAACATGGTATATAGGTGGCTGTGGGAAAGGTATGTGTGAGTGATGGGTGTTAGATTTCATTGGTTAGGTGGTTAAGGAGAAAGGGATTGGATGTAATTTGGAGAGAGTGGGTTAGTATTAGTGGGATAGTTTGTACTTTAGTATTTGGTGAGTGTGGAGTGATGGTATTGTTTGTTAGCAGGCGTGGATGTGTTTGTGGATATGTATAAATGAGGGGATAGTGGGGGTGGTTAGGTATTGGCGGTAGGGGAGAGGAGTGAGCCTGAGTGGAGCAAGGGCAAATGGAGTGGGCAGAGCCAACAGAGCCAATGTCATGCACACTGGAGAAACAACTGGTAAGGCTTCTTTGCAGAGTTCTTTAGTGGTTTGAATGTGACATTTGTAATGTGTTGAGTGGGACTCTGTGATTAAATAGCTTTGTAGTTCTTGCAGTGGGGTCTTAGTTTTTCTGTCATTCTGATTTTGTTACTTTTTTGCTGGATAATAGCTCATAACACAGTCTAGGGATCTGGATTGAACCCTCAGTTATGGGAAGCAGTATATTGAGTTTAGGGGCAGAGCTAGAATCACTACTGGTGGTTAAGTTTTACAAGGGGAGGGGCCTATACCTTGCTGCTGACCCAGACCCTGACAAGTTTTTTTATCAAGCATTAATTACACATCTGTGTTTAAAAATGCCCTTAGGTCTAAAAAGTAGAAATAGGACCTACACAGTCACTCCTTTAAAACCTGGGATGCTACAGTCTCTCACTTCTTAGATTATTTTTGCACTAAAAGAAATAAAACAAAATGTCACAATACTGCAGAACTGTCTTTGCAGTATTGTTTTATTTTCCTTTTGTGAGGGACAGAGCTAGCAGAGATAGGAAAAGGTAGGGCTTGGAGAACAGTAGAGAATGCCTTGGGCTGGAGTCAGCAAGAATAAGTTTCTAGGCATATAATGTAATATTACCTTCCCGTTATGCAAATCATCCATTTTCTTCTGTCAAACTGAAAGATTTTAGTCTGTCTTTCCTGCTTGTAGTAGTTCAAAAAGTTACTGCCCAGTAATAAGAAATAAGAAAACCAATTTAGAAAGGAGTTGGAAAGTCTAAGTTGAGTGAGTCTCTGTAGTAGTGTAGTTTGGTATGAGAAACGGTGTTGAAAGCTTTTGATAAGTAAATAAATGTGAAATAAAAAAAAGTCTAGGTACACAACAGAAAGTAGTAGTTACTGTTTCTGTGGCATTGTATAGAACTGAGAAATGATATTAGTGGAGTATTGGTACTGTGGAATCGATGAAATCCATGCTGGGATGAGGATAAGTTATTGCTAAGTAGGTGTTCAAGTAACTGGCTATAAATGCATTTTCTATGATCTTTGACAAGGGGGTGAGGGTAGCAATGGGCCTAGAATTGGATTTTATGAATGGGTAGACTATATAAGCTTGTTTCCAGCAAGTAAGATTCCTGAATGGGTCTATAGAATGGAGACAGGATAGGCTATTGCAATAGCTGCTTGTTTAAATTATTCTGCGGATAGGTTATCTGTTGGTAGAGTTGTGGGTTTCATCTTGGGCAGAAGTTAATTTTCGAGGAGGGAATACATTGGATGTCAAAAGCAATTTGAAAGTTTTTAAGAGCGAGAAAGACGTTGTGGGATTTGAGTATGGGGAAGAGTGTGAGGTAGCTGCATTTGTGAAGTGGATGTTGAAGTTACAGGCAGTACAGTAATTTAAGTTGAACTGTGGGATGGGTTCTATAGGTTTACCTGGTTTCAACAGCTGAGATATGGACCCAGAATCTGTTAAGTTAGGTTATGTTAAAGATCTAGTAATTGGTGAAATGTTCTATTTTGTCACCAAGAACTCTTGGCTTTTATTGTTGTGATTATTACAGGCTGATGCTTTTGAAGGGGTGCAGTAGTTTTATTGCTTTTCAGTACTTTCCGGGCTTTGTCTCTGAGTTGTTTTGTTCATGGGTCAACCATGGACCTGGGTTGGCTTTGATTCTTTTCTTTCTAACTGGGTCATAATTTAGAAAGGAAGGTGTGATTAAAATGGTTAGCTGTGTCATCCAGAGGAAGGTGTTTGAATGTATTCTAACTGTAGTGTCTCAGAGAGTACTTGTATGCATGTTTGTTTGTTAAATAGGTTACTTGCTTGATTAAAGGTGACTGTTATCCATACCCATTTGTCCACTCAAAAGCCAAAGGTAGGACGATGGTCACTTAAGGAGTTTGGTAGGACTGCAGTATGTGCATGTTACTAGGGTTGTTGGTTGAAATACAATCAGTGGTGGAGTAAGAGCCTGAGGGTTTGTTGTTTCCGGTTAGGACATTTTAAGTTGTATGTAGGTGTAAAACTGGCAGAAAGTTTAAGGAGGATAAATGAGATGTGGAGGATGTTTGGTTTGCAGGTAGTCCAGTTACTGTTGTATCACAGAGCATAAGTGTTTCATAGGGGATGTTATTTGAGGTCCAGGATAGTATGTTTTCTATAATGAAGATACTGTCTTTCGGCTTTTCCAGGTTGGGGGTCGCCACAGCGGAACTCCGGTCCGCTAATGATTGGCAGTGAATTGTTAGGGTGTTGAGTTGCCAGCCCAGCTCCCAACGTTCAAAGAAGGCACACCCACACACGCACGCACTTACCTGCATGTCTCTAAATTCACTCCACCGCAGGGAGGACGTGCAGACTCCACTCCCAACGTTCAAAGAAGGCACACTCACACACGCACGCACTTACCTGCATGTCTCTAAATTCACTCCACCGCAGGGAGGACGTGCAGACTCCACACAGAAGATACTAACAGTACTAAATGTAAGGATATGCAGGGCTATTGTGCATAATTTTTGTTTTTCATTTATGTGGTATAGAGTTGAAATGATCTTAGTACTGCGAAATCTGGAAGATGTATGGGGAAAGGGGTAATTCTGAGGTTATTAAAGTATGAAATTGCCACATTTCCTTTTATATTCCCACATTTAGTGCCACTCTTCTGAATGTTTCAGTTAGGTCCTCAGAATTTCCACAGGTACTTATTACCCATGTTTGCTGAATTGTAGATGAGTGTGTACTCATGTCTTGTGATAGAGTAGCATGCTGTCTGTAAAAGATGTCTCTGTTTTGCGCCATTGAATAGTGGCGTAAACTCTGGTTTTCAGAAACTGCTCCTTTTCTTTTTTGCTTTTGTTTCTGTTTTGACTTGTATCCATTCTCCCTTTCAGCCTGTGATCTGCCTTCTGCATCTTCTTCCTCTCGTGCCTGCACTGAAGCAAATATATTCCAGTAGACGCAGACGTATGACTCTCCACACTTCCTCTCTGGCTTGTACACAAGTGTACTGGTCTTAGAACTTTGGGTTTCTCAGAACTGCTACCTGTAGTTTTTTTTCTCCTTTTTCCATACACTCTTTGCACCTGCAAAACATCAGTTGCCTGACTGTTTTAGACAGTTTTTTTTTTTTTTTTAGTAAAGTAAAGACAGTATTTTTTTTTTTTTTTTTTTTTTTGCTTCTTATGCCTGTGGTTGCCATGGGCTGTGACACAGCAACCCTGTGTAGGATAAAGCTGGCATCAGAACATGTTTTAAGCCGGTTTCTACAAGCTTTGCATGATCTAAACACATTTGGCAAAGGGTATATTTTCCCACCTCAGAAAGTGAATACCATCATTAATGAAACGTTTCTGTTTCCCTTTTTTGAGATAAATGCTATTTTATAGCCATACAATTATATTAATATGGCAGGTTTGCCACATTAGAAGCAGCTTTTACGTTAACTAGTAAAGAATAAATTCTAGGTTGCATCCAGCCCCCAAAAAATATATATTAGGACCTGACATATTTTTTCAGCCTTCAAAGCAGGTCAAATGATGACCTATTGTCCATCATTCCAGTTAATTTCCAAGTCAGAAAGAATCTCTGAGTCATCCAAGACTTCACATTTGCTGAATAACCATGACTTAATATCATCAACCAAAATAAATTCTTTCTAAATGGAGTGCATACCTGTGATCAGAAATTAGTTTGGTCATACAAAAAAAAGTCACTACAGCTGATCAAAACTCAGCTAATTTGCACATACCAGCTTTTTATCTGGGCTTGATTGCAGTACAGCTGGGACTGGGGATTTTGCCTTTTCCCCACTGTAGTGTGATTTTGGTGTTGGTATATATAATTAGTGGGGGGGGGCAGTGCAGGCCCCTCATGGGGGTGGGATACAAAAAAAACATGTTTTGTGCTATTTTCTTGGTTTGTTTCAGCAGTTTAGCTTCAAGCATTAATGACCAACATTTTGAGGTTCTATAATTTGAGTACACAACTACATGTTCTCATTATAAACATAACTGTTGTGATTTTAATTAGCTTATCAAAATAGGTAATGTAGATTACTGTGCATGTTGTACTTTACCAGCTACCATAGCACCCAGCATGTGTATATAAGTGCTGAGCACATACAAGAGCAGTGCCATTTTGTAGTCATTTAGAGTGAATGCAGGCTTGAATGGAGATGCACATGCGAGTTTGTTTGAAGTAATGAGTGAATCAGTTTACTTAAATAAATGTTCCAGTTCCTGACAATGTATATGTACTATAAATATCTTGAATCCATACACCGCTTTACCGTCTCTTTGGAATGCATGAGACAAGCGACATGTTGTCAGAAGTATGTCTAAAAGAGCACAATATCAGAAGCAGCATTTCTAAAATGACATGGCGCCAGCAACTGGAGTGAACTCGTAAACTGGTCAGCGATTATTCAGAGGTACTTAAATTTGTTTAATGATTCGTCAGTCACCGAATGCTTCGCCAAGTATTCAAAACGTTAGAAAGAATTACAGAGATAAACGGAATGTTGGAAATTGCGACATACTGATAAAAGTACTCGAAATAAGTATGAAAGTGTTCAAAATAACTTCTGAAATGTTTAAGATGTATGACAGGGCTAAAACAACTGCATTTTTTTCACAATGTGCTACTTTTTCACATTAAAGCTATTCAAATTGTCCGAAGTTTCTGGAAAGGTCACAGTGTTTGCAGTGTCAGTGTGATGCCTTTTCAAAGAGAGTGATGTGCCTATGTGCATAATTACAAGTACCTGGTCTATGCTTATGTTTAAATGTATTTTGTTGATATGGCAGAGGGTTTTGCAGACTTGAACCGTTGGTGTTTGATAGCCTAGTATCAACCTATGAACCTATCTGCCCTAGGGCATTTATAAGCCTAGCCAGAGTGTGTTTGGCTTTCGCCACCCTTTTAGATTAGTTGACTGTGCCTCTGTATAGTAGGTCACAGAAGATAGCCCTTTTAAGGTTAGTTTACTGTGCCTGTGTCTAGTAGGGACACAGAAGAGATCCCAGGGGTAAACCTACGATCTCCCATCCACTCGTCAAGATTTCTCTTGAAGAGGGTCATTGAGGGGCTCTGCCTAAAATGGATTGGGATTTTGTTCCAGAGTGAGGGTAGACTCTGGGATATGAATCTGTCCCTCCAGCATGTCCTATTTATTTCTGTGCTGAGGTTTAAGTCCCTGGAGCGTGTAGCTCTAAGGGATTTGGATTTCCTGAGGTGGAGCATGTCCATTAATTCTGGTTTGGACATTGCTTTATACGTCAGGCACAGATCACATCTGAGTAGGCGTAAGCAACTGAGTAGAGCTGGAGTTTCTTTAGCCTAACTGCATAGGGCATCTGTTTGAGTCCTTTGATACTCTTGGTGAGGTACTTTTGGGGTGTTTTCCAGTTGCTGCAGGTGACTGGTAAGGTACATCCCAAATGGGGCATTGTATTCAATTATGGGCCTGATGAGTGATGAGTAGAGGGGCACAATGACCTTTCTTGATCTAGATGTGAACCCTTTTGTGATAAGGATGGCTATATAGGTCTTCCTAACCACTTTGGCAACGTGATTGTCAAAGGAGAGATTGCTATCTACTTGGGTCCCCAAATCCCTAATTACTTCTTCCGTACTTAATGGATTGCCACCTATGTGGCAATTTGTGGGCACTTTGTTTTTCCCAAAGGGGATGATTATGCACTTTTTGGCATTTAGCTTTAGGCCATGGCTCTGGCACCAGTTATCCGTCTGTATGAAACCCTTTTGGAGGATGCTTGAGTCAGTCGGCGAGTTGATTATGGAACCCAGTTTGCAGCCATCTGTGAACTTGGTCAGCCATAGTCCTCCTGTGTTGGCCTGTACCTCAGAGAAATATATACCGAACAAGAGAAGTCCCAGGACTGAGCCTTATGGGATGCCACTTGTAACTGGTTTAGAGTCTGACATGGCACCTGCAATTCTGACCATGTGGGTTCTATCCCTGAGCCAGTTTGCAACCCATCTTGTGACATAGGGGTTGATATGTAAGCTGGTGAGCTTATTTATGATGCTCGAGTGGGGTATAGTGTCGAAGGCTTTTGCGAGGTCCAGGTAGGCTGTGTGGACTACCTTCTCTTCATCTATGGCCTTGGTGACTGTTTCAAAGAAGTCGACCAGGTTCAAGAGGCAAGATCTGCCCTTAACAAAGCCGAATTGGGTAGGATCCAGTGTTTGGAGGTTCCCAATGTCTTTGTTTGAGTTCCATGATGATACGCTCCAGAGCTTTGCAGACCAGGCGAGTCAGGCTTATAGGGTGATAGTTTCTGGGGTCTGTTGTGGCACCACCTTTATGGAGTGGGACCACTGTTGCTGTACGCCATTCCTTGGGTACATATCCTGTAGTAAGGCTGAGATTGAACAGTGACTTTGTGAGGGTTCAGTTCTTCTTGGAGCTCATGTAAGACGCAGCCTGGGACACCGTCCGGTCCCATTGATGCATTTTTGCTTTGGAGAGGGCAGCTCTCACCTGTGCATCTGTGATGTCAGGGAGGCTACACTCTGTTGGGATAGACATTTGCTCTTTTGGGGGGAAGGGGGGGGGAGTTTGCACTGAACCTGTCTTCCAGGATGTTGGCAATGTCTGTGGGTTCAGTGTATTTTTTGTTGAACAGTGACTTTGTGAGGGTTCAGTTCTTCTTGGAGCTCATGTAAGACGCAGCCCGGGACACCATCCGGTCCCATTGATGCAGTGTTTTTTGCTTTGGAGAGGGCAGCTCTCACCTGTGCATCTGTGATGTCAGGGAGGCTACACTCTGTTGGGATAGACATTTGCTCTTTTGGGGGGAAGGGGGGGAGAAGTTTGCACTGAACCTGTCTTCCAGGATGTTGGCAATGTCTGTGGGTTCAGTGTATTTTTTGTCATTTTGCACTAACTCGGAGCATATCTGGGAGTTGCCGCCCAGGTTCCTGACATAACTAAAGAAGGCCTTGTGATTATCTTTAGCATCTTGTGCAATTTTTCTTTCGAAGCTGACCTTAGATGATTTTATGAGGGATCATAGTTTTTTGCCAGTACTGATCAGAGATGCCTTCCCTTTTTGGGATTTTGCTCTATCATGTAGTAGCTTCCTCCTTCTGTTGTATAGCTTATTTATGGCTGGGGTCCACCAGACAGGTCTCCTGCCTTTGGAGGAGTGAGTCTTGGTTTTATTTGGGATAGCACGATCCATGCATTCCTGTAGGTCTTCATAGAATGCGTTTGTAAAGGATTCTATGGTTTGAGCTGTATTTTCCACTGGCCGGGGGCTTTGAAGGATTCCACCTCGGTTTTGAGAAGTGTGAAGTTTGCTTTTGAGAAGTTCTTCACCGTGGTTTCCTTGGCTGGGGGTGGGGACGGGATATGGATGTCCAGTGAGATTAATTTATGGTCAGATCTTACCAATGAGGGGTATACCTCTGGTATAGAACATAGAGTACCCATGTTGGTGATGATCAGGTCCAATATGTTTTCCCTTCTTGTGGGAATGGTTACCAGTTGTTCCATAGCATTTGAGTTTATAAATTCTAGGAACCATTGGGCGAGGGTATCTGGGCTTGAGTAGTGCTCCCAGTCTATGTTTGGGTAGTTGAAGTCACCCAATATGATGGTGTTTGGAGAGACCTTCATATTCTCCAGTGTTCTCGGGAAAGCTGAGTGGGGTTCCTGTGTTTGGGAGGGTGGTCTGTAGCAGGCTACAAACTGAAAGGCAGTTTTGCCCACTGTTAGTTGCACATGGATGGTCTCCGATGCTTCGTGCAGTGCCACTAACCTGGAGGTGTGGGTATCTTTGATGAATATGGATACTCCCCTTCCTTTTGTGGTTCGGTCCGAGTTTTGGGGCCGAAAAGCATGGTATGAGGTATAACCTGGTAGTGCTGGGGTGCTCTCGGGAGCCTTGAACCAGGGTTTCTGTTACTGCACAGATATCTATATTCTCCATACTGAGGAGAGCCTCGAGTGCGTGCATCTTGAGGTTTAGACTTCTGACGTTGAGCAGCATTACCCTTAGTTTCTTTTTCCTTGTGTTGTCTATGGAGGTGGGTTTGTCTT
This sequence comes from Protopterus annectens, assembly GCF_019279795.1. NCBI lineage: Eukaryota > Metazoa > Chordata > Ceratodontiformes > Protopteridae > Protopterus > Protopterus annectens. Next base: position 1,152,760,010 of record NC_056743.1, on the reverse strand, counting down.
TTGAGCCTGGCCTAAAAAAGGCACTATGGGGGCGGCAAGAGCCTTAGCCAGTATTCGAAAGCCCAGGGGTGACAGGTGCAAGCCGTCCCTAGCGAAGCAACGTGGCTTGTCGAGCATGTCATCCCAGGCTGACAGACACTGGATCCCCTTTGAATGACACCAATACTTTAGCCAATTGTTAAAATTGATCATTTTGTCTTTATACTGTGGCATCATTCTTGGTGAGGGTAAGATGCTACTTAAGGTCAGGGTCATACCAGCCTGGGCTACATGATCAGAGAGCTCCTCTATGTCTCTTTTCATGTAGTCCAGGGAGGTACGTCTCAGGTCATTCACACCAGCATGGACAATGACGGAGTCATATTTGTAGTTGCTTTGGAGTGACCTGAGTGCTTGTGTTATGTGGCGGTTCCTGGCACCCGACAGGCAGCTTACAGTGACCTTCTCCTTGTTCAGCCTGGTGAGTGGGATGTCAGTGTGTCTGACAATAGAGTCACCTATTACAAGTGTATTAGGTGTGTTGTTTAGCCTTAAGGGCTGTGACTGTGTGGCACACAGACTTTGTGAACTATGTGATACGTGGGTATTGTTGTGGGGTAGCGGTTGCTTGGATGTCTGCTTTGGAGGTCTCTGCTGCTTGGGCAGATTTTTATTTAGAGCCTCCAAGTATGTTTTTGTGTGTTTATATGTTTGGTTTGCTGTTGCGATAGGTCTATGTGAGACTGGATTTGTGATGTGTGTGGTTACCTTCTCCTCCAGACTGACTGCGCCAGTACTGGGTTGAAAGAGCTCAGCCTCCAGTTTGGCTATATAGTTGCATCTCTCACATATATTTGAGCTTGTTGGGAGGAAGAGAGGGTGGTTTGTGTACATAAGGCAGTTGTAACATTGCCTCAAGATTCCCAGATTCACCAGCTGGACTGGAGAGTAAACCCAAAACTAACTTTTGGGCATGCCAGAATAGTATAAGGAACTACTTTTTGACTGATCAAAAAGGACCAATAGGGAGCCAAGTACTTAAAGGAAGTATAAGAGGGTGTAGTGCTTTAGTTTATTAGTGCTTACATATAAGATTGATTATACGAGCAACTACAGGGCTTTAGAATGAAAATAGAGTGCTTACTTTGAGATTTAGAACAGTTCTAAGGGAAAAAGTGAAGAGCAGACTTTGTGGAGCCGGGAATACTTTAAACCCGTTTAAGGGACGCTGCCCGATGCTGCGCTATATGCAAAATCGTGCAAAACTGCACAAGTGCGGGTTTTAAAGCAGGGAAACTGAAAGAGATAGGAATTGACCCAAAACAGCCAATAAGCTACTAGTTTCAGGGCTGAGACCACTCCTCCAGGGACAGATAGGCTGCTCAAAACTCCCCACTCTCACTGGTACAGGGAAGCTTCCTCCTATCCAAGTAAGGATATGGGCAACACAGGAAACTATACCACAGTCCGGAATTCGGCAAAACCTGAAATCTGGACTAATCTAGTTCAGCAAAGGCGGGAAAAGAGAATATATTTTTTTTTTTTTCAGGAAACAGCAGAAAAACACACAGAAAACACTGTAAATGCTATAAACAGGCTAGCGCACTTTAGTGATGTTCGTCAGGTTTCACTGTTGCAGTAATCACTGTAGGGTTCTCCACTGCCGGCAGGCAGTCCTCGGTCAGCCAGAATCCTAAAGTTTGGGTCCGGCATCGCCTGCTCCGCCATGCTCCCTGACGTCAGTGCGCCAGGAGTACAAAGCTGGCAGCCGACGCCATGTTCTCCAGTCTTTCTTGCCATGCGGTGAAAGCAGTTCGCAAGTGCCAGTCTGCTGACTCCTGACAATTTTTCGTACTTCAGTCTGAAGACTTACTTCTTCTACTCAAAGCTAAGTACCCCGTTGGGGAAACTTTTTTCTTGCTCCAGTCCGATGTCAGAAAAAGTTAATAATTGCATTTCTTATGGGAAGCAAATACCTCATAAGGATTTCCATTCTTACTGTATTCCTTGTTTAGGCCCTGACCACGACGTAGCTAGTTGTCGGTTTTGTGCTAGATTTAACCAACGTACGATTAAGCTTAGGTACGATTTTGCATTCCATTATTTCGGTAGGCGATTTAATTACAAAATGTCGGACACGCTTCCGACTACTGGAGTTCACAAACGACGCAAGGATAAAGACAGGCCTCCGAGGTCCAAAACAGACGACGTTTTACAGGCAGAGCCAGCTTCAGGTTCAGCAGTCATCAGTGAGGCGCTTTCACAGCCCCTGTCAGCCTTTTCGGAACTGATTGCCGAAACGGACTCCCACGAGGAGCCAACTAGGTCTTTGAGTACTTCAGCTGCAGGACCTTCGGACAATGCTCCCTCGGATGGGTCTGGAGCCGCTGTGCAGGTACCGGCTTCCGAGGGGGGTTTTAGGCCTACACAGCTTCTGATAAAGGCAAAAACTCCTTCCAAATCTAAGACTTTAGCTCAGGCCTCTTCTGATCCAGGACCCAAATCCCAAAAACAGTTACTTAAGATGGCGGAGGACTTACTTACCATGATTAGGGGTTCACATCCCCCTCTAGATAAAAGGCCAAGGCAGGAATTGGATTATGACTCTTCTGATCAGGCATCTATTTCTTCAGTGTCTTCCTCTGACCAGGATTATTCTTTCCCTCCTTATGAGGATTCTGATGCTGAGGAATCCATTCCTTCAGCTTCTCCCCCTGAGGATTTTTCATTTGGGGAAGCTTTACATGGAATGAGGGAACATTTTCACTGGGAAGGACAGGAGTACTCGGAATCTAAGAGAAGACTTAAGGATTTTCTTCTTCTTCCCCAACATAGATCCCTGGCTATCCCTCCTATTTTGGATGTTGTGGATGATGCCTTCTCTGAGGCTAACTTAACTCCTGACTCTTTTCCTCCAGCACCTGCTAAGCCAGACAGATATTATAGGGTCCCTGATTCTCACCAGTTCCTATTCAAGAATCCTACTGCTGATCCTGAAACCATTTCTCAGGGCCCTAAGGGGGTTAAGGCCGCTTCTGCTAAAAAACCCATTTCGACAGATAAGGATTCCAGAGCTTTAGAGAGATGGGGCAAAAAAGTGTACACTTCTGCAACTTTATCTATTAGGGCTTTAAACTGTCAATTTCATATGCTAAAATACCAGCAATTTCTACTGTCTGTTATGAAACAAAAGCTAGCTTCCATTTCCGCATGTGCAGATAATAAGGAATTACATGATTTGATGCATGCCACTGAACAAGTAGGGAAGCATGGTTTACATTGTGGTTTTGATGCCTTGGAGGCTTCGTGCTGCCTCTGGCACAGTCATTAGAAGACATGCTTGGTTAAAGGAACAAAACTTGCCTGATCAAGTGAAAGCTAAGTTACTGGATGCACCTGTTCAGCATAATGTTTTGTTTGGATCTAAGGCTGAAGAGGTGATAAAGAAGATGGAGGATAAGGCTAAATCCATGCAAACAGTTAAGGATTTCTTACAAGTACAGCCCCCCAGATTTAGTAAGGATTGGCCAACTAAAATTTGGTCCTTTCCCTATTCAGACAGGCCTCAGAGGGGTAGATATAGACGCTCCAGAGGAAGGCCCCAAATGCAGACCTCCTACAGATCAAGACTGTGGACTGCTTCCACCCCTAGGGGTAGAGAGAACAGGCCTCAAACTCATAGAAAACAGGCTCAATGACTCCCTCTGCTGGGCTGCAGGAACTTCTTTCCTGGAAGCCCCTCTCGGAGGAAAACTCTCTCTTTTTCACCTAAATTGGACTTGCATAATCCAAGACAAGTGGGTTCTGGATGTGGTTTCAAGAGGTTACAAATTCCACTTTCATACCATACCAAGACCAAACGGATGGCCGGACCTACCAAAACCTCAATGGTCAGAGGCCTTAAACCAGGTGGAAGCCCTCATGGCTATGAGGGCCATAGAACTGGTTCCACTTTCAGAAATGGGGCAAGGTTTTTACTCAAGGCTCTTTCTAGTCCCCAGAAAGCAAAATTCATGGAGACCCATCCTGGATCTGTCAGTCTTGAACACTTTCCTGGAGATACCAAAATTCAAGATGCTTACTCTGCAGCAGCTACTACCAATGTTGGGCAAAAATGCATGGATGGTAACATTGGATTTAAAGGAGGCTTACTTACACATTCCTATCAGACAGGAGTGCAGAAAATACCTCAGGTTCAAGGCCGGCTCAAGGCATTACCAATTCTCTGCGCTGCCCTTTGGATTGTCTACTGCGCCCAGGGTCTTCACCAAATGCCTGGCACCAGTAGTAGCTTATTGCAGACTCAAGGGAATTCAAATTTACCCTTATCTGGACGACTGCCTTATTCAAACAGACAGCAAGGATGTCTTACTTCAGCATCTAGAATTTGTTCAGAATTTCTCAAGTTCCTGGGATTCACTGTGAACATAAAGTCAAATTTGACACCCTCACAATAACTTTTCTGGGTGCTCTTCTAAACACAACAACCCAGATGGCATTTCTGACATCCGAAAAACAATTACAGCTGGCTTCAACTTTCAAAACCTTGGCGTCACTAACTCGGCTATCAGCAAGGAAATTCCTGCAGGCTTTGGGTTACATGGCCTCCTGCATCCTTCTCATACCATATGCAAGACTACATATGAGGAAAATATAGTGGTACCTAAAAAGTGTATGGTCCCAGCATTGCCACAGTCTAGACACACAGATCACCGTCCTGCAGGCTTTGGGTTACATGGCCTCCTGCATCCTTCTCATACCATATGCAAGACTACATATGAGGAAAATACAGTGGTACCTAAACAGTGTATGGTCCCAGCATTGCCACAGTCTAGACACACAGATCACTGTCCTGCCTTGTCTACAAAAGGAATTCCTTTGGTGGACCAAGGCATGTATTCACAACAAAGGGAAAGTCTTCAGTCTGCCTCCAGCCAGCCAGATACTAACCACAGATGCCTCAGATTACGCATGGGGAGCCCATTTGCAGGGAAAATGTCTGCAAGGCTTTTGGACAAAGGATCAGAAGCACCTCAATATCAATTTAAAGGAAATGTTAGCTGTTCAGAATGCTCTCTTGGCCTTCAGGGATCTTCTACAACCAGGACAACTACTGATGCGGACAGACAACACCACAGTTATGTGGTACATAAACAAGCAAGGGGGTTCACACTCCTACCCCCTTTGCACTCTAGCCATGACTCTATGGAACACAGCTCAAGCTTGCAAAGTGGACCTACAAGCTCAGTTCCTACCAGGGAAACAAAACATTCTGGCAGACAGTCTGAGCAGGAACCTGTCAGACCCACACGAATGGATGCTGGACACTGACATATTCAAGATGATTACAGCAGTCTGGGGCTGCCCGCACATAGATCTTTTTGCATCCCCCCTCAACCATCAACTATGGATTTTTTGCACAAGGACATTCCACGAGCTAGCATGGAAAGTGGATGCACTATCATTCAGTTGGAGAAACCTCTCGGGATATGCCTTCCCGCCTCTACCTCTTTTTCCATGGGTGTTATTAAAGATTAAGCAGGACAAGCCCAAGATGATAATTTTACTGGCCCCAAATTGGCCTCAACAGTTTTGGTACCAAACACTGATGAATCTTTCACAGGAGTCCCCTTGGGTTTTACCTCAGACTCCAAATCTTTTGTCCCAACACCAGGGTCAGGTTCTGCACTCTCATGTCAAAACTCTCAGCCTGGCTAATTCAGGGTCTATGATTAATCCTCTCCTTCCCAAGCAGGTTATGGATGTCATTTTAGAAGCCAGACGCCCTAGCACTAGAAAATCTTATGCAGGAAAATGGAAAAGATTTTGCACCTGGATGCATGATCAGGATTCGGATCCTCTTACTCCTAATATTCCTCTGATTTTACTATACCTGACAGACCTATTACATAAGGGTCTCTCCTTCTCTTCCATAAAGATACATGCCTCTGCTATCTCTGCTCATTATAATACAGACCCTCCAATCTTTTCCCACCAACTCATGAGACAGTTTCTCAGAGGAGCTAAGAATTTAAGGCCCCCCAGATCACCACCCATTCCTGCCTGGGATCTCGACTATGTTTTGGAAAAACTCACTCTACCTCCTTTTGAGCCTGCTGCCACATCTGACATCAAGTTTTTGTCATGGAAGACAGCCATCCTGTTAGCTTTGACCTCAGTCAGGAGAGTTTCGGAGTGGCAAGCACTCATGGCTGTGGAACCTTATATTATTTTTCACCAAGACAGGGTGTCTTTAAGGACTAATCCTGCTTTCATGCCTAAGGTGGTTTCCAAAGTGGCTTTAAATCAAACTATTCACCTGCCAACCTTTTTCTCCAATCCTCAAAATAGGGGGGAAAGGATCTTGCATTCCTTGGATGTACACAGACAACTTCATTTTTACCTGGATAGAACCAAGAACATCAGGAAAACAGAGCAATTGTTTGTTTCTTATGCTTCAAGTTCCCAAGGCAAAGCCATTTCAAAACGGACCATTTCTAAATGGATTGCTCATGGAATCAGATTTTGTTATTCTCACCATGGAAAGCAAATCCCAGGAAGTATTAGGACTCACTCTACCAGGGCTGCTGCTACTTCAGCTGCCTTCCTCAGGGGAGTACCTACCAAAGACATTTTGGAAGCTGCAACTTGGAGTTCGGTGCACACTTTTTCTAAGCACTACAATCTACCTATCTACTCCAAGTCTAGGGCAGGCTTTGCTTCTGCAGTCTTGCAGGGCCTTCTAGCCGCCCCCTCTACTTTATGACCACCTCCCTTTTCTTCTGCTTTGGGATTCAACCCTACAGTGATGACTGCAACAGTGAAACACGATGAACATAGTACAGTTGTGTACACTTACCATAAATGTAGATGTTTGAGTGTCTTCACTGTTGCAGTCTGGGTTACCCTCCCTCTTGTCCCCTCTTACTTTTTATTTTGTGTGGTTCCCTACTTCACCCTTCTTCTGAGGTGTATTTGCAAAGGGTATGGGGTTATACTCATTTTTGGACACCTGACATCTGGGGCAAGAAAAACTGGAGAACATGGCGTCGGCTGCCAGATTTGTACTCCTGGCGCACTGACGTCAGGTAGCATGGCTGAGCAGCCGACGCCGGACCCAGGCTTTGGGATTCTGGCCGACCGAGGACTGCTTGCTGGCAGGGGAGAACCCTACAGTGATGACTGCAACAGTGAAAACACTTGAACATCTACATTTATGGTAAGTATACACAACTGTACTTTTAGCCTACAACAGTTATACAATACAAAAACAACTTAAATTGATATAAAACGAGTGCAGAAATTGTAAAAAGCAGAAAGCAAATGCAATTTAAACTTTTTTAAAGCACAGATCAGTTAGAAATTCACATTTTAGGTGGGAAAAGGCAGTTGGAGCAAAAACACTGAGAAAAAATACTTAAATCTGGAAGAGTCTCTCTAGGGTCTCTCTGTTGCCTGTATCACTCTGCAGGACACCATGAGGAGCTGTGTGGAGTTGTATACTGGCGCAAAGCTGCGCAAATGCGGGTTTTAAAGCAGGGAAACTGAAAGAGATAGGAATTGACCCAAAAAGGCCAATAAGCTACTAGTTTCAGGGCTGAGACCACTCCTCCAGGGACAGATAGGCTGTTCAAAGCTCCCCACTCTCACTGGTGAACAGAGAAGTTTCCTCCTATCCAAGTAAGGATATGGGCAACACAGGAAACTATACCACAGTCTGGAATTCAGCAAAACCGGAAATCTGGACTAATCTAGTTCAGCAAAGGCGGGAAAAGAGGATATATATATATATATATATATATATATATATATATATATATATATATATATATATATATATATATATATATATATATAATTTGTTTTTTCAGGAAATGGCAGAAAAACACACAGAAAACACTGTAAAATGCTATAAACAGGCTAGCGCACTTTAGTGTGTAGCCTACAACAGTTATACAATACAGAAACGACTTAAATTGATATAAAACAAGTGCAAAAACTGTAAAAAGCAGAAGGCAAATACAATTTAAGCTTTTTAAAGCACAGATCAGTTAGAAATCTGTTTTTTAGGCGGGAAAAGGCAGTTGGAGCAAAAAAACAGAGAAAACAATACTTAAATCTGAAAAAGTCTCTCTTGGGTTTCTCTGTTGTCTGTATCACTCTGCAGGACACCACGAGGAGCTGTGCGGAGTTGTATACAATAACAAACTTTTTAAATCACAGATTCGCTAAAAAAACTGGCGTTTTAAGCGGAATTAATTAAAGACAGCAAGAAAAGCAGAAAAATGATACTTAATCTCTCCAAAGTCACTCTTTTGTCTCTCTGCTGCTGTAGACTCTGCAGAACACCTGGAAGGCACTTGCTGAGCGGAATACAAGCGTAAAAACTGTGCAAATGAGGTTTTTATAGCAGGGAAGTGAAAGAGATAGAAATTAGCCCAAAATGGCCAATAAACTACTAACTTCTGGGCTGAAACAACTCCTCCAGGGACAGATAGCCTGCTCAAAGCTCCCCCCTCTCACAGGTGAACAGAGAAACTTCCTTCTATCCAAGTAAGGTATGGCAACACAGAAACTTGTAACACAGCTCTGGATTCAGCAATAACATGAAAACTGGACTATACTAGTTCAGAAAGGCGAGAAACAAGTATGTATGTATATGTATATGTGTATGTGTATATATATATATATATATATATATATATATATATATATATATATATATATATTTTTTTCCAGAAAATAGAGCAGATACAATCAAAACAACACTTTACCCAATTATATATAACCAAAAATACACCGAGGTACCACACAATAGCGTCTTTATTACACAAAAAAATAAGAACAGTGGTGAGCGCTTTCACAAAACTAATTGCTTCATCGTCTGATGAAGCAATTAGTTTTGCGAAAGCGCTCACCATTGTTCTTATTTTTTTGTGTAATAAAGACGCTATTGTGTGGTACCTCGGTGTATTTTTGGTTATATATAGTTCTGGTTTTGTGCACCTGGGTTTTACCTGAAGCTGTTTCTCTTTTTATACACTTTACCCAATTAAGCAATTAAAAAGCTTAAAACTGAGCCCTGTTCCAGCAGTTTTCAATCAGACAAGTTCTAACTGCACAGTCCTGCCACTAGGGTACAGAGAAACCTTCTCCAAAAAAGACGGCCTGGATCAGTGCACAAGTTATACAAACAAAGCTAGATCCAGCCGGCCTGAATCTAGTCTGTGCTACAGCAAACAAGGTGTACCGATTTCAGAAAGAAACAGTTCAAGTAAGTATACGCAATAAGCCTTTAACCAGAAATTCCCAGCTCAGAAGGGCAGAATCTAGCCTCTCCTCCCACAAGAGTGCAGACCACAAACCTTCTTAATGTAAAACAACTGGTTTGAAGCCCAAGTGCTTAAACCAAGGGCCTTAGAATAACAGTTACAATTTAATCAGGCTACTAACAAGCAGTAATAAAGGCAGCAGAATAAATTCAATTGAGTACTTTTAAGAAGAGGCAAAATAAGGTAATAAAGTAGGAAGAAACATAAATACAGTAAGGCAGATGAAGCGCAAAATTTTTTTTTTTTTTTTTTTTTGAGACTGTGGAAACAGAGCAGATTAAGATACTGTAGGGGAATGCCCTTCCCAAGTGCTCTCTCTGTACACCGCAGAGGAGATGGGACTGGTAGGAGTATCCAAAATCAAAATATGATCTCACTATACTTAGTTGAGTGAGCAAATGAGATGGGTCCATGAGGAGTGTGCAAAAAGAGATTTACAGCAGGGGTGGGCAATTCCAAAGCCAACAAGATTAACACCACAACTAGAAACAGGGAGGGAGAGTGGGGAACTAACTGCAGAGAGACAGAGAGACAATATTTAGTGAATCAAAGACGCACAATATTTATTGACTCAAATCTTAAATAAGTGCAGAAAAATATACTTAAATCAGCTTGTGTCCAGTTGATATATGCAGACAAGTCTCAGTAGCCAGCAACTTGATTTAAAATATAATACGATAATATTATATAATATAATATGATAATATAATATGATAATAATATTGCTGAGAATTGGGGAGTGTTTGAACAAGATTATGATATTTTCTTACAAGCTGTTTTTTCTGAGAAAGGTGCACATACAAAGGCATTCATACTTCTTAATTTAATAGGCTCAGAAGCCATTGAGCGGGAACAATTATTTATGTATGCACCTGCCGTGTATGCAGGGGAGGGGGAGAACAGCCATATTGTGACACAAGCTGAAACGCGGGAGGATCCTGAGTGCTTAAAACTTAAATGTAGAGAAATGTGTAACCCTCAAATGAATATTACAATGGAAAGGCACATATTTTACACAAGAAATCAAAAGCCTGTTGAAACTATAGCAGCATATGTCACTGGCTTGAGAAATAAAGCAAAACCATGCAGATTTGGTGATTTGCGAGATGAGTTGATAAATGACAGACTTGTGTGTGGTGTTAATGATGCAGTGGAAAGATTTTGCTTCAAGGTAGTGATTTAATATTGAGCAAAGCCATGGAGATTTGTCAAATATATGAGCTTACAGAAATGCACACAAATATGCTTATGAATGAGAAAAACATGCAATACAGTATCTACTAATGTGAATGTTGACAGTGTGAGACACAAAGCTAAGATTAATAAAAGATGTAAGCCAAAGAACGTGGCAGTACCTGATTTTAACCATAAATCAAATGGGGCAGCTTCAAGTAATCTTAACTGTTGTAATTGTGGAGGCAACCATGAACCTAAATGAGAAAGGTGCTTAGTCTTTGGTCAGCAATGTCACAGATGTAAAAAGTGGAATCATTTCAAAAAGCTTTGTAAGTCTAAACTGTCCCATACTTTTAATAAAAGAGAGCATCCAAACAAGCAAGTAGATCATTTGGAAAGCAGTGAGCAAACTTTATATGTTGATGGTGTATCTGTGCTTGATGAAATGATTAATACAATAAACTGGTAATCTAGCAGCAAAGGGTGGAATATTGTGTACTATTCGGATTAATGGAAACTGGTAGTGCTTAAAGTAGACACTGGATCTAAGTGCAATGTTATATCAGCACAAATGTTTGCAAAGGTGAAAGCTGGTGAAAAATTTAATTCGGCAAAGTGTGCAAAACATGTTGCTTATGGTGGTGAAGAGATTCAGACTGATGGTGCAGTAGTTCTCATATGTCATTCAGCTAGGAACAGCTATGACTTGCAGTTTCAAGTAGCCAAAAGACAAGTGCAGTCATTGTTAGGCCTCAAAGATAGTTTGAGAATGGGGCTAATTTCATTTAATAAAGAAGTTGACCATATAAGTCTGAACAACCATGATAGTTTTACAGAGAATATTTTTCGTGAATATGCTGATATTTTCAAAGATGAGCTTGGCAAGCTACCAGTTACATATTCCTTGAGGTTAAACCATGAAGTAAGCCCAGTTGTCCAACCATCAAGGAAGGTTCCAGTAGCAATGTACAACAAAGTAAAAACAGCACTAGACAAAATGGTAAATTTAGGTGTGATAACTCCAGTAAAAGAATGAACTGAATGGGTATCCTCCATGGCCGTAGGTCATAAGAAAAGCTAAGATGATATTTAAACAAAGCACGCAGCGGAAGAAGTAGCAGCTGCCATGTCAAATGCCATGTTTTTTCAGCCTTTGATGCAAAAAGTTCATTTTGGCATATTTCACAATGGATCACAAATCTTCATTGTTAACTACTTTCAGTATGCCATTTGGAAGGTACAGATTTTTGATAATACCATTTAGGAGAAATTCTGCTAGTGAAGTATTTCAACGTGCAATGGAGCAAATTTTTTTCAGGTTATCCATGTGCTATCATAGTATACATTATCGTAGAGGGCAATGGTGAAGATGAACATGATAGAAACTTCAAGAAAGTTTTAGACTGTGCACATTAAGTCAATAAATTGAATCCTCAGAAATGTAAATTCAAGCTGAAAGAAGTTACTTATATGGGTTATTTGTTTACTAGCTCTGGCTTACAACCAGATCCATCTATGCAAGCAGCTATTCTTGAGATGCCATTTCCAGAAAATGTCACATCTTTGCAACATTTTCTTGGTATGGTCAACTATTTAGGAAAATTCTTCCCAGACTTGTGAGCTTTCACCGTTATGTGAGCTGACATGCAAAAATGTAACCTGGTCCTGGTTAGAATAACACCAAAGAGCATTTGATGTTCTGAAACAGAAAATTGCCAGTGCATCCAAATTGAGATAGTATTATCACAAACCAGTAATTCTTTCATGTGATGCTTCAAAGTATGGTCTTGGTGCAGCATGTCTTCAAGAAGGCATTCCAGTAGCCTATGCATCCAGAATGTTAACCCAGTTTGAGATGCAGTATGCTCAAATTGAAAAAGAGCTTTTGGCATTAGTGTTTCCATGTTAGAAGTTCAATGATTATATTTATAGCAAACCTGTTCAAATAGAGACTGATCATCAGCCTCTAGTGACAGTTCTGAAAAAGCCAGTACATTCAGCCCCAGCACGTCTGCAGATGCACGATGTTAAAACTGCAAAAGTACAATTTCAATATTGCTTATACAAAAGGCTAATAATTGTACCTTTCAGATGCTTTGTCAAGAGCAGCCAGGCAAACAGAACAGCACGACACTGAGAAACCAGACCTGTAAGTCAGTAAGTCAAGAATTTGTCCTCATCATGTCTTGATGAACTCGGGCAACACACAGCTTTAGCTGTTTTTCAGTATCTGACTCATGTTATTAATCAAGAATAACCAATGAGACAAACCAGTCTACCACTTGACATACAGAAATATTTTCCTTACCGAGACGAGCTCATGATGGAAGATGGAATCCTCACAAAAGGTCCTAAAGTAGTTATTCCTTCAGCATTGCAACAGGAATATATCAAGGTTTTACATGGACACCCGGGTACAAGTTCTACCAAAAGAAGGGCAAGAGGCATGATATTCTGGCCTTCTATGTCAAATGATAAAGAGAAGGAAACTCTAATATGTTCTATTTGCAATAGCACTAAACCGTACCAACAAAAAGAACCACTTCAGCTAAACCAGGTTCCTGAACTAAAATGGCCAACGGTTGCTTCTGATATTTTCGAATGGAATGGTCAGCATTACTTGATGTTCATAGGATAATACTAGTTTATTGGCCCGGAGGCCCTTGTAAGCCTAGCTAAGAATTTTCCCATCTTCCCACAAAGTCAGTACCTATTTTCCCTGTCCAGCAGGGACAGAAATGGGATCCCAGGTGTGTATTTTCTGTTTACCATCCAGTTGTCCAGGTTCCTTTTAAAGAGTGCTAGAGAGGTACTGTGCTTGACATGGAGAGGGAGTCTATTCCATAGATGGGGAGAGTCTTTAGGACACAAATGTATCTCACTAACAAGTTCTGTTAATGTCCCAGACCAGGTTGAGGCTTTGTGTGCAGGTTGCGTGAGTGGAGTTTGACTTATGAATATGCATCAACTCCATCAAGGCTGGGTCTGAAATGGCCTTACATGCCAGACACAGGTCACCACTGAGCAGTCTGTATGAGACTTAGGCTAAAAGCCCTGTCCCTCTACTGTCTATATAGGGCAGGTGTTTTGAGATCCTGGATTTTCCTGGTCAGGAACATCTGTGATCTGGTCTCTCCAGCTGCTGCATGTGCTTGGGAAGGTACATGCTAAAGGGGGCATTGTACTCAATAATGGGTCTGATAAGGGAGGAGTACAGGGATGTTATGATGTCCTTGTTCCTTGATGAAATATCCTTACTTATGAGATGGGCCATGTTGAAAGCCTTCCGTACTAATAAGGCAACACGGTGTTCAAAAGTCAGATTGCTATCAACCTGGGTGCCGAAGTCCCTCACGACTGATTGCGTGCTTAGCACATTGTTATTAATGTGATAATTAGCGGGGACTCCATTTTACCCAAAGGGGATAGTGATGCATTTTTTGCCATTTAGTTTGAGGCCGGCCATGCTTCTGGCACCAGTCATTAGTTTGGGTAAGGCCCTGTTAGAGGATGTTCACATCAATAGGGGAATTTAAGACAGCGCCCAGCTTGCAGTCATCTGTAAACGTGGTCAGCAACAAACCACTGTTTTTTTGCTTGATCCTCAGAAAAGTATATTACAAACCATAGAGGCCTGAAGACCAATCCTTGGGGTACACCACTCTTTACGGGTCTGTTACTAGAGGTGGCTTCCCCTATTTTGATGGAGTAGGTTCTATCAGTGAGCCAGTTAACTACCCATCTGGTAACATACAGGTTGATGCCTAACTGGGAGAGTTTATCTGTTATGCCCACGTGGGAAATAGTGTCAAAGGCTTTGGCTAGGTCAAGGTAGGCAGTGTGCACAGTCTTCCTCTCATCCATGGTTTTGGTGACTGTGTCGGAGAAGTCAAAGAAGTTTAACCGGCATGATTTCCCTTTGGGAAAACCAAACTGTGTGGGGTCAAGCGTTTGGAGGTTGCCAATGTTATTTTTTTATAAGGTTCATGATAATGCATTCCATGGCGTTGCAGATCAGGCTTGTTAGACTGATGGGCCTATAATTGCCTGTGTCAGTGGATGCTCCTTTGTGTAAAGGGATGACAGTGGCTTTTGGAAGACTTTTATGCAAATTGGTTTGAAATTGACCATCTTCCTAATCTAACATCCAGCACTGTCTTACAAAGTTGGAGACCTTTTCCTGTGCATGGTAGTCCACACAAAGTTGTATCTGACAATGGTTTGTAGTATACCAGTCAACAGTTTAGGAGATTTGCCGAGGCTTGGGATTTTGTCCATGTTGCTAGTAGTCCTGAATATCCATAGCCAAATGGATAAGCTGAGCATGCAGTCCAAAGCGCAAAGTGTTTGTTACAGAAATCAAAAAGAGATGGCACTGACATTTTCTTTAACCATCTCAATTCCCCGAGATAACTTGTTTGGTTCACCTGCTCAGAGATTAATGTCTAGACAGACGAAACAACCTTACCGATCAGTAAACAACTGTTTATTCCAAATGCAAAGAACAACAAAGTGATCAAAGCACAACTTTTGAAGAAACATCAGTCACAAAAGTTGTACTACAATAAATCAAGCAGGCCTCTTTGACCACTAAGACAAGGAGGAATCGTAAGGATGCAAACAACCAAAAGGTTACATCTGAGTGGGTATCATCAAAAATGTCTTTGAGGAACTGAGATCCTACATTGTTCAGTTGGTGGGAATGGAATACACATAACCGAAGACGTATATTCCCTATCACCAAACCTATGATGCAACAGATTGCCTGTGCCAATGACCTGTTCCCGTTTCATTTTCAGAGGACAGCATACTTTGTGTCTTCTACTGCTATAAATAGTTTAGCAGTGTCTTCAGATGTTCCTGTATCAAACAGTTCCCCAAGGAAAGTGTCTTCTGTGAAGTCTCAACAGAACTTCTATGTGTCCACAGCAGGGAGAGTTTTGTAGGCTGAATCCAGAATATTTGAAGGCTTGGACTTGAGATCAGTGTGTTGTTGAAATGTCACTGATGTGCTAATCATGGGGAAATTGTTTTTCTTTCATTAAGAGGGAGGATGAAGATCACTGTGCATGTTGTACTTGGCAACTCAGCATGTGTATGTAAGTACTGAGCATGTGCAAGAGGAGTACCACTTTGTACAGTCATTCAGAGTGAATACAGGCGTGAATAGAAATGCACGTGAGTGTCTTTGAAGTAATGAGTGAATCAATTTACTTAAATAAATGTTCCAATTACAGCTCCTGACAATGCTTATGTACAGTAAATATCTTGAACCCATACACTGCTTTATCGTCTATTTTGAATGCATGAGACAAGCGACAGGTAATATCTCAGTCTTTGTTCTTCCCTTTCCTGCACTAATCATATCCTTCTTACCAAAAACTGCAGTTTAGTGCAGTGATATGAAAATCCTACTATATCTTTCCCTTTTTAGTTCTTGTATCGTCTTTGCAAATTGAAAAAAAAAAAAATTTTCTCAAACTTCCTTTATGATGCCTATATTGTCTTTCCTGTTCTAACCTTTAAATTTTCAACCTTCATAACACATTTACACATTTTAATATTTTGTGAAACTTTCCTGTTTTCTTTTCTTATTTCAGAATTGTAATGATCCAATGAGGCAAAATCCGTAACTGCAACAAATTATATTTTACAGAAACCTAACCCATTTAGCAAAGTTAGGATGTATCCACAGTTGTTGTTGTATCTTTTGGCTTTTCCCGGTTAGGGGTTGCCACAGCGGAACTCCGGTCCGCTAATGATTGGCAGTAGAGTTTTACTTACCGACTTGCAAGGCCTGACGCACAACCTTCAACGAAGGTATGCCCATTCATGCATGTCTCCACACAGAAGACGCTTTAGCTGAGAATCGAACAGGACAACGTCTTACTGTGAGGCGACAATGCTACCGCAGCACCACCACCGCAGCACTATTAACAAATACCTTTTTAAGTTTATCAGACAACACAATCCATCTTCTAGGCCTGGTCAGTATTTTATAACATTTCAGTTTTCCATTTTTAAGTATGACAGCTGTACCACAGCACTTTTTGATGCCCGTGGTTCATTCCACCAGCCTGTTCTGTTTGTTTGTGTCTTTCGGCTTTTCCCGGTTAGGGGTCGCCGCAGCAGAACTCTGGTCCGCTAATGATTGGTAGTTGATTTTTACGTGCCGAGTTACCAGCCCTGACACATAATCTTCAACAAAGGTACGCCCATTCATGCATGTCTCCATGCAGAAGACGCTCTAGCTGAGAATCGAACCGCACAGCGTCTTACTGTGAGGCGACAAAGCTACCACAGCACCACCGCCGTGGGTCTTCACCAGCCTGTTCTGTAATAATTAAATTTGTTTTCTTTGTTATACTTTCCAATTCCTCATATCACTCAAATATATATCAGTATTAACTTCTTTATACAAGTTTAACACAGCTGTCTTTGTTAAAGTATTTAATATAATATTACCATTTAATGATACAGTCATAAAATTATCAATTTTCTTAACTTTTTTTTTTTTGTCTCTGTTTTAATTTTTTTCCTCTTCGTCCATCAGAGCTCTCAGTCTGCATGCCTTAACTTCCTGTATCATTACTGCTGCTGCCTGCTGCCTTCCAGTTTCTGAACCTGTATACATATTGCTGGCAGTAACAGGTTACAGCTCATTTTCAGAAAACAACACAGTATTTAAATCTTTGTTTGACATTACTCCACCCTATAATAACCTCTTCACAGCTGTTAATTTCATTTTTTTACTTATGTTTATATTCTCATATAGATCATTCTCATCCTTACCACTTTTGTTTGCCGGACATCATGATTGCATGTAACATTTTCAGTCACCTGAATTTCATTTTAATTTATGGCTTCTTGTACTCTTTGTTCATTATGAACGACAAAAATCCATATTTTTTATACTTACTACAGGTTAATTACTCCCGTTCCTTGCTCTGATTTAATCCATCAGAAAGTGTAACTACTTTGCTGCAGATTTCAAAAAAACAAACCAGTCATGGCTTCCCCATATCTAAATGTCCCTGTTTTCCCATTTGCAAGATTCACTCTTGACAACTGACAAGCTTTATTTTGTTTTATGTGCAGTGCAATCCAAGCGTCTTAGCCTACTGCTTGTATGCCCCTTTCATCAGTAATCTTTTCAGTGCTGTCAATAGTCTAGCAATTCTCCTTCAAAGATAATACCACATCTGCTTTTCAGTATCATCTGCTCTAAATTTCATCCATAGTTTTCCTGATTTGCCCAGCCATATCAGGGACTGCTTTCTGTACACTGTTGAAATGCTCAACAAACTTACAAGAAGTTCATGATTTTCAAATGTAATGTGCTGCTAAGAGCCGCAGTGGTGCAGCGGTTAGCATTGTCGCCTCACAGCAAGAGGTTCTCCCGCTAGATTCTTGGCTGGAGCACCTTCTGCGTCGAGTCTGCATGTCCTCCCTGCGGTCGAGTGACGTTTAAAGACATGCAGGTAGGTGCGTGCGTGAATGGGTGTGCCTTCTTTGGAGGTTAGGCGTCGGGCTGGCAACTCAGTACTGTAAAAAATCCAATGCCAATCATTAGCGGACTGGAGTTTCACTGTGGCGACCCCTAACTGGGAAAAGCCGAAAGACATTAGTTTTAATGTGCTGCTAAGATGGGATCAGGAACACAAATCAGTCAGTAAAACCCAGTGGATTTACAGTTGCATATCATAATACATATCCATTTGTATTTTTTCTTTCTTCTGCTCTTATTGTTACTAAACAACACCTGTTCTTCATAAGTGCCAAGTCTTTCAGTATCTTCTGTTAGCCTTCTTATAAATCCGTTATCAATTAGTGTCTAGAAATAGACTGTTGTTTACTAGGTAAAATGTCCCAAGGTCTGTAAACACTGTCTGAGTTAACAAATCTTTGCATCTGAAAGGATGACATTACAAAGGATCTGTAAATCTGTTCAGAACCCATGCTGATGCCCAGATGGTATATCACATCTTGAATGTATATGCAAGGTTGTATATGAAAGAGTTTTCCAGGATTTTTGCTAATATTGTGAGGCAAGAAACTGGCTTTAAATCTTGAGATTGATTTAAATGGATTGCTTTGAGTTGGCATTTGATTGAGGAATACTTGCAGATGTCTATATGTCTGGAAAGGCACTTTGTTAAGCAAACCGGTTGTAATTACAGTCAGAAAGATGTATACTATAGGTTTTTGGTTCGTAGGACCTTCATAAGCCTAGCTATGCAGTCCAACCCAATTGTCTCCCTATGTATCATGGGTGTTTATTAGAATGGTGCATGTTAGGAAGTTTCTAGAGATTATGTGGGGGGAAGGTATGTTAGCTTGGACATTACTGTCTGCCTATGTCTATCAGAGACATTGGGGCCAGACCCAGGGTCAATTTCCAGTTTCTCATCCTCTGGTCAAAGTTATGCTTAAATAGGTTTAGGGGTGGACTCTGCTTCATATGGATGGGGGGGCCTGTTCCAGACCACGGGGATCCTCTGAGACACATGTGTCTCACCATCATGTCTTATTTATGTTGTTTGTGACATAAATAAGACGTGTCTCCCCATCATGTCTTACTTATGTCACAAACAACATTTAAATCCTTGGCTCTAGTGGTTCTGATGCTGTTTGCTTTGCAAATGTCACAAGGTCCATCAGAGCTGGAACTAAGGATGCCTTATGTGCCAGACATAGATTGTCTCAGAGTAACCTCAGGAGATAGAGTATAGGTTCATAGGTTTGTACTAGGCTAATGGCCCTGTATCCATTACAAGCCTAGCCTGTAGGATTACCCTGGCATCATGTATACCATAGTTCCTAGTGCCTCTGTCAAGCAGAAGCCACTGGAGTGATTCCTGGGATGAATTTTCTATTTCCCATCCACTCATCAAGAATTCTCTTGAAGAGGGCCAGTGATGTGCTCTGCTTGACATGTATGGGAAGTCTATTACAGAGCATGGGCAGTCTCTGGGTTATGAACCTGCCCCTCCAGCATGTTCTGTTGATTGTGGTAATGAGGTTGAGGGATTGGGATTTCTTTAGATGTAGCATTTCTAACAGAGCTGGGTCAGACATGGCTTTGTAAGTCAAGCAGAGATCATCTCTTAGGAGACGATCTGAGACAGAGAATAGCTGGAGTTTTTGAGTCTGTCCATGTAGGACATGTGTTTAAGGCCTAGGATCCTCTTTGTGAGGTACTTTTGTGGCCTTTCCAGTTGTTGCATAGGTCTAGTGAGGCACATGCCAAATGGGGCATTATACTCAATAACTGGCCTAATGAGGGAAGTGTAGAGAGAGATGATGACCTCTTTCTTCCTGGATGCAAAACCCTTGGTAATGCGATGTGCCACATAGAAGGACTTTCTGACCACAGTGATAATGTGGTGGTCGAAGGAGAGGTTGCTGTCAACCTGTGTCAATGCCTTCAGTGTTCAGTGGGCTCCCATCAATGTGATAATTAGTGGGAACTGAGTTTTTCCCAGAGGGGATGACAACACATTTTTTGGCATTAAGCTTAAGATCATGGTTTCAACACCAGTCATTGGTCTCAATGAGGCCTTTGCATAGGATGTCTGCATCACTTGGGGGAGTTAATGACTCCCAGCTTGCAGTCGTCTGTGAACATGGTCAGCCAGAGTCCCTCCATGTTGGCCTGGACTTTTGAGAAGTAGATGCCAAACAGGAGAGAAACCAGGACTGATCCCTGTGGGACTCTACTTGTGACTGGTTGGCAGTCTAACTTGGAGTCAGCTACTTTCACACTGTGGGATATATCTGTGAGCCAATTTGCAACGCACCTAGTGATATAGGGGTTGATGCCTAGTTTGGTGAGTTTATCAATAATTTCTGAGTTGGGAATGGTATCAAAGGCCTTGGCCAGTTTGAGGTAGGCTGTATGAACTGTCTTGCCCTCATTTACAGCTCTGGTGACTGACTCAAAGAAGTCAACCAGATTGAGCAGGCATGATCTACCTTTCACAATGCCAAATTGCATGGGATTTAGAGTTTGGAGATTCCCTATATCCTTGTTAATTAGGTCCATGATGATGCGCTCCATAGCCTTACATATCAGACTTGTCAGGCTAATGGGGCAATAATTCCCAGGGTCTGTAGTCGCTCCCCCTTTATGGAGAGGGATAACTGTAGTGGACAGGGCTTTAAGGTGATCTGTATGGCACAATGTGATTATACCCTGGATTCTTCTGGTAAGGAACCTTTGTGGGTTTTTCAACTGTTGCATATGTCTGGCCAGGTACATGCCGAAGGGGACATTATACTCAGTGATGGGTCTATGTACATGTTTTCCCAGATCCCTAACTACTGGGTCAGCTCTTAGGGGTGTCATATTGATGAAGTAATTAGTTTGGGTGGCAGTTTTCCCAAAAGGCACTAATGCCTTTCTTGGCATTTAGTTTTAGTCTGAGACTTTGGCACCAGTCATTTGTCTCTGTTAAACCCTCTTATAGGATGTTTGTGCCATGTGAGGGATCTATGTTGGCTCCTAATTTGCAGTCATCTGTGAACTTGGTTAGCCAAAGGCCCTTGATATTAGCCTTTACCTCTGAGAAGTAGATGTCAAATAGGAGTGGCCCTGGTATAGAGCCCCAATGTACCCCACAAATGACTGATCTCTTAGCAGAGATGATGTCATTAGTCCTAACTTCTTGGGTCCTGTCTGCGAGCCAGTTCACAGTCCAGCAAGTTATGTAGGCGTTTATGCCCAGTTTGTTGAGTTTGTCAACTATAGCTGAGTGGGTATTATATCAACGCAGACAGGCGGTATGCACCATTTCCCCTCATCCTTTGCCTTGATGACCATCTCAAAGAAGTCCACCAGATTTAGTATCATGACTTTCTTTGGACAAAGCCAAACTGGGTTGGGTCCAGTGTCTGAAGGTTGCCTGTGTCTTTGTTGATCATTTCCATGATAATTAATTCCAAGCCATTGCATATTAGATTACTCAGACAAATAGATCTGTAGTTTCTGGGGTCAGATGATGGTCCACCATTGTGAAGTTGAATAACTATGTCAGTCCTCCATTGTCATGGTACAAAGACTGTTATGAGGCAACAGCTGAAAAGTGACTCAAAAGGTTCTGATAAGGCAGGTTTCAAGCTATTTAGGAGGCATCCTGGGATATTGCTGGGGCCCACCGTGGGTGTGTTTTTTTTTCTTGGCAGGTGCTGCCAGGATCTGCTCCTTTTTAATAGTTGGGGTGGGGGGGGTTATGCTATTAAATATTTCATGGGAGGAGTCAGGGAGGAGTGGAGGAAAAGTTTGAGCTGAATTTGTCACCCTGCAGATTCTCTCTGTCGCTTTGCTCAGTGTAGGATATACCTCTGACCATCAGTTCAGCACACTAGTATGTGCTGTCTTTGAGGTTTTAAACATGGCTCTAGATTGCATTGTGGTTGTTTTTAGCCCATGAGGCTATCTTGCAGGAGTGTAGTCAGTAAATTCCATTTTGTACTCTCAAACTCTTATTGCTGCATTGTTGCCCCTCCAAATTGCATGACATTTAATAAAATGGGCACATCACTCAAGCTGTTGCCCCCCCCCCCCCTCCAGCACTTAATGTGTCTAACATTTGCAGCTGTTCAGTATTTATTTAACATCTGTTTACTGCGAAAGTTTGACTGTGACAGAGCCCATTTTCAGAGGAGACCCGGGGAGAAACGCTGCAGACACATGTCTTTGGAATGTGGAAGGAAACCGGAGCACCCGGAGGAAACCCACATGAATTCAGGGAGGACATGCAGATTCTGCACAGAAGGCACTCCAGTCAAGAATCAAACTGGAGAACCTCTTACTGTGAGGCGCTGCACCACTACACCTTCTTCTTCTTTCAGCTGCTCCCATTAGGGGTCGCCACAGCGGATCAACTGTTTCCATTTCTTCCTGTCCTCTGCATCTTGCTGTGTCACACCAACCACCTGCATGTCCTCTCTCACCACATCCATAAACCTTATCTTAGGCGTTCCTCTTTTCCTGTTACCTGGCAGCTTCATCCTTAGCATCTTTTTCCCAATATACTCTGCATCCCTCCTCAACACGTCCAAACCATCGTAATCTTGCCTCTCTGGCTTTGTCTCCAAACTTTCCAACCTGGGCTGACCCTCTAATATACTTAATCCTAATCCTGTCCATCCTCGTCACACCCAGTGCAAATATTAACATCTTCAACTCTGCCACGTCAAGCTCTGACTCCTACCTTTTTATCAGTGCCACTGTCTCCAACCCATATAACATAGCTGGTCTCACTGCCCTCTTGTAGACCTTCCCTTTCACTCTTACTGGTACTCGTCTGTCACAAATCACTCCTGACACTCTTCTCCACCCACTCCATCCTGCCTGTACTCTCTTCTTCACCTCTCTTCCACACTCATCATTACTCTGAACTGCTGATCCCAAGTATTTCAACTCATCCACCTCTACTCCCTGCATCCTCACCATTCCTCTATCCTCCCTCTCATTCATACACACATTCTGTCTTAGTCCTGCTGACCTTCATTCCTCTTCTCTCTAGAGCATATCTCCACCTCTCCAGAGTTTCCTCCACCTGTTCCCTACTCTCACTACAGATCACAATGTCATCTGCAAACATCATAGTCCACGGGAACTCCTGTCTGATCTAGTCTGTCAACCTGTCCATCACCGCTGCACCACTACACCACCCGGTAAATAAACTACTATAAATATTGTTTTGGACATTTAATCTTCTCTGTAAACAAGCTATAAACATGTTAGAGACATTAATTTAGATTGTTATAGACATATTACGGTCTGATAAGGTTCCAGTTTTGTACTGGTGCTTAGAAAATAAATGCACTCTATAGAGTACAAAGAGTATGCCTGGCTACACACTTGCATTCTAGACCTTATAACTGGCCTTGTATGATTTAATTAGTCCTCTAATTTCCTGTTTAATTTAATTATAAAGCTCTTATCATTATGGGATTTGCTTTTCCTGATTTTAGCCATGACTTTTTTTTCCTTTTGTTATATATCCTGTTGTTTAGGGTTCCATCAATGTGGTTTGTTTTCAGAGGTTTTTTTTTTGGCTTACTTCTAGTAGGCACAGCAACCTCGATACAGCCATTTACATGGTTGTACAGGGCCTCTGTGAACAATTCCTCATAGGTTACTGTGAATTTGCATTTGGGATGGGCATTGAATTTTGGCAAATTATCACTTAATAGAATGTAGCTTGCTTTGGAATAGTGCCTAACTGTTACAGGGTTTTCTGGGGTTACTGAGTTGATTTTTATTTCAAAAGAGACTGTTTTGTGGTCCAGCCTCACCAGGATGGGACACTTGGGGGAGGGGGGTGCAGCACTCTCCCATATTAGCAAGTACCATGTTCAGTATGATTGAACCTCTGGTGGGTGTGCGCAGTATCTGGTCATGGGTATTTGTGTTAACAGAGTCGAGGAATTATTGTGCCTGTGAGTATGAGGCCGTGTATGTTTCCTAGTTTATACAGGAGTAGTTAGCCTTCCATGAATAGGGTATTTGATTTAATGGTGATTGTCTCCTGTAGTTCAAGGTTTGAGCTATGGGATTCTAGAGACACAACGCATGACCTGTAGTTTGCCAGGATATGATATTAGGACTTTGTCTATGCTAATTTGCACATGGATAAATTCCAGAGCATTGCCCTGCTTAACTAACGTAGAGTTATGCTTGTCTCTAACATAGACCGAGACTCCTCCTCCTTTTGTCCTTGTCTATGTAGCTGGCAGTCTAAATGTGTGGAAGGCACTGAAGTCTTGCACTACTGGATTATTTTCAATGGATTTAAACCATATCTCAGTAACAGCACAAATGTCTGTATTCTCCAGAGTGAGGAGAGCTTGTATGGTGTGCCATTTCTTGTTTGCACTTATAGCATTGAACCTTTAGGAATCTTTGGAGTTTTATTTGCTATATTGGTAAATTTGTCAATTTGGCATTGCCTAGAATAGGCTCTAAGGGGGTGGATACAGTTTTAGCCAGTGTTAGGGATCCTAGGGGAAACAGGTGCAGACCGTACTTCGCAAAACAACATGGTTTGATAACCATGTCTTCCCATGCTGACATTTTAAATACTGCTGTCAAGACACCAGAAACTAAGCCAGTTGTTGAAGTCGATCATCTTTTGTTCACACTGTGGGGTCATCCTTGGTGAAGGTAGAATGCTTCTCAATACAGGGTACTTACCTGCCTGAGACGCACATTCAGAGAGATCAACAGTGCCTCTCATTTAAATGGTTTATATGTCTCAAGTCATTAATGTCTGCGTGGACTATGATAGAATCATACTTGTACTGTGGTGTAGTGACATGAGTGTGTGTGAAACTTGGTGAATCGTGGCTCCAGATAAACAACTAACCATTATCTTCCCCTTGTTCAGTCTGGTGAGTGTGGTATGTGTGTGTCATGCAATGGAGTCCTCTTTGACAAGAGTCCTGGGTAATGTGTTGGTTTGCCTTATGAGCTTTGATGTTGGGGCTATACTGGATGTAGGCGTATGTGTGGTGTTTGGTGTCATTTTTGGTGAGTCCTTTAAAGATTGCTGAGAACAGACATTGTCTTTGAGGTTTGGGAAGATTGTTTTTTAGTGCCTCAGCATAGGTTTGTCTCTGTGTGTAGTGGACACAGTGTGGTGGATGTAGTGTGCGTGTATGTTCTTGACAACCTTGTTTGTGAGATTTTTGCCTCCAGTGAAATTGTGTATCTGCATCTCTGGCAAGGATTAAATGGTTGTCTGTGAAAATGAGACAATTGCTACATTGTCCCAGGATGTTCATATCTACAAACTTGGCTATAGAGACATTTGGAAATCATACATCCATGTTGTCTGTGCCTGTATTTAGGTGGGTTACTGTAGGTCATGAACTGGTCATACAGAGTTCTCCTTGGGTGGTCTCTGGGGTTTGGCAGTACACTAGGCTAAATTGCCTGTGACTCTGAGCAAGTCACTTAACAGACATTGCTCCTGGAATGAGTCTGAAAAAGTCCATTGAGATCAGTGCTCTATTCCATAAACAAATAAAATAAATAAATGGTGCTAAGATCCACAGGCCTCTGCTGAAAAAAGGAGCAAGCTCAGTCAGACATTCCAGATCAACAAATGTCAAATATATTTGATAGTAATGCTGTTTTATGTACTGGAGACAAATTGTAGTATGGAAGGTTTACTCAAGTGCAATACTGGTTTGTTGGGTGGGCACTTAGTTTTATGGATATATGGAAAACAATGGGTGGGAAAGTACTTAAATAATTTACACAACAGACCATAGCAATGAAAGAGGGAAGTGAGGGACTTTGGAAGTCAGATTACCATAATGAGAGGAAGCCAGAGACCGCCTTTTACAGTCATAGCAGCAAAATTGCGACAGGGTTGAGAAAAAAATCAAACTGGTGCTCTAGTCCTATGGTTAGAATTTCAGAAACGTTTAGCTTAATATCTGATTGGGGCAGGCTCAAAGAACAGGGGGGAAACAGTATCTAGGAAACAGAAAAGCACTCAAATGCAGCTTCAAACACGTATATACAGCTATAAAAAGTACTGAAGCACAAATCCTGGAGCTGAATTCACAGTACTGCCACTACTGCAATACTACACCAGACTATGCAGACATTTACCAGTAATGGTGTAATAAATGACTAAATGAGGTAATTCTATTTTCGGAAATGGGAGTGAAGTATAAGGTATTAACAATGCTAAATCTTGCTTTTATACACAGTTTACACACAACTGCAAATGAAGTTACAAGACAAAGGTCCCAGAACAAACTAAAACATTGCAAATAGATACTTTTTTATACTTCTCTGATTTTGTTGTTTTTATCACCACAGAGATCACTAGAAGTGTAACTTGAAATATTTAAGGATAATTAAATTTTTTTATTCCCTTTTGATGAAAAGCTTGTATTTCACACCTCTCAGTGTCTTGAACAAAAGACACAAAACACAGGACTATGGTCCTTGCATTATTGTATAAATCAGGAGCAGAGCTTTATGTTCTTTTAATTTCTCAAGTGGGTTCATTTTTATCTTAAAGTAGAGATATGTCAGTTAAGTTCCAGGGTGGGAGAGAGTGGTGGATGATGGGGTTCCATTTCCCCAACGTTTCTGCCTCACACTAGGACTGCTTCCCAAGTGCAGTGCTTTATATTTATCCACAGTGAACCTCATCTACCATCTTTCTGCCCTCTTTTTCATTCTTTTCAAATCCTTCTTTAGTATCTATGCTTATATTTTTGTTTTGCATTTATCTTTATCTTATCTACATAAAAGTTTGAATATGTTCTCTGTTCCCTCAGATATATATGGCATGAACACACTGTAGAGTATTAAACACAGGAATAACTCCTGCAGTATTATACTAATCAGTTCTGACAGTGGTCCTGTCATACCAACCTTCTGTGTCATGCTTTCCAAATATCCTGCAGTCCAGTTCTTCAGTCTTGACCCTGTCTGTGTGGGATGGGGTTAGAGGCCTTAAGGCCTTGCTGATGTCTGTATGTACCACGTATGCTGCTGCTCCACTACCAAGTTCTTCTGTAACTTTGTCATAAAGCTATATTAAGGTTGACTGAAAACTCCTTCTGGACAGAAATCTATGTTGGTTATTGTTCTGGAGATTAGCATCCTGTAAAAAAACAGATTTCCCTTTAGATTTTCACCATTACTTTATCTGCAATAGCTCTTAGATCAGTCATCTGTAGTGCTATGGAATTCCTGTTGTCTTCTTGTACAAGGGTATCTAATTTGACTCCTTCCAGTCTTTATTGACTTCTGCACTTCTGTTAAAGATGAGGATGTAGCCGCACTTCTTGAGATCACTAATTCTGAGCTCATCTGGTGCTTATGTCAAGTCCTCCTTTAGTATGTCCTATTTCTTATTCACCGCCTCCCTTATTTTCCTGCTGCCTGTCCACTGGTCAGCCTGTGCTGTCCTAGCTCCCTTATGGCAAGGTATCCTGTTTTCCTATTTTTTCCAGACGCTCAATATTATGTATTCATTCAGTAGCTATGCTAGCTCACTGTCTCTTTCATCTTCTGTGCATCATTAATTAGCCGAAGGTCTTGCTCAACCTTCCTGCTTTCCACAATAAGCTTAGAAAAAAGGCTTTGCTGTTCCTTTAGTATCCTTTTTGTTAGCTACTTTTAAATATGCTCCTTGACTGGACACTCTAAATTATCCCTAGGTGTGAGTGTGTGCATGTGTGTGCCTTCTGTGGAAGGTTGAGCGCCGGGTTGGCAATTTGACACTGAAACTCCACTGTCAATCATGAGCACACAGGTGATCTGCTGTGGCGACCCCTAATCAGGAAAAGCCGAAAGAAGAAGTTGTCCCCATGATTGTCTCCTTGTACCGTACTTCCTTTACCTCCTTGGCCCCTCTCTTCCATCTACTTTATGGCTGCTGTTTTGATTTTGATCACTAGCCTCACATTTTTATGTAATCACACTAGCCTCTTCCAATTTTCCCTTTATTTTCATTTTCCTCAAAACATTGTTCACAGTCATGAATACTCCTTCACTGACTCATTTCCATATTGTATTCACTCATCAGTTTGCCTTGAGTGCCTTAACATTTATGTTTGACTATCTCCAAGAACACGTGAAAACCAAATCTCCCCAAGGTCACACATAGCTATCTTTGTCCTTGATACCTTCATCTTTTCTTAATCCAAAACCATATAATGATATGATTATAGTTGGCTAAAATTGACTTTAACTGGACATCTTTGCTGTCCTTTTCCTTGGTTAGAACCATGTCCAGAGTAACGTACCTTTCTGGAACAATCCCATACTAGTTGGCTGAAACTCATATGGTCCAAAATCTTAATCAACTCCTGGTCCCTATACTCCTCTGCTAATGACAGGTTCAGCCAGAGGCAGGACATGAACCTTTTTACTTTTTCCCCATGCCATTATTTTCTATTCTATTCTTGTATTACGGGCAATGCACATTATCACTCCAACAGCACTTCCCCTTTCCTCTAACCCAACTTTGAAGGTGCTTACCCTTGGTCTGGCTTTTGATGCTTCCTTAGCCCTTTCTTCCTGTCAAATTACACCTGATGCCTGCTTTTATGCAAGTTACTATACCTCTTCTATCCCTTCCTACTCTTCCCTAAACAGTGTACATCCTAATACCTATTTGTACCATCCCTCCTATCAGTGGCCTGTGTTTCGGTCATGCCAGCTATATTCACCATCAGCTGTACTTCACTGCATTTCTTGGGAGGTGCTTTCGAGATGATGGATTAGCTGAGAAAACAAAACCAAAAAAAAAAAAATATATCTATATATATATATATATATATATATATATATATATATATATATATATATATATATATTTTTTTTTTTCTTGGAAAGATTCCTTGAAGTTAACCTTACAAGAAGTGGCAGAATGCGTTTGGAGCTCAGGCTGCTAAATATGGCTTTGTTTTAAGTAAATGTGGAGCTGTTATATTACTTGAGATTTTTTCCGGTGCTGAGTGAAGGAAATGCAGTAAGCAACTGAAAAGGGATCAGCTGTGTCAGGAGTCGCCTGATTTACAGAGAAATCTCTTGGTAGTGCAGCCAAAACAGGAGCCAGGAAATGCAGGGTCCACTAATCATTTGCAGATGCACTAAAGCCTGTTTCAACAACAGTCATAACTGTGCATCTGTAAATGTGACAAGCAAGGAATAAAAGAGTGTTTGTTTAGAGAGCAACCTTGTACATTAACTGTTTAACTAGGCTGTGTGTGCATCATTTATTAACAGTTGATTAGATACTGTGGACACAAATGAGTTAATCCACATTTTTTTTCAGCAGTGTTTTACCAAGAAAAATGCAGTCAGTAATGTCTGGCACAGCCCCTTTACAGTACACACACCAAATTAGATCTTTGATATTGCTCAGATGTATAGTGTAGTGTTTTGTACTGTGAAGGGCCTGTACCGGACATTATTGATTGCAATTTTGTTGGAAAATTTTTGCTGAAAGATAATATACGCCTACAGTGTGGACTCAGCAGTTCAGTAAATGGCACTTGCACAGCCTGGTTAATTAAAGGACTTACTTTACTGGGCCTGCACTGTATGCAAACACTATGAACCTGTGGATGTGAAGGAATGTATGCCTCTCATCAGACCTCTTAGACTTGAAATATTTAAGGTGTGTGTACTGTTTCTTACAGATTTGTTTTTGCTTTGTATTTATAAACTTGAATTTTGTACAATGTAAAGTGTTTATTCATTTTGTATTTATAACTGTTTACTCCTTGTATATTGCCTTTCCTGAGACAAAGGCTATACCTGAAAAAGGGTCTGTGGATCAGCATTCCTACAAAGTTAATAAATTAAAAAAGTAAAAATTGTAAAATAAAAAGTGAAGAGTCCTTTTGTGAAGGAATGAAGAACTTGGATGTTTTTTGTATTAATTCTTTTACAAGATATTATATTTTAACGATGTAAAAAAAAAACATTAGGGATTGTTGGGGTGTGAGTACATGTGCATTCAATTGAAGAAGTGTCTTATGGTCTCATATTGAAAAGGGTGCAGAATTAGGGATGTGCTAGCTCATACCTGTTGTCAGTGACCTGCTGCTACTATTTTGTAAATGTCAGGGTCACACAAGAGTACTTATGTGGTTATGCAGTTTGTAATCTACTGCAGAGATGTTTTGATAAAACAAATGGATGCATTTTTTTATGAAAGGGCACTTTAGTTCTAATTTGTTTGGGGTTATATAAGCCCTAATGGTTACAGCTGACTTGTCCAAAGCACATTTTTGTGACACTAGTGAGCTGCTGTATTTGAGTGAAAGAACATTAGCACAAGCGCTGGTCTGGGCAAGTTCCAGTTGGTCGACAAAGGTAAGTGTTATGAGAAGGGCTTTTTTAAAGATAAGATCCATGTTAGGGAAAACCTCCAGCCTACTTGGGATATCTGTGATGGCAACCCTTGGGATAGAAGATAGTAGCATTTATTTCTTCCACTGTCATATCCCCCATGGTCAAGGTCAGCTTGCAGCACCTATGATCTCTTTTTGGCCTTGTCTCACTGGTCTGTTACTCAGCTGCAGTACTCTTTCAGAATGCGGCCTTGGCTATTCAACACATTTACATCAGCAGTGACCTCTGTCCAGCCTAACACCTTTGCCTGTCCTTACAGTTCTTATCCCATGCTATGTGGGCCATTTCTTCCTGAGGACCTCAAAGAGAAACTCATTTTCTTGTACAGTGAAATTAATTTTCTTTTTCTTAGCACTTACTGTAAGAAAACACACAAATACACACTACTGAAATGTATTGCAAAGCTAGGCAGCACAACAGGTGTACTAGAAAACAGTGGTTGCAGATATTGGAACAGTAAACAAGGTAATTACTGTGAAGGCTCACCTTATAATCTGCATGTAAAATGCATATGCTGCTGTATGAATTGCACAGGCTGTATATGATCTGACATGGAAGTGGACAAGTGTGCTAATAAGGTTTAAATACAGTGTAGTGTGCATGTATATTCAGTCATTATCAGGGGATCAAATTTTGTATGAAATGCAGCAAATGTGTATTGTGCACAGGATGTAGTCATGAGGAGGGAAAGGGGGCACCATATTGGTGGTGTATACAGTCATGCATGGGTTATACCATGGCTCTGTAAGAGAGTACAAACACAGGATGTGGAAAACTAATAGGCTTCATGGCAAGATGTACATGCAGAAAAACTGACATGTTGCTCACATAGTCATTGTATTAGACATCTTCACATGTTTGCTCATTACCCCATATTATTAAAAACAGCAGCAAGCACAACATACTGGGCATCAGTGTGGATTGATTGGAAGGTTCATTTATTTGTAGGGCATGCCCTCTTTGGCAACATTCTTCTGGCTGTGAGGGTAGGTCGTGGGCCTGATATGTGGGTGGCCACTGGACGTCAGCTCAACTAGGATAGAGGCATTCACAGGTTGTGTGAGCAATGCTTCCACAAATAAAGTATTGTGAGCCCCAGAGAGGTAGAATGGTGAGGACAGATATGTCACTGTTCTCCCAAGTTTGTATATCACATCATGACTATTCTGTTTTTATGATATATTTATTTTCTGTGCAGTTTTTTAATTTACTTCATCCCTTTTACTCCTATAGATGTGGCTGACCATTGCTGTAATGAAGAGTCGTGCAGGAAGAAGTTACAATACCTCCCCTGTTAACATGGTATAGATTGCCTGCATGCATTGGCATGCATTGTACGCAGTACAAAAACAGTGAATCCTAAAACATCGATCTCAAAGGATCGAAACTAAAACAACAATAATAAATTAAATAAATAGTAACATAGGTTCATAGGTAGGTACTAGGCTATTGGTCCAAGGGCCCAAGTAAGCCTAGCCAACAAGGTTCCCTGGCTTACGCCACCCAAGAAAGTTAATTTCTTGTGCCCCTGTTGAGCAGAGCCAAAAAAGTGATTCCCGGGGTGTATTTCCTATTTCCCATCCACTCATCAGGATTTTTCTTGAAGAGTGCTAATGAGGAACTTTGCTTGACATAGATGGGTAGGTTGTTGCAGAGTATAGGAAGTCTCTGAGACAGGAATCTATTCCTTCAGCATGTCCTGTTTATTATGGTGACAAGGTTTAGGTCCCTAGAGTGTGTAGCTTGGAGGGATTGGGATTTCTTTAGGTGTAGCATGTCCAACAGCTCTGGGTTTAACATAGCTTTATATGTTAGGCAGAGATCTCCTCGGAGTAGGCGATATGCTACAGAGTAAAGCTTGAGTTTTTTGAGACGGTCAGTGTAGGGCATCTGTTTGAGGCCAGTAATCCTCTTTGTGGGGTACTTCTGTGGTCTTTCCAGCTGCTGCAGATGTCTTGTAAGGTACATTTCAAAAGGGGCATTGTACTCTATAATGGGTCTAATGAGTGCCGAGTAGAGGGGAACAATGACCTCTTTTTTCCTGGATGAGAACCCTGTTGTGATGAGGTGTGCCACATATAGAAGGATTTCCTGACTACTGAAGATGTGATTATTAAAGGAGAGACTATTGTCCACCTGGGTCCCAAGGTCTCTTATCACACATTTGGCATTAAGTAGACTGACGTTTATGTGGCAGTTCGTGGGTACAGAGTTTTTACCAAAGGGGATGACCATGCACTTTTTGGCATTGAGCTTGAGGCCATACCTCTGACCACAACTAAGACCTATAATGGGATGGCTAATTCCATTCCTGACTACTGAAGATGTGATTATTAAAGGAGAGACTATTGTCCACCTGGGTCCCAAGGTCTCTTATCACACATTTGGCATTAAGTAGACTGACGTTTATGTGGCAGTTCGTGGGTACAGAGTTTTTACCAAAGGGGATGACAATGCACTTTTTGGCATTGACTTTGAGGCCATACCTCTGACCACAACTAAAACCTATAATGGGATGACTAATTCCATCATAGAGGTGTTAAATGACCATTGGGAAAATTTGCAATTTAATGCTAATATATGTTCCAAAATAGGACAAAACTCAAAGTATGTTTTTAGGAGAGACAAATGTATCAGGAACATTCTAGAGGGTATAAGACCTATACAGAAGACAAGTAGAAAAGTGGGGAATTTTAAATGTAATGCTTGCTCCTTTTGCCAACATTTACTGGAAACTGAGGACCATTTTAAGGTAAATGGACAAAAATTGTATATTAGGAGTCATTACAATTGTAACAGTAAAAGAGTGATATACATGGCTAAATGTCAGGAGTGTCCCATTTTCTACATTGGAAAAAATAGTAGGAAATTAAAGACCAGGATGGGTGAACATTTAGGGGACATCAGACATGCTAGTTTGACAAGTGCATTGTTCAGACACATAAGTGAAAATTCCTCACATTATTTTATAGTCCTGCAGCAATTAAAGGAAGATGAGAAGGGGGGCATTTTGGACATACATTTAGACCTTATGGAATTAAGATGGCAATTGTTCATGAACGCCTCCCGATATCCAGGCATAAATGAGACCATTAGCATTGCCAGTGTTTTAAAGCTTGATCAAATTACAGGTTAAGTCTTATGAGGTTTTAATTTTTTAAAAACTTTTAAAATATTTGACTTTAGAATGTAGTTAATAGTTTATTAATGATAGAGCTAAGTGCAACATTATTTATGTAATTTTTTAGGATTCGTAAATGTGTTTTTTGAGATTTGGAATGCCATGTTATTTGTTATGATATTGTTTTAAATTTTAATTGTTGTTCAATTGAATGATGGGTGGGGGTATTTAAGTTGGTTGGGTGATGCTAATGTTTTGTTCTGACAGTCTCTGTAGTGGAGAGGAAAGCGCTTAACTATTTTGGAATAAACTGTGGTGTCCTTTGGATTGCTGACATTCTTCTGTTTGGCCATACCTCTGACACCAGGCATCTGTCTCAGTGAGGCCCTTCTGTAGGATGTCGACATCATTTGGGGACTCTAATATGGCTCCAAGTTTGCAGTCATGTGCGAACTACATTAGCCAGAGGCCTTCTGTGTTAGCCTGTACTTCAGAGAAGTAGATACCAAACAGGAAAGGTCCCAGGACTGAGCCCTGTGGTACTCCACTTGTCACTGGTTTAAAGTCAGATTTGGAGTCTGCAACTTTTACAGTGTGGGTTCTGTCAGTGAGCCAGTTGGCAAACCATCTTGTGATATAGGGATTTATACCTAGTTTAGTAAGTTTAGCTATAATTCCAGAATGGGGAATGGTGTTGAAAGCCTTGGTGAAGTCAAGATAGGCTGCCTTTCACAAACCCGAACTGGGTGGGGTCCAGAGTTTGGAGGTTACCAATGTCTTTGTTTATGAGATCCATGATGATACGTTCCATGGCCTTGCAGACAGCAGGCTCGTCAGGCTAATAGGGCAATAGTTCACAGTATCAGTGGTGGCTCCCCCTTTGTGAAATGGGTTAACTGTTGCTGTGCACCATTTAGTGGGCACAAAGCCTGACGTGAGACTATGACTGAACATGATGCTTAGATGGGGAGCCAGTTCGTTCTGAAGCTCATGTAAAATGCAGACTGGGATGTCGTCCAGTCCCATGAATACTGTGTTTTTGGTTTTAGAGTGTGCAGCTTTTACCTGCATAGATGTGATTCTTTCTGTATAGATATGGGCCCTTTAGGGTGTGAGTGGGGGGTAAAGTTAGCACTGAACCTATCTGCCAGGATGTTGGCAATATCAGTTGGTTCTGTAATTTTCGTGCTGTTGTGCTGTAACTCAGCGCAGATCTGGATATTGCCATTGAGATTCTTGACATAGCTATAGAATGCTTTGTGGTTGCCCTTAGAATCAGTGGTGATTTTGTTTTCGTAGCTAGCTTTGGAGGATCTTATAAGGGATCTTGGCTTCTTACTGAGGCTGACCAGACAGCTCCTCCACTCATGGGATTTTACTCTCTTTTGCAACAGTTTCTTCCTTCTGTTGTAGAGTTTGTTTATGGCAGGGGACCACCAGATTGGCTTCCTTTTTTTTTTTTTTTTTGAGGATAGCATCTTGGTTCTGTTTGGGATAGTACAATTCATGCACTCGTATAAGTACTTATAAAAGTGCATTTGTGTAGGATTCAGTAGTCATAACTATTGTCCATCTGCATGGGTGTCATGAAGTTCGCCACTTCTGTCTTAAGAAGCATGAAGTTAGCTTTGGAGAAATTTTTTACTGTGGTTTGCTTAATGGTGGGTTGGGGGCAGGATGTGGATACCTAGGGTGATTAGCTTATGGTCAGATCTGACCAATGAGGAGTTGATTTCAGGTGTGGAACTCATGTTGGTAATAACTAGGTCTAGGATATTGTTGCCCCTGGTGGGGGTGTGGATAAGTTGATCCAGGGCATTTTGAATTTATGAATTCCATAAAGCGTTGAGTGAAGGAGTTGGTACATGAGTAGTTTTCCTAGTTAATGGTGGGGAAGTTGAAATCGCCCATTATTAGGGTGTTTGGTTGAACCCTAATATTTTCCAGTATATCAAGAAAAGAGGAGTGGAAATCCTGGGGCATGGTGGGGGATCTATAGCAAGCTACAATTTGAATTGCAGTTTTGTCCAGAGTTAGTTGCACTTGGATAATCTCGGATGCATTATGCTGTGCAACTAGCCTGGAGATATGGGTATCCTTAATAAATATGGACACACCCCCACCTTTGGTGTTCTGGTCCAGGTTAGATGGCCGAAAAGTGTGGTATGAGTTATAGCATGGTAATACAGGGGTGCTCTCTAAAGCCATGAACCAGGTCTCGGTCACTGCACAGATATCGATGTTCTCCTTTTTAAGGAATGCCTCGAGTGAGTGCATTTTGAGATTTAGACTTCTAGCATTGAGTAGCATTACCCTCAGTTTTTGCTTGCCTTTTCCATTACGGTGGTGAATTTGTCATTTGAACCTTGCCTAAAAAAAGGCACTATAGGGGCAGCAAAAGCCTCAGCCGGTATCAGAATCCCAGAGGTGACAGGTGCAGGCCATCTCTGGCAAAGCATCGTGGTTTGTCGACCATGTCGTCCCAGGCAGAGAGATACTGGATCCCCTTAGAATGACACCAGAAGCTTTGCCAATTGTTGAAGTCAATCATTTTGTCCTTGTACTGCGGTATCATTCTGGGTGATGGCAGGATGCTACTCGGGTCTAGGGACATACCTGCCTGGGCTACAAGATTGGAGAGCTTTTCCATGTCTCTTCATGTAGTCCAGGGAAGTATGTCTCAGGTCGTTCACACCATCATGGACAATGACAGAGTCATACTTGTACTCGTTGTGGAGTGACCTGAGTGCTTGGGTTATGTGGCAGATCCTGGCACCCGACAGGCAGCAGACAGTAACCTTCTCCTTGTTTAGCCTGATGAGTGGGACATCAGTGTGCCTGACTATAGAGTCACCTATGACTAGTGTGTTGGATATGTTGGTTTGCCTCCTGTTTTTTGCAGGGGCTGCTGCCTGCTAACTATATATAGCAACTCTGAGATTGTGCAATGGCATGGAAAGGTGAAATTACCACTTCTGCTGTTCCATGACCTTCCACAAAGTAATGTAGCCAGAAGCGATCAAATGGTTATTTGATCACTTCTACTGACATTAAAGGTGTGTGGTATTATGAACTTTAAAGTATATGAAATACGTTTTATAGAGCCTCGGAGCCATTCCCGTCTGGCTAACTGAATAATATGAGCTGGTAAGCTGGACTTGCTCCCCTTTGGGACCCATGTCAACTTATTCCCACCAATGAAGCTTTTGACATTTGCACTGTAACTTTCAATGAGTGGAGCCAAAGCTTTTTGATAATCAGATTATGCCCTCACATTTCAAACAAATGTTTATATCTCTGGAACGGTAAAAGTCACTGAAGAAGTGCAAATGGAAAACTCTTCAGCATAAACTATTTTTTATAGTGGTAGTATTCTTTAGTTCTAGGTCTTAAACTGCATTTTATAAGTTAAAGTAAACACAATAATTATAATGTTTGTAATATTTTTTGTAAATAACTTGAAATATCTCAGCAACCACTCAAGTTGCACACACACTCTCAAAATCATTTTGTTCATAAAGCTGAGAGCTTTCATGTGTAGCTAAGATGTTCTGTCTGTGCAACTTGGTTGTTGAGATATTTAGGAAAATATGAAATTTATGATAATATAAATATAAAAACAAAATGTGCCTAGACAGAGGTCACATATCAATGCACTTGTGTTTGCCATTGTGTATGCTTTAAGATGAAGCCTTTTAATGCTTTGCATGTACCATGGTTTTAGAATTATTGATGCAAATATGAACAAGCAATATTTGACACCTAGAGGCATCAGTAGGGTGTAACTGAAAAGGCGTCACCTGGCTGTAATGAGTTAAAGCTCATTCCCAAGGTTTGCTGATTCATGTTTTAGTGAGTCAGTCCTAATGGAATGCAACTTAACAAAGTCCATCTTTGTTATTCCTTACATACTTGTATAGATATAAATAATATAGATGTAGTTATCCATACAGCATCAGTGAGGTACAGGTGTAGGTCCATTATATGATTGACCATCCTAATTGTGATAGTTGTAATATGGTTAGCACTGAGTGGGCTGCATGGTGATGGTACACATTTACAGTCCAGTGACAGCTGTCATATATGCCCATGGTACGTTTATGGCATTACATTGCACAACTGACTATACGGCTTTATCATAAAATGTACCATTGTTATTTGTAGCACCAGTTTGCACCACTGTGGCCATTACTGCTTATGGTTGCATACTGCTTATTGCCAATTTGTAGTATTATCACCTTTAGCTGTATACACTGCACCTGTGTAGATGTTCTTCGTGTTTCACTGCTGCAGTTCTAACCATTGGGTTTTCCATGCTGTGGTAGCCCTCAGCTGGTCCGAATACCAGAGTCAAGGTTTTGTGCATTAGTTGCTGTCGCTTGCTCGGTGACGTCAGATTGTCCAAGCTATAAAGGAAAGCAGGCGACGTCATTACCTCAGTCTTTCTTGCTGTGGAGCCCATAGCAGAAGCAATTTGCAACAGTGCCGGTCAGCTGTTTCCAGATTTTGAACTTGAGCTGAAAATGTCTAAAGCGAAGTACCCTGTTGGGGATCCTTCCTTTTTCTTGCACTAACTGATGTCCAGAAAAGTCAATAACTGTTTTGTCTGCGGAAAGCCAGTACCACACCGAGACTTCCATTCTTACTGTGTCACTTGCTTGAGTCCAGATCACGACGTATCCCACTGTCAGTTCTGTGCCCTCTTTAATGCTAGAACTATTCGTCGTAGAACTCTGTTTGTAGCCAGGTATTTTCATCTTCCGTCTCCAATTACCGATATGGAGTCTGTCAGTCAGTCAGCAAACTGCAGAGCTTCCAAAAAAAATGTAAAGATAAGGATAGAGACAGACCACATAAGGCCAAGCCTTCCGACGACACCACCGTTATAAGGGTCATCTGTTCTTTGGAATTCACTGAGGCGCTTTCGCAGCCCCTGATGCCCGACTTGATTACTTTTCAGGCCTCTACTGAGACCTTTTCGGAGTCCTGTATGCCGCAGATGACTGCATCATCTAATAAGCCTTTTGCTATCTCTGCCTCGATTGGGTCCGGAGCCACTACCCAGGCATCGGCTTACGAGGATACCGCTCGCACTTCAGAATTCACTTCAAGGCCTTCGCCCTCTCTTCTGACCAACACACCGACAGCACCGAGGGATACTCTTCAGGCCAAACTTAGAGGTACTCCAAAGAAAACAGCAAAAAGGCTCCATGCCACTACTCCTCCCCCTCCTCAAACTAGAATGTTTAAAATGCAGAGGATCTCATCACTTTCATGTGGGGTAATCAGGCCACTCCAGCCAAAAGGAGAATGGAACCTTCTCCAGATATGCAATCAGATTTAGACTCAGCGGGATCTGACTCCTCTGTTTTTGAAGAGGAAAATCTTACTGCCTATGAAGACTCAAGACACAACAGAATATATTCCTTCTGCATCACCTCTGGAAGACTTTTCCTTTGGGGAAACCCTCCACACCCTCAGGGAACACTTCCAGTGGGAATCTACAGATATCCCTCAATCCAAGAAAAGACTAAGAGAGATTCTGGACCTACCCCAGCACAGGCCTCTGGCCATCCCACCCATCTTGGAGGTGGTATATGATGTTTACCAAGAATCCAGCCTTACCCCAGACACCTTTCCACCTGCCCCCAGAAAACCTGACAGGTACTACAGGGTACTTGACTCGCATAAATTCCTCTACAGAAATCCTATAGCAGATCTAGAGGAAATTACTCGGGAACATAAGGGAGTTAAGGCTACCTCTGCAAAGAATCCTACTCCCTCAGACAAAGAATCCAGGGCCTTGGACAGATGGGGTAAAAAAGTATATACCTCTGCAACTTTAACTATAAGGGCTCTCAACTCTCAGTTCCATATGTTAAAGTATCAACAGCATACTTTGGAAGTTTTGAAACAGAAAATTTCTGCTTTTCCAGATTTTGCCAACAATAAAGAGACAGCAGAATCACTGCATCTTCATCTCAGATTGGCAAAGCACTCCTTGCACTGTGGATTTGACACCGTAGAAGCTTCTAGCAGGGCAGCAGTGACAGGATCTGTTATCGGAAGACATGCATGGCTGAAGGAACAACCTTTCCCTGATCATGTCAAAGCTAAAATCATGGATGCATCTCTTGACAAAGACCACTTGTTCAGACAGAAAACTGAAGAGGTACTTTAAAAATATGGAAGACAAAGCAAAATTGATGCAGACTGTTAGACTTTCTTCAAGTACAACCTCCTAGGTTCAGCAGAAAATTTTCCTCTAAATACTGGTCCTTTCCTGCACCAAACAGTCAGGCACAAGGCAAAACCCGTAGGGACAGATCCACTAGGACTCAAACTCAGGGCCAGCAAAGAACTAAACAGTGCCCCCCCTCAAACACTAGAGCAGGGAGTTCAAAAGCAACCCTGTAGGGAAAAAAACTCTCAATGACTACCTTTCCCATCTCTGTCTGCCTCCTCCACACCAAAAGCTAGGAGGAAGGATATCTCTATGCAGAAAAAATTGGAACTCTATAACAAAAGATCAGTGGGTCTTAAATATCATTGCTAAGGGGTACAAATTCAATTTCCAAGAACTACAACCTCCAAGAGGGTACCCAGACCTACCTCCAAACCAGTGGGCAGAAGCACTAAAACAAGTGCAAAACCTAATATCTCTAGGGGCAGTAGAACCTGTACCTCCAAAACAAGTTGCAAAAGGATTCTATTCCAGACTATTCCTTGTTCCCAGGAAAGAGGGGACTTGGTGTCCCATCCAGGACCTATCCTTTTTTAATACCTTCCTGGTAATCCCAAAATTCAAAATGCTTACCTTATAACAGCTTTTATCAATGCTGCCAAACAAAGCTTGGATGGTCACCGTAGACCTAAAGGATGCATGCCTGCACATCCCAATAAGGGAGTCACGCAGAAAAATTCTGCGTTTCAGAGCAGGATCACTACACTTTCAATTCTCTGCTTTGCCCTTTGGCTTATCTACTGCTCCCAGGGTATTCACCAAATGTCCAGCTCCTGCCATTGCCTTTTTCAGGCAAAACAGTGTACAGATTTACCCTTGCCTTCCTACAAGCTCTAGGGTACATGGCCGCATGCATCCACCTGGTACCTTTGGACAGACTACACATGAGGATAATTCAGTGGTACTTAAAGAACCTATGGTGTCAACACTCACAACCTCTGGACACCTCCCTGCCTGGAACCCCCTAAAAATACTACCATTAGACAAAGCCATTGACTACTTCAATTCTACATTCTTAACTGTCCTTAACTCCCGAGCTCCAATTAGAACTAAAAGAGTTAAAACAAAGACCACCCCATGGCTCACCAAAGATACAAAAAAGATAATGCTACAAAGGGATAAAACGTGGAAAACCTACCTCTGCTATAAACAGCCAGAAATATTACTTAAATATAAACAATTGAGAAACCTAGCCAAAAAACAAGTCAATAGAGATAAAGTCTTACTACATCAAACTACAAGAAAATCATGCAAAAAATCCCAAACAGTTCTGGAACTCTATTAATTCCCTCCTCAGGCCAGGT
Organism: Protopterus annectens; assembly: GCF_019279795.1. Taxonomy (NCBI): domain Eukaryota; kingdom Metazoa; phylum Chordata; order Ceratodontiformes; family Protopteridae; genus Protopterus; species Protopterus annectens. The sequence continues at coordinate 1,152,718,948 of NC_056743.1, read as the reverse complement.
ACAAAAAACAACCCCTGTCCAGATGCCAGCAAATTCGACCCAGAAATTGCCTCACTATTCAGTACCTTCTTCACCTCTTCTATCGCTGAGCTAACTAAGATCTTTACCAACAATAACCCTCCACCCCTCTCTGCTCAATCTCCCCCTCCCTCCTCTCTCCACCCTAATTTCGAACTCAAACCCATCTCCACCAATCTAATAAAGAAACTTCTTTATAAACTTAAGCCTTGCTCCAATGCCCCTGACAGCATTCCGTCCTCCTTCCTAAAAATAGCTTCAGATGCTATTGCTCTGCCTATCAGCACCCTAATCAATAGATCACTAATTGAATCTTATGTACCCAAACTATGGCGTACTGCATTTATTCTTCCACTCCACAAGGGTGGCAAAAATTGTAATGTCTCCAATTTCCGCCCCATAGCCATCCTCTCCCCCATCTCCAAAATTCTTGAAAAATGCATCCACCTGCAGCTCTTGCCATTCCTTACCAAATACCAGCTACGCTCTCCTATCCAACACGGCTTCCGCCCAGGACACAGTACTAACTCCACCTTTCTCTCCTTCTTACATTCTGTCAATTCAGCCCATGACTCTGGTAATATGGTATCTTCTGTTCTGCTGGACTTATCCAAAGCCTTTGATACCATCTCTCATACCCACTTTCTAAACCATCCGTCTAATCTCAACCTTTCCCAAAAAACTCTCTCATGGTTCTCTAGCTATCTTTCAAACAGGTCCTAAGCCATGAAATGGGGCCAAGCCACCTCCTCTTTTCTTCCTACCCCCACTGGAGTACCCCAAGGTTCCTTACTTGGCCCATTGCTATTCAATATCTTTATTAATGATTTCCACAAAGCCATTCCTAACACCAAAATTGTGCAGTACTCTGACGATTCCACTTTGATCTGCTACGCCACTAACCTAACAGAGCTCCAATTTCTGACACAAAAGGCCTTCTCAACCACTAAAAATTGGATGCCTCTCACTAAATGCCAACAAAACTAAAATCCTTCTATTCTCCCCCTCAAAATCCTCCCCTCTTGATAATAACTCTCTTCAAATTACCAGCCTCAATAACTCCTCTATTGAGATTGCACCTTCTGCCAAACTTCTTGGTGTCACAATTAACAATCAACTAAAATTTAACACTCATATCCAGCTAAACATCAAGAAAACACACATAAAACTTAGCCTACTGTACAGAAACAACCACTTCCTCTCTCCTTCCACCAGACTAACTCTTGCCTCTACCTATCTCCTTCCCTCTCTTATGTATGGCGCTCCTCTGCTCACTAATTTATCTTCCACACTCACCTCCAAACTGGAAGTTTGCTACAACAAAATCTCTAGATTTGCTACCAATGCCAAATCCTCCTCTCATCACTGCACCTCCCTTCATTCTTTAAACTGGCTTGAACTCCCCAACCTACTTGACTTTCACCAAATAACCACAGCCCACAAATTACTATTCCAACCCACTAACTGCCCTGCTCTATCCAGCATACTACAACCTTATACCCCAACATACTGCAACCTTATACCCCCCTCAGACCCCTTAGATCTTCTCACCAAAACCTGATCACCGTTCAAAAACCCAAGCACCCAGCTGGTCAGTTTCTCTTATCCTTTACCCTAGCAAAAAAATGGAATGCTCTACCCTCCTCTCTAAGGACCTGTAACAACCATAATAACTTCAAAACTCAACTTCATTCCTACTTCTACCTAAACAGGAAATGCAACTGCACTCTTCCACCCATACCTTTCAAGCCCTCCTCCTCCTTCACTCCAGGCTAACCTTTTTTTTCCTTCCTAACTTCACTCTCAACTGCTGATTCATATATGTAACTAAATAGTAAAATCTAGCTATTATGCTATAAGCTTGTTTTTATTTTCTGAACAAAAATTTTAATTGTTTTTGTCTTATTCTTGTTTAAGAAACCCATTGTTTGCATTACAAACTACCTTTGAAATTTTCATGTTAATAAACTTTGTTCTTTGGAGCTTTTCTCCCCGGGCCTCCACTGAAAATGGGCCCTCAAGCCCAGTGGACCTCCCCGGTAATCAAACTGGAATAAATAAATAAATCCCTTGCATAAGATCCGAGTTCCTCTGGTAGGCCCAGACCTATGCTCAGAACAAGGGACTTCCATTCACCCTCCGTCCATCAGACCAGACCATAACTACAAATGCTTCAGACATAGCCTGGGTCACCCACCTAGAAGGTAGATGGGCCCAAAGTCTCTGGGATGCACAAGTACCACCCCATCAACCAAAAGGAAATGATAACAGTACAAAACTCTCTGGCATCCTTCAAACCCTACCTCAAACTAGGGGTTCTTCTCATAAAAAAAGACAACACCACAGTAATGTGGTACATCAACAAAACAGGGAGGGACTAAGTCTTGTGCCCCTGTGCAGACTAGCCATGAACCAGTGGCTAGCAGCCTCATCCATGAGGCTACATCTTATAGCCCAATACTTATCAGGCATCAACAACACCCTGGCAGACCACCTAAGCAGAAACATACTGGACCCACATGAATGGCAAATCCACAGAGGCATTTTTCTGCAAATTACCCACACATGGGGGACCCCCTCTAGGTGGCCCTCTTTGCCTCTCATTTAAACCACCAAGTACAGACATTCTGCATCAGGGAATGCCATCTCCTGGCCTGTAAGGTCGATGCCCTGACCAAGACCTTCCCTTGGAATATCCTCTGTGTGTATTTATTCCCACCTCTACCTCTCATTCCAGAAGTATTAATCAAGATAAGGAAGGAAAAACCAAGAGCAATACTCATTGCCCCAGATAGGCTGCGCAGCAGTGGGTACCAATGCTGTCTGGGCCAATCTCACCAGCCCCCTGGCAGCTACCTCTGATACCTCACCTGCTATCCTGGGGAGGGCAATGTGCACCCAGACCTTCAGACACTCAAGCTCTCAGCATGGCTTATTCTACCAAAACCAACAAGGAATCTATGCTAAGCAAGCAAGTCCTTGCCATCATCACAGAAATCAGCAGGCCCAGCACCAGAAAATCTTACGCTGGAAAATGGAAAAGATTCTGCTCCTGGAGCCAGTACAAGGGGTCAGACATACATCTGCCCACCATTCCTCTTATCCTAGATTATCTTGCTGATCTTCTTAATAAGGGTCTCTCCTTCTCCTCCATAAAGATCCATGCCTCTGCCATCTGAGCAAACTTTGATACAGAACAGCCATTGTTCTCCCAACCTCTTATCAAACAATTCTTTAGAGGAGCCTCTAATATCAGGCCTCCCAGAAGACAGCCCACCTCAGCCTGGGACCTGAACTATGTTTTAGAAAAGCTTACTCTGCCTCCCTTTGAGCCTGCAGCATCCTCAGAACTAAATTACCTCTCTTGGAAGATTGCCTTTCTCCTGGCTATTACTTCAGCCAAGAGAGTGTCAGAGCTTCAAGCCTTAATGGCCATTGAGCCATTTATCATCTTCCATGCAGACAGGGTCTCCCTGAGAACCAATCCCTTCTTCATGTCAAAGGTGGTTTCAGATGTTACCTTCAGCCAGGTCATCCACCTGCCCACCTTCTTCCCTAACCCTCAGAACAAGTGGGAAAGGATACTGCATTCTTTGGATGTGCACAGACAACTCAGATTTTTTCTGGATCGTACAAAGACATTCAGGAAAACTGACCAGCTCTTGGTCAGCTTTAAAACAGGGGCACAGGGGAAACCAATATCCAAACAGACCATTTCCAAATAGATAGCACACTGCATCCAATTTTGCTACTCCTTGCATGGAAAATCACTCCATAGGACCATCAGAACCCATTCCACTAGGGCAACCTCTACTTCCTCAGCATTCCTTAGAGGGGTACCCACCAAGGACATCCTAGAAGCTGCCACATGGACTTCAGTCCACACCTTCACCAAACATTACCATCTGAACCTATTCTCAAAAGCTAGGGCTGGGTTTGCCTCTGCAGTTCTGCAGGGCATGCTCACCCAATCTTAAGTTTCTCTTAACCTTCCACCCTTCTTCTCACCTTTGGGAATCTTCCCAGTCATTAGGACTGCAGCAGTGAAACACGAAGAACATAGTACAGTTGTGTACACTTACCATAAATGTCGATGTTCGAGTGTATTCACTGCTGCAGTCACGCTTTCCCTTCCTCCTTCCCCCCTGATATCTTCTTTCCTTACAGAGACACATATTTCTGTGGGGGTCTCTGACCCCAGGACAACTAACAATTATTAACATTGGACTTCTTTGGTTGGTTAAGGCAAGAAAAACTGAGGTAATGGCATTGCCTGCTCTCCTTTATAGCTCGGACGACCTGATGTCACCCAGCAAGCGACAGCAGCTAACGCACAAAACCTTGACTCTGGTATTTGGACCGACTGAGGGCTACCACAGCATGGATAACCCGATGGTTAGGACTGCAGCAGTGAATACACTTTAACATCTATATTTATGGTAAATGCACACAACTGTACTTTCTGAAAGAATGGTTCACATGTGTACGTGATATGCTTTAGTCTTGTATGTTTCAGACCAACCAATTCTAGTACCATTTTGCAGCATTCTGGCCATGGCTATTTGTTAAGGTGTACTTTTTTTGTCTGGTGGCACTATTAGCATCTGTAGCTGTATATACTGAACCTGTATACTTTCCTAGCTGTATGTACCGAATCTGTATAATTGCGTAGCCTCATATACTGAAACTGTATAATTGTGTGGCTGCATATACTAAACTGTATAATTGCCTAGCTGTATGTACTGAACCTGTGTAATTGCGTAGCTGTATGATTATGTAACTGCATATACTGAAACTGTATAATTGCGTAGCTGCGTATACTGAACCTGTATAATTGTGTAGTTGCATATACTAAACCTGTATAATTGTCTAGCTGTATGCACTGAACTTGTGTAATTGCATAGCTGTATGTACTGAAGCTGTGTGATTGTGTAGCTACATATATTGAAACTGTATAATTGTGTAGATGCATATACTGTACCTTTATAATTGCTGAGTTGTGGGGTGTTGGTGTACATTGATAGGCTATATTCTTGTGTATATTTCAGTACAACCTGTGCCATAAAGGGACGACCAGCAGCAAGACCACTACATGAGTGTGTCCTGCACCATCTGACCTGTTCTGTGGTTTTCAGTCCATGGGAAAGATCTCCTATTAGGCAAATATGGGGGCATGCAAGGAGCTACAAGAGTGTGTTAGTAATATCTGGAAGCTACTGGACATAATGAGGAAATAATGGCAATGGATGGTAGCAAGGTTCTGGTACCTACACAACAAATAAAACACACACTGACCAATGTTATAATGGACTATTCTGCGCATCTTGCCTTGGGCCTCCTTCCATGGCAGTTGATGTCCACAAATGATCAAGGTATAAGAATGTGGCTTTTTACTATACAGAATAGTATTATTTACTCAATGTGAATCATTTATATCAGTTTACCATTGATTTTGGTCATACACAGGGATTGTTTTAAGAAAGTTGTGCTCTACAATTATTATTTGAATGTACTTTACCTTTTTTTTGCTGTAAGTGCCTGTACGGAGATAGCATAACACCCATAAGTTATTTTACAGGTTTTGCTACACTTTTGGCTGCACTTGCACAGAGCTTATAATTCAATGTTAGGGAATTACTCTGTTATTGCTACATTACCTGCTGGCACATTTTAACTATTCTAGACTTGGTTCCTACTGAATGCTGTCTCCTGGTTTAGTAATTGATTATTTGCTGTCTAACTTCCCTGATTATCTAGCGCGGAACTTGCAATATGCATATCGGCTATTGAATGTGTCTTTCTAGGTTTTCAAAGGCATATTTGGTGTGTCTCTTACACTATATGTTGCTTACATACCAACATATCTATGTTTTTTAAGTTTTAAGACCAAAATAGACTGTATCACTTACTATACACATTGATTCCTGGCTGGGTTCTATTGTATTAAAGTAGTTGAAATCTGGTGCGCTTAGATTGTGTGCTGACCATACTTCCTTTTGGAGGCCATTTTATCAGGTTGTGGGGGTTTAGGCAATTGATCAGGCCACCACTCCCATCAATTTCCATTTAGCTTAACCAGCCTTTGCTATTATTAGTGTACTTTTTCTCTTACCCAATTTGTCTAAATGCAAGGGCATTGAATCACCTTTAGCCTGAACAAACCTAAGTATCTGTAGGAACTTTTACACGATAAATGTTTCTCTCTCTGCAAGTACCTATAGAGAATGTTTAGACATGTACAGCTGATGTTGGAAACTGCCCAAATTATTTCCGACCTTTAGTAATCAACTTGTGAACTGCTGTAGTACCTAAATAGGTCTGCAAGCAGTATGTTTATTTGGGTTTATGAAGAAATTTTAAGATTAAGGGATCACCTAGTGCCTAAATAGGTCTGCAAACAGTATATTTATTTGGGTTTGTGAAGAAATTTTAAGATTAAGGGATCACCTGCTGAGTTGACTCTTGAGCTTGTGTCTGTGTAATTTCACTGTTTGTATCCATAATTCCTGAACTGTCAGCCTCATGACTGTTTTTCTCTTTATTTCTTATATGTACCAGCTTTGTGTTCCTGCTTGTCCCAGCTCTAGCCTACTTGATTGTGCCCTGCTGGAAGCCAAGGAATAGACTCCTGAATAGTGACAAAATCAACCTGCTCCCTGAGAGTCCTTTTTTTCCCCAGAAAAGACTACAGTGAAAGTATGTCTTCTAATGCTGTTATTGCTTAGCTAAATACTACTGCTAGTTATAACAATCAACCCTCCCAGGTTAGCCAGCAGCCAAATCTCCTCATTTTTAGCCTCAAATTACCCTTACTTCCCACACATACTCTCTTACTCCTAACTAGGATAGCTCCCTCCCATACTCCAGCTTCTTATCCCCCTTAGGGGATCTCTTTCTCCTGCTGCAATTTATGTGATTGGCCACCAGGTGGCGCCCTACTAACAAGCTAACTGCCCTGTATTTCTTCACCTTTCTTTAGTGACTCCCCCTGATTTTGAGCTCCTAGCCTTTCAGTAGTCTATTTCACCCTCTACTTCGTGTCCCAGTAGATTCTTATCTCCCGTTTCACTCTTCTAATAGCTTAAGTCTCTCCCTGAAACCCTCTCTACTTTCCTCAAGTCTCTCCCTGCAACCCTCTTTACTTTCCTTCTTAACTCTACACACTTACCTTCTGACCTTCACACCTTACTGATTGTTCTCCTTGACTTTTTTCCCCCTCTCCAGTTCTTCCTGCTCCATTTGCCCTGTGGGCTCATTCCGCTCCCCTACCCTACCCCCAATTCCCACACACCCCCAGTACTCCTGCATTTATACATCACAAGCCACACCCCTTCCCCTAATTATCCAATTACCAACCTAATTTCTGCTGAAACTTCACATACTTAAACACCTACACTCTTATCACACTTCATAATACCTGCCCAAATAGCCTATTCTGACTCCAATCTATCTCATTAACAATCCTTATTTCTTGCTGCTGTCATTCTGTCTTTCTTTCTTAAAATGCCCCTGCATCACCAACCAAAACTAACAATCCCTGTTCTTTTACTTGCTATAATAGCTGTTCTATCTATATCCTTTGTTCTAACCTTGTATGAAAATCTATTCTACAGGGAATCCCTCCATTCCCTAAAACAAACATTGTCTCTGAGTCAACCATGCTCCCATAACCATGCTAACATCACCTCTACCTCAACCTACCTCTCCTCAAAGTGTCATAGGTTAGCCCATATTACCTTCCAACAAGCCAGAAAATCGCAGAATAGTGTCTATAAACTGCTAAAGTTCTTACTTACCCTTCAACAACACCCTTTACTCCACAGTGATATTCATCTCAACCCAGGAACATACAATAACACCCCACTCAAGTCCCAGCAATCCCAGCCTACCACCCTCTTTACCTCGACTAAAGATCCTAACTCTTTACTCATAGGTCATCTTAACATACAGAGCTTAAATAACAAAATCAGCCAACTCCATGCTCTACTAGATACCCATTCCTTTGATGTCCTATGTCTAACAGAAACTTGGCTTAAACCAGTGACTAAGGACAAGGAAGCCATCCCACCAGGTTACAATATAATAAGATTAGACCGTACAACCAAAAAGGGTGTCAGGGTAGCAATTCTGTTTAAGTCTGGGCTACAGGTTTCCATAGTAGATATACAACTACCTTTAGATAGTTATGCAGAAATCCTTATCTCTAAGCTTCAGATCAATGCTAACAAGTCCATTTATATAATATGCTCCTACCTACCTCCAGGCAACAACATCAATATCCTGGAAAGCATCCTCTGTTGGCTTTCCTCATCCTTCCTTCAAGATACCATTGTACTTGGTGACTTTAACATTGACTGGAATACCTGTACCTCAGCCCAACCTATACGCCATATAAATCTCTATGGCTTCTCACAAATCATCACCACACCAACCAGAATCCATAAGCCCAGTAGAAAAGAAAGCACCTTAGACTGGATCCTAGTAAATAGCCACCCCCTCTCCTATAAAGCAGATACCCTTCCAGATTATATAAGCGATCGCTTCCTTACTTATATAATCAGGCAAAAAAAACATAATTTCCAACCAAACCATCTTTAAAACTACACGTAACAAAAAGATTTTAATCCAGTCAGCTTCTAAGCTGAGCTGCAAGCCTGTGACTTCACTTGAGGAAGCAGTACCCTATTTTAACTCCAAATTCCTACAAATCCTGGAATACCATGCTCCCACTAGATCTATAAGAACTAGAAGTAAAGCCACTACATGGCTCACTAAAGAGACTAGACAAAAAATTCTATTAAGAAATGAGATCTGGTCTAAATGGAGAATCACTAAAAACCTAACTGACCACCAGAACTATAAACAGATAAGAAATGCCACTAAAAAATCAATACTTCTTGATACCAAGAACTAATACTTTAAACTCCAGCACAAACATCAACAAAACCATAAACTTTCTGGTCAGCTATAAATAAACTTTTATACCCAGGCCACGCCAAGACTCCAACCCCTGCAGGTCTCTCCTTAAACTCTCCCAATGAGATTGCTGATGCCCTCCCTACCTTCATTACAGAAACTGTACAATCCCTTGCTGACTCCTTACCTCCTGCTAGCTCTACCCTACCATCCACCCTGACTAGCACCTGCCTTTCATTTAAAACCAGTTCCTACATCTCTCATCTTTAGCCTACTTACCAAACTTAAACCATGTACCCCCTCAGATGATCTCCTGCCAGTTGAATATCTTCAAATTGTAGCAAAAGTACTATCCTACCCTGTTTCCATACTTATCAATAGAACCATTACTGAAGGCTCTATCCTATCTCTCTGGAAAATCTCTCACATAATTCCACTTCATAACGGTGGTAACTCAACCGAACTTTCAAACTTTCGCCACATTGCCCTACTCTCTCCTCTAGCCAAAGTAATGGAAAAATGTATCCACCGACAACTACTTGATCACCTTCTCCAAAATCACCCTACTATCAGACTGTCAGCATGGCTTTAGGCCTTTCCATAGTACTACTACTGCTCTCTTATCCTTCCCCGACTGCATTAACAAACATAACAATAATAAGCTCTCTGCTGCACTCTTTATTAACCTTTCTAAAGCCTTTCATATGGTGAACCATCAAATACTTCTAAATATACTAAAAACACTCTCATTCAGCTCACAGGCACTACAATGGTTCAAGTCCTATTTAGAAAATAGACAGCAAGCTGTCCTCTGGGACAATAACCTTTCCTCTCATCTTCCTATTACTCTAGGAGTCCCACAAGGCTCTATCCTGGGACCTCTCTTCTTCTCGATATTCATTAATGATCTACATTTAAATATTCCTCAAGCCACCTGCATTCAATATGCAGACGATTCTACACTAGTGTGTACTGCCCCCTCAGCTGATGAGCTTCAAACCATTACTCAAGCTGTATTTATCTCAGTGGAGGAATGGTTCCTACAACGATGCCTCCTACTAAATGCCAAAAAAAAACTAAACTACTGCTTTTTACTCCAACACAAGGCCCCCTTTATTCATCTCACTGTCAAGGCCAATAATGGTACTATCATTGCACCAAACCCAACTACTAAACTATTAGGCATAACAATTGATCAACATCTTAACTTTGACTCGCATATTAACACGACTATCAAAGCTGTCAACAGAAAACTTGGCTCTCTCAACAGAATAAATTCTTTTCTTACCCCTGAAGACAGAACCACCATTGCCCATACCCACCTTATCTCTACCCTCCTCTGTCTCACCCATTTATACCAATGTTTCCAAAAGTAACCTTAATAAACTGGCAACCTCCTATAACAAAATTGCCAGATTTGCCACTGGCTCACCATTTAAAACCCACCACTGTCTAAATCTCAAACAGCTTGGTTGGCTAGAACTGCAAAACCATGTACTTCTTCAACTTATCACCCATAAAATACTTTATCAGCTCACCAACATTTTTATTCTCAGTAGCCTAATCTCGCTCTATAGAAATCTTACTACCCTTCGCTCAGCAAATAAATTACTATTAACCATCCAGAAATCCTATAATAAAGCAGGTGACTCCCTGTTCTCTAATTCAGTAGGGGAAATATGGAACAGGCTTCCCAGCGATCTACAATTACTTTCATCATTATGACTCTTCAAAAATCAAATAAAATTACTTTTTAAAACACAATGGCTATGCCCATGCACTAACCCAGATTAAAACTAACTGTATAGCATTACTGTTTTCACCCTCCTTCAACAACCTAACCTGAATATTAAGCCTCCCTTTGGCTTTAATTTCTCAAGTCTTCTAGTGTCTGCAAACTACCCTGTAGTACATATAATTGGAAAATGACCCCTACTGCAGGCACCTGTATTTCAGCTTTGAATGTATTCTATCTGTTTTACTTGAGTGTATAATTCTAAACAAACCTAATAATCAATTCTAATCTATCTTACTTTTCCTACTCTTCTACATGTCAAAGGTCAACCCATTAACCTTAACATTTGCTTCTAGAACTACTGTATTACTAAACTGTGTACCCATGATTCTTTTCATGACTTTTCTACAATGTTAACCTACAGAAATTGTGTATATTAATGTTTTAATTGATGTTTTTTTGTCTTTTCATTTATTCTTTGTAATATTGTTATATTAACATAGTTTGGAGCTTATCTGCCCAGGCCTCTACTGAAAATGGACATATATCCAGTTAGACTAGCCCGGTCAACAAATGTAAAATAAAATAAAAAATAAAGGTACAGATCACCCACCCCTCCACATCCAAGAGCATTCCTATCCAGTCCCATGTTCCATGACACTTAGCTCAGTGGAAACATCATCTGTGGTGCTACAGGGAGCAGCTTACTCTATTCCAGCAGTCTGTACAATCCAGTGCTGTACTGTCCCAGTTTTGAAGGAGGTTATGAGGGGGAGCCTGCTCTCAGAAGATGTTAAGCAGGCCAGAGCATTCCTTTTATATATTTTATATATGGCATACATATGCTACTGTTTGTTACATCTTTGATGTAATTGCTGTGTTGTCCTGTTAATAAAAAATGTAAATGTATTAAAATAAAATATTTACTGTGCTTAGTAGGGCATGTGTCGACATGCATGAATGGGCATTCCTTCGTTGAAGGTTGTGCGTTAGGCCCAGCAAGCCAGCAAGTAAAAATCTACTGCCAATCATTAGCGGACCGGAGTTCCACTGTGGCGACCCCATAACCGGGAAAAGCCGAAAGACACAAACAAACTAGGGCATCTTGTATGGTCTGTATTCCTTTCCAATATAACTTAGATGGCATAGGTGTTACATACATATTACATGAGATGTCAGTATCTTGAATATGGGATCATGTAACAGGCCATATTGTTTTATAGTTTTGATTTTCATATCTGTTTACCCACTTGTATGTAGGGAATGCCAGACCATCACTGTACTTGAATGGGCTATTCTGTACTGTGGTATGCTGCGGTTCTGTTGTGGTACATGGGTAAGTACAAGTCTAGCTGCCCTTGTGGGCCATTTTATGCCTAACTAGTTTTCCTTTTATGTGCTCAAAATAAGCTTTCTGGTTATACATTAGCCTTACCCAACCCGTGGTCAATAGTTGTATACTGCCTGCAATGAGAATAACTGGGATCATACCATAAATAATTTGAGGGCACCCATGCATGGGTTAAAACATTTAGGAGCTGCATCTGTCCATTAGTAGTACAGGGGGCAGTCCTGCTGTAAATTTTGTTTCCCAGCCATAGATCTAAGTTTTACTTGAAAATTAACAGGGATGAACTTTGTTTTATGTGGAAAGGAGTCTGTTCCATAGCAGTGGTGTCCTGTGTGAGATATACCTGTCCCTCCAAACCAGTATGGTGATATTATAGAAGAAGTTTAGATCCCTAGACCAAGCATTTCTGATCTGTTACAGAATAACAGGAGCAGGAAAGCAGAATTTGCATGTCCGTGCTGAATTCATAAACCTCAGTATGTGCACAGTAGCACTGCAACCAATGTGTGAATCACTTACATTTTTTAATTTTCATTAGCAATATCATATGAATGCAATAGTGTACTATGGTAATGAATCCCAGGGCCCACCATTTCCATTTCCCCTTCAGTCATCAGATATTTGGTAACATATTTATGTTCTAATGTCTGTTGTTTCAGTAAGAACTTAAATTTTAAGTTACTCAGCTGGACCATTATATTGGTATGCTGCACAGGTGAGTAACATTTAAATTTAATGTAATGGTAAAATCAATTTGCAGAAGTAGGATATTTCACAGTATCTGTGATCACAGTGCTAAATTATGGTAAAACTGCTCACTGTTGCACATTCTTGGCAACAGTGCCATCTACAGTATCAAAACACAACAGCCAAGGTCAAAGTGCACTCGAGTAGTTCTCAGCCTGCACAGAGTAGGGGACCACTGCTATGGAACAGATTTGTGGATATAAAAAAAACAGCAGAATGCTTTACAGCACAGTGGCATCAATCACTGCTGAACTTGGTTCCCACTACATCATATAATCTTACCACAGTTTGTGAACCTCCTTATTTCTAACCTTTACACTGTAGGGTTTATACAGTTGATGACTTTCCTTCTGCTTACTCCCATGTCAGTAAGATGCTTAATATCAGCCTGCCCCCAGTGTACCATGGGAAAGGCTACATAGACTTACCAATGTGTTGCCTCTTTCATTAGTCTGTTGTACACATAGCATTCTCTTATTTCCTAACTTGATCTACTGTACCTCTCATGTTCCCTGATTCACCCCTCCTAATACCCCTGCATTTGTGTTTTCTTAACAAGAAACCATGATTATCTGAGAGCCCTTACCAGATTAGTGTAATAGTGGTAATATCAGACATCAGCTAGTGACAACATAAATAAATAAATCAATATCTTGCTGCCTTTTTAATGTAAAGCCAAATAGACTTTCTAATAATGTGGAAAACGCTATGTTTATTTTACTTTGATGTGAACTTTCTTTGTGTCTTTGTTTCTTATGGAGTGGTACTTTAACAGCATTTTCTTTGGTAATGGGGCTCTGGAGTAATTTGACTTAATTGGCAAATATATTTGCGATCAAATGCACTAGTCATGTCTAAACGTTTTGTTTTGGTTTCTTTAGGTCACTGAATGAGTCCAGATGTAAGTTTTCTCCACAATGTGGATACTTTTGTCTGCTGGATCATAGGAACAGTCCTGTAAAATCTAAGAAGAAAGGCATTACTGAACATGGTGTGGTGGAGCTTGTGTATCAGTCTGTACTGTCGTCGATCGAGTGCACCTTTCCAGCTATTTCTGTTCACAGTGGTCACATTTGGTGTGGTCCTTCCTGTTGTCTGCCATAGGCTGCTGTATTCCTACTATTACCTGAAGAAATGGTACCTAAGCCCCATGAGTCATGACTTCCTGAAAAAGAACCTGAAGGAGGCAGAGGATGCTGTTCAGTACTTTCAAAGAATGCACCCAGAAATACTGCAGAGTCCAAAGGCACAGGACGAACGTTTCCCAAAGCCATGGTTAGTGGTCACTGTGGTAACAGTCCAGAGGAAGGCTGAGTATCATTACCTTATGCAAGTGGTTGCCAAATTCCACCAACTTCTCCAGAACTGCAGTCACTGTGGGAGTAATCGCATTTTACTCTGCAATGTTGAGGAGGAGCCAGAACATAATGAAGAAGCCAGGGTCCTGAAAAAATTTTTCCCCACCATAGAGCGTTTTAAAGACCCCAAAGACTTGCTTGGCTTCAAAGTCAACAGCCAGTTTGAAAAAGAGAAACAGGACTACCAGTACTGCATGAAGAATGCTTTGAGCCGATTTGATCCGAAATATGTTCTTATGGTAGAAGATGATGCCTTACCTGAAGATGACATCTTTGATGTTCTCAATCACCTCTTGACCCAGCGAAGGTCTAAGACAAAGTTAGAAAATGCTTTATATATAAAGTTGTACCATCCTGAGAGACTCCAGCGATATATTAATCCAGAACCTATGCGCATCCTAGAATGGATTGGAGTGGGCATGAGTGTAGGTCCCCTTTTGATGTTTCTTTATTTGAAAATGTTTAGCAAGTCTGGGAAACCATGGCAACTTTTCCTTTATTTTATGATATACATTATGCTCCTTGTGGAGCTAGTAGGGCGTCATTACTTTCTTGAACTCCGAAGACTATCCCCGCAGTTCTACAGTCTTGTTCCAGTAACTGAGTGTTGTACACCTGCTATGCTGTTCTCAGCACAGTCAGCTCAACGTGTTCTTGGGTACCTAGATACAGTACAGTGCCAGAGTGGATTTGCAAAGGATACAGCACTGTACTCATTTTTGAGGGAAAGGCATGAGTATGCCTTTGTTGTTGAGCCAAATCTTGTCCGACATATTGGACTGTTTTCTACTCTCAGAGGACTGACAATAGATCCTAAACTCCTGTAAGTTTATCACTGAATGTGTATATATCCACATATGAATGTGTGTCATCTCAGAATTGGCCATTAATTGAAGATGAGCTTCTTAATGTTCTCATAGTCAACACTAGTCCTCACTCTCTGGTCACAGAACCACAGTGAAACCAGGTCAGTGATCATTCCAGATCTAGTAACCAGTGGGCTTTAACAAAGTGAATTACCATGATACCAGCTATTGCACTGTAATTCAAACAGTCCGTCATACTTCTGCAGGCAGAATGTGGACATTTTGTTTTACCCGACCTCACTAAGATTGCTCAGTTCTTTGAATATGTAAAATAATTTAGGTGATTACACTTTGACACTGTATGTTATCTGTACTTCATTTCATTGTAGAGCTCATTATGTTTCACTTAATATATCTCTGTATTTTTCACTAATTTCTGTGCATTTCAGGAGTTATAATTGTGAGTCAAAAACTGTTGATCTAATCAGATGTCATTCAGATATTTTGAAAGTATAAATATTTTCTCAAGTCACAAATGTGGAAATTTGAAATGGTGCTTTTAAGGGACCCTCTGAAGTGGGTGGAAACCTGAGACCGTCATTTATGCTTCTTTCATGTTTTTCAGTAGTCTGTGTCCAACACTGGGAAACATGCATTATTGTTACAGTTTGAGCAGGATGTATTTATGCAACAGTTAAGGGAACTTCTACCTCATTGTCTCTACTTCTTTCTACTCACTCTGCAATTTTGGATCTCCTGACATTCTTTGTTGGTTCTTTCATTTTGTACTATGAAAGCACACACTTCATTGTGCATGTACGTTGCATACCACAAGTCAAGAAAACCACAGTAGCTGGCTTTTGTTTTTTGTTTGGAAACACCTGTAACAAAATTGACAGATTTTTCAGATAGCAGCATTTTTATTCATTACTTCATCAGCTAGAAAGAGAAGCCTGAAGTCTTCATCAATCCCAACACCAGTTCCTACTGGTATAAGTTTAGCAACTGACAGAGAGTTTAAAAAGTAGTGCTGTAAGGTACATTATTGATCTGCCACTTAATAATTTTATGCAGGTATCAAAAGTGCCTTGTAGTAGTTTTAATTTGGGTTTTCCCATAGTTGCATTCACTTGGGTTACCATTAGCGGAGAGAAGTCTTGTGTTTACCTTTGGGGGTTAATTATGAATGCTCTGTAGAACTATGCCTTTCTCCTTTCGGGGAGTGTCCTGTAGTTGTAGGATGTGGCATTTTGGGTTACATTACAAAGAGAAGTTCAAGCTCATCCTCTTGTTAAGCTTTTTATTGGTTATGCTTGTGATGTTGTTCTCAGTCCCTGTGACTAGTCTGCATAACATGGAACTGCATTGGTCAGATGACTACCTGCAACTGCAGAGCCAACATTCTTTTTAGGATCTCCTTGTTGTTTTGGATCTATGCTTCTGTCCTGCGATAAGTGAGTCTTATATCGAGAAACTACAGATGAGCTTTCCTTTTATTCTTACCAACTTGATGCAGTCTGTGACTTTGGATACAACACTGGAGAGGTGTAGAAACTGATGCAGTCTGTGACTTTGGATACAACACTGGAGGGGTGTAGAAACTGATGCAGTCTGTGACTTTGGATACAACACTGGAGGGGTGTAGAAACTGATGCAGTCTATGACTTTGGATACAACACTGGAGGGGTGTAGAAACTGATGCAGTCTGTGACTTTGGATACAACACTGGAGAGGTGTAGAAACTGATGCAGTCTGTGACTTTGGATACAACACTGGAGAGGTGTAGAAACTGATGCAGTCTGTGACTTTGGATACAACACTGGAGAGGTGTAGAAACTGATGCAGTCTGTGAATTTGGATACAACACTGGAGAGGTGTAGAAACTGATGCAGTCTGTGACTTTGGATACAACACTGGAGAGGTGTAGAAACTGATGCAGTCTGTGACTTTGGATACAACATTGGAGAGGTGTAGAAACCGATGCAGTCTGTGACTTTGGATACAACACTGGAGAGGTGTAGAAACCGATGCAGTCTGTGACTTTGGATACAACACTGGAGGGATGTGGAAACCAGTTTAAGGGCTAGTTAGTCTAGAACTGCTGAAATTCATTAAACAAATATTTCCACTTTAAACCTCTTGTGTCAAGGGGAGGATTCTTGACCTTTCAGGCAATGGAAACAGACTTAAGTCCGAACCTGTACACTGAGATGAGAAATTCAGGTAATGGTATGGTACCTAAGCCAGAAAGAGGGGCTTGGCTGATACTTTCCCTCATGTAGGTGCTGTCTGCGTACAGCAGTGAGCTACCAGCTGGGGATCCTACAGATGGTCCGAGTCCTGGGAGACTCCTACAATCTGGTGAATATTCTGTATCTTAGCTTAAGCCCTCTTATGAACCTTTGGTTAAAGAAGGATGTTATTTGGCTGTAGTCTGTGGGCTGATATGCTTTCTTTTCAAGAGAATGCAGTGATACTAAAGTTATACACATGTCAGCAGAGAAAGGAGGGAGTTAGAAATAATATTTCTTGTTAGGATGTGTTAGAAGATTGTTGTGCATGTTTCCCTAATTCTTCTCTGTTGAAATAGAGTTGAGCATGGAAAGGACAAAGGGGATTCTCTTTACTCTGAGGTGGTCCAAAATAAATTGATTCCAGGCCTTTGGCTTTTGACTTATTCAGAGATTTTTTCTTACCATTGGTAGTGTCATCACAGGGGCAAAACATTGACGGCCACCTCATGATGGTATTGAAGGATAAATCCCAGACTATGGCCCAAGTGACTCAAGTTCAGTTAGTGGCTTTGGTGATTGAAAGAGCTGGCAGTGAGGATGGGTATGTCTGACTTAGGGGAGGGGGCACAGTGGGTCACATGCTGTAGCAGTCATTAGGAAGAAGGTGGTCCACAACCTGCAGGCAGGTGGTATGTGTGTTGCACCATGGCTCTGATGGGGTGGTAGCCTGTATTGAGTATGTGTGTGGGAGCATGCACTTGCATAAGTGTAAGGTATGGTGGCGCCCCTCAGGTGTTGCCTGTATTGCAGGTGATATGTCCTTCTACACAGAGATAGGGTTAGGATAATATAGAAAATGCGCTCATAACTGGAATGCCATTGAACATATAGGCAACCATCATAGTTGCCTAAATGACAGCACCACTTGGCAGCTCTTGCCTTAGTGGAAGGATGAATCTCCACTTCTAGGGAATGAATGGACTCAAATCCTGTAAAAGGGAGTATCAGTGTTTGACAAGTACAGAAGGAAAAAGTACCAAAAAAAAGAAGAAAAAGAAAAGGGGCACAACATCTACATCCCTCCAAAGGTGGGGTTACTGCTGTAATAGCCACTCTTCTGCCATTGACTCTCTCCACAGAGAGAGAGAGAACTCAGTAGACTTACTGTTAAATTCCATAGCTCATTTTTATACTGCATTTAGGTTGTCTACTGTATTAGCATTCAATAATAACACCTTTTAGCTTCTTTGAGTACTGAACATCAAGGCAACTGTCTCTTACTGTCATGCTAGCTCTCTTTTGAAATACTTGGCTTTCACAAAACAATCCATCTCTTCCATCAGTGGATTATGAAAGCTTTAATCAAAAAAGGCATAGCATCAAATGTTTGTAATATGTTTTTTTTTCTGTTTGCAGGTTCATAGGTATATACTAGGCTACTGACCATCTGGGCCTTTTATAAGCCTACCAGCAACCCAGTTGTGACCCCATGTATCGAGATGACCAAAAATTTCTATGAAAACAATTATCTTTTTTTTTTTTTTTTTTTTAAAAAACTATTTTATTAGAAGTGCTGTTGAAAATACAATCAACATATAAAGAATGAACCATTTTAAATTATGTGAAAAAATGATCATATGCAGAAGTAAACAAAATTTAACTATATACAAAATTGTTCACCATAACTCTTAAATATCAGCTGAAATAGTTTATATATATATATATATATATATATATATATATATATATATACAATATTTACTGTAAAATTTAATTATTTTGTAACAGTTCATAAACTTTGTTCTAACTACTATAAGTAGAAATATTCCTAGAACATCTATACTCGATGGTCAGTTTTTCCAAACAACAAATTTCATTAAGTAGATTTTTAAATTCTTGTAATGATAGAGAGGACTGTAATTTCCAGTTCCTTGTAATTATTTTTCTGGCTATAGATAATATAGACCAAATCAAAGTGTAATTGGATGTTTTTATACAAGCTGGTACTGGAGTATTAAATAATATCAGAGATTTAGATAAAGTAAAGTTATCTGTAAATAGTGCCTGCATAAAATCATTTATATCTTCCCAAATTTTTTAAAGTCAGTACAGTCAAAG